>NW_016107330.1:9981637-9990680 GCF_001604975.1 Cebus imitator | reverse complement strand
GTTTCCTGACCCTATGAAGTTAGGCCAACATTATTGCCCATGATGTTCGCAAGATAAAACCAAGGCAAAAGAGTTTGTCAATGTGCTCACAAAGATACATTTAAACATCCTGACCCTTGTGTCCCCAAACTCCCACTTGGCTGAAAATTATGTCTGGGCTGTCACTAGATACCAGCTGAAATGCGGAACAGACTGTCACTCGGTCAGCTGGCTCTTTCATCTCCATGATAGCAGACAGAAGACATTACATTTGATGTGATTTATTTCCTTTGCATGGAATTGTATCCACCAGTTGCTTTATCGTCAAATAAACCCGCTTTAGTTCCCCTGGGGCGAGGGGAGGGGAGAAGGAGGGGAGGTCAGGCGGTGCAGATTAATTTCCAGGGTCCCCCCAGGATGTTAGTAATAGCCTTATCACTTTGCATGGCCAAATAAAAGAGATGGGAATCAAAGAGGAGAGATGAAGACTTAGTCATTCCCTGAAAGAATTCATCCCAAATCCTGATCTATGTCCAAATGGGCTCCTTTAAGCAATTCTTTACAGTGTGAACCTCATTCCACTGTGGAGCTTGGGGGTACAGTCAAAGCCGCCCTTTCTCCTTTCTTGGCCCCCTCCCTTCTGTGGCTCCTCTCTATGTGTCTATCATGTGCATGCACGTATCTTTGGAATGGATTTCGTGTGTGTTCATGCCGTTCATAGAGCTTCCTTCAAGGTCTCTTTTCTGGACCCGCAGATAACTTCCTGCTTGGTTTCCTCCCTTATCACTCACCACACACACGAGCCCCCGCCAGGAGGGAGAAAATCCTTCTCTTTTGCTTCTTGAACTTGCGATCCTTTGGTCTTTGCAGCCCAGAAGAATCTCATTACTGACAGCATGACAGGCACGTGGGAGTGAGTGGTGCTGCCTTCCCAGCTGTTTGATGAGATTTCTGAGTGGCAGCTAAAGGAGCCGGCCCTGAGATAACAGGAAAGCTCTGAGAGAGTTTGCCTCGCTTTAAGGAATCCCATTGTATGGAAAGGGGGAAATGACAAAGGTGAAGCTGGGACCCTCACCTCATTCCCACTGGCAAAGGCTCCACACTGTCCGAAAGCATTCTCCATGGGGCTCTTTGGAAGAGCAGGCCCCACTTGGTGCATTTTAGGAATGTTTCATTTTACAAAAAACTTAAACACAATTTTCGAGACCAAGGCTATAGTGTGAGCTGAAGTTTGCTGCTGTGACGAAGCTGTCCATTCTCAGCTCTCGGGTCTTTTTTTTTTTTATTTTTTTTTTATTTTTTTGAAAACCTAAGATAATTTTCAGACTTTTAGGGGTACCAAGTGGTAAAGTGCTGTCTCGGGAGTCCAGTGCGAGCTGCTGAAAACATGACAAGAGCAACTAACAAGATATAAACTGAATTATCCAAATTCTGGGGGGGCCTTTGACCTTTGAACTCACAAAGTCTTTCTTTTTCCTCTTCTGGGTATGCTACCTGGAAGCATTCAGAAATGTCCCAGCATGTGACAGTACAATCGTAGGCTTCCCTACAAAGCCTCTAACAAAATTAGGCTGTCCCGAGCCCCTAGAGAAGAACTATTTACCCTTATGCCAGTGATATGGTTTGGCTCTGTGTCCCCACCCAAATCTCATGTGATGTTGAAATCCCCATATGTTGAAGGAGATGCCTGGTGGGAGGCGATTGATGATTGGATGATAGTGACAGATTTCCCCATGCGGTTCTCGTGATACTGATTGAGTTCTCACGAGATCTGGCTGCTTAAAAGTGTGTTGCACTTCCCCTTCTCTCGCTCTCCTGCTCCACCATGGGAAGGCAAGCTTGCTTCCCTTTTGCCTTTTGCCATGATTGTAAGTTTCCTGAGGACCCCAGTCATGCTTCCTGTTAAGACTGTGGAACTGCAGGGTGTGGTGGTGCGTTCCTGTAGTCCCAGCTACACAGGAGGCTGAGGTGGGAGGATCGCTTGAGCCCAGGAGTTCTGGGCTGTACTGCGCTATGCTGATTGCGTTCCACACTAAGTTCGGATCAATATGGTGACCTCCAGGGAGTGGGGGACCACCAGGCTGCCTAAGGAGGGGTGAACTGGCCCGGGTCGGAAATGGAGCAGGTCAGAACTCTGGTGCTGATCAGTAGTGGGATCAGGCCTGTGACTAGCCACTGCACTCCAGCCTGGGCAACATAGCGAGACCCCGTCTCTAAAAATAATTAATTAGTTAATTTTTTTTAAACTACAGAACTGTGAGTCAATGAAACCTCTTTTCTACACACACACACACACACACACACAGAGAGAGAGAGAGAGAGAGAGAGAGAAACCTCTTTTCTTCATAAATTACCCGGTCTCAGGTAGGTCTTTACAGCAGCATGAAAACAGACTAACACAATTAAGAAGGCTGAGAGTGCACCTAAACCTGCTTGTGGCGTATGCCCAGGCAGACTTTGAGGGGTTCATGCTGTGAGACCTGAAGTTCTTATGAGATTGCCCAAAACAAAAAACACATCAGCAGGGTCTATGGTGGTTCCGTGTGTGCTAAATGTGTTCATGACAGGATCAAACATGCTTTCCTCATCAAGGAGCAGAAAATTGTTGTGAAAGTATTGAAGGCACAAGCACAGAATCAGAAAGCTAAATTTTAGAAATGAAACTTTTTTTTTTCTTTTTGGAGACTGAGTCTCACTCTATCACCCAGGCTGGAATGCAGTGATGTAATCTTGGCTCACTGCAACCTCCGCCTCCTGGGTTCAAGTGATTCTCTTGCCTCAGTCTCCTGAGTAGCTGGGACTACAGGCACACACCACCACACTCGACTAATTTTTTGTATTTTTAGTAGAGACAGAGTTTTGCCGTATTGGCCAGGTTGGTCTCAATCTCCTGACCTCAGGTGATCCACCTGCTTTGGCCTCCCAAAGTGCTGGGATTACAGGTGTAAGCCACCGCACCCAGCCAAAAAAAAAATTGAAACTTTTTAAAGTGATTAAAAAGTGTTTTTAATTCTTATTGACCAAAGTCAATGAGGATAGTTGCAGAACATTGGGAATGTACTGACCTGTACACTAAGAAATAGCTAAGGGCGGGCTCGGTGGCTCATGCCTGTAATCCCAGCACTTTGGGAGGCCGAGGCCAGTGGATCACCTGAGGTTAGGAGTTTGAGAGCAGCCTGACCAACATGGTGAAACCCTATCTCTACTAAAAATACAAAAATTAGCCAGGCCTGGTGGCAGATGCCTGTAATCCCAGCTACTAGGGAGGCTGAGGCAGGAGAATCACTTGAACCCGGGAAGTGCAGGTTGGAGTGAGCCAAGATCGTGCCACTAAACTCCAGCGTGGGCAACAGAGCAAGACTCCATCTCAAAAAAAAAAAAAGGGTGGGCACAGAAGGCCAGGCACAGTGGCTGACTCCTGGAATCTCAGCACTTTGGGAGGCTGAGGCAGGTAGATCGCTTGAGCCCAGGAGTTCAAGACCAGCCTGGGTAACATAGGGAAACCCCATCTCTACAAAAAATTAGCTAGGTGTGGTGGCACATACCTGTGGTCCCAGCTACTCAGGAGGTTAAGGTGGGAGGATCACTTGAGCCCAGGAGGTAGAGGCTGCAGCGAGCTATGATTGCACCACTGCACTCCAGCCTGGGCAACAGAGTGAGATCCTGTCTCAAAAAAAAAAAAAAAATGGTTAATATGGAAAATTTCATATTATGTTTATTTTACTGCAATTAAAAATTTTTAAATAAGAAAAGTAAATTAGGACGTGTTTAACCATCGTTCTAGGTACTGCAGACTCAATAGTGAGCTCAGAAGACAATAATCACAGCCCTTGCAGAGTTTATGTTCTAGTGGAAGACAGACTATCAATAAGATTTTTTAAAAAAATTGATTTAAAAATGGCCAGGCATGGTAACTCATTCCTATAATCCCAGCACTTTGGGAGGCTGAGACGTGTGGATAGAGGTCAGGAGTTTGAGACCAACCTGGCCAATATGATGAAACCCTGTCTCTACTAAAAATACAAAAATTAGGCTGGGCATGGTGGTAGGCACCTGTAATCCCAGCTACTCAGGAGGCTGAGCAGGAGAATTGGTTGAACCCGGGAGGTGGAGGTTGCAGTGAGCCGAGATCGTGCCATTGCACTCCAGCGTGGGCAATAGAGTGAGACTCGGTCTCAAAAAAAAGAAAAGAATTTCAGTTGAAGATGCTGTATAATTTAAAAAAAAAAAAAAAAAAGAAAGAAAAGAAAAATTAGGTGGGTGCCTACGGGCCTCAGCCGAGCCCGGGGCAGCCCTGCGCTCGCGGAGGCGTGGCCGGCGCGCAGGGATGGGGGTCACGGTGGACGTGCACCAGGTGTACAAGTACCCCGTCGAGCAGGTGGTCACCAGCTTTCTCCGAAAGTACCTGAACCCCATGGATGAAAATGTCATCTCTGTAAAAATCACGGAGGAAAAAAGAGATGAATCAACAGGGATCATCTACTGAAAGAGGATTGCAATCTGTCAGAATGCGGTTCCAGAAATTTTAAGGAAGGTGAGCATTTTGAAAGTACCTTATATCCAATTAGAAGAGGAGTCATGGCTCAATCCTTGGGAAAGAAACATGGTTATACGGAGTCACTGCCTTACATGGACACAGTGTGCATCCATAAGACAGAGTCTGTCTTCCGGGAAAGTATGGAAAACCCAAATTGGACAGAGTTCATTCAAAGAGGCAGAATTTCAATCACAGGAGCTGGATTTCTCAACTGCATTCTAGAAACTTTTGCCAGCACATTCTTAAGACAGGGAGCCCAGGAGGTAATTAGAATTATGGAGATGCTGCTAAAGGAACAGCGTGGTGCCCCCTTCGCAGAATAAAGCATCATCAGAGAGCTGTATCGGTGTCTACTTTTTTTTGTTGTTTTTTTTGGGTGGGGAATCACTTCTTGGCCACAACACATCAGACACAGTTTCTGGAATACAGGTTTGAGGATACAGTGTCGGCAGCTTCAAGAAGAGGAGACCTTCTTGCCAGTACATAATATGATACCCTCCTCTGGGAGCCTGCTTCGAATAGTGGGACTCAGGGAGTTGAGACCTTCTTGCTGGATTTTTTATGACACAATCTGTTTACAATTTTACAAATAAAGGAAAAAACCCGTGCAAGATGATGTGTGCCCTTCCTCAGGGTGTTCTGCTGATTGTCTGGTTATGCTGTCAGGGCAGCTAAGGACAGGATAAAGGCCTGGAGAGGGTGCTTGTGCCCTTATGTTATCAGCACTGTTGTTCATAAGATTTGTGAGGGGATTCTGGAACCAATAAGGGTGTTGAAACTAGTACCTGATTCATGAGTGGACTGGAACAAACAGGAAAGTACCAGACCAACGTTGGAGCTAAGCTTTATAGCAATGTTTAAGATTCTCAGAAATCAGGAGATTTTTATCTCTATCCATAAGTAATTTGTCACCGCCATTAGTATAGCTTTTATAATGTAACATGTAAACTGCGATTTGGTCCTCTGAAAAAAAAAAAAAGATGAAATATAGAGTGAGAAGGCAGGTTCTCACCTTGACTCCTGTTAATTTGTTCTGTGATGTGGAGCAAATAATTAACCTGTTTTTTTTTTTACTGGGCAAATGGGGATACTCAGGCACAGGTCTTTCTGGCAATGGGTTATGATGATTAAACAAGGTAATTTTGTGCAGGTTTGTAAGTTGACAGACCTGGGTTTGAATCCAAGTGCTGGCACTTACTTGCTCAGTGATCATGAATGTAATTTTGAATCTTCCTGAACCTAAAAAATTTGTGAAACAAAGGGATGGAATTAACTTTGTGAGATTGTTGGACTGATATGGGATCACGCATGTGAAGTGGCTAGCGCACTCTGCCTGGTGCATAGTAGAAGTCCAGGAAATGGAAGTCATTATTATGTAAAACATTCTGCAAATGTACTTTTTAATTGTATCGTAAGGTGGTACTACTGTTGAAACTTAAAATAAAAAAAAAAAGAAATGAAAAATTAATAAGGTTTTAAGTCAGACAGTGTTAAATACTATGGAGAAAAATAAAGCAGAGAAAGGGGATGAGGCAGCTGGCAGGGGTGGAAGGTTGTGTTGTCCTACCCTTGTGGGTGACAGGCAGAGAGTAGGTAGGTGAGGGAGGGGGCAGGTGGATGTCCAAGAGAGGAGCAACACGCGAGAGTGTGCTAGTCCGTTTTGGGTTGCTGTAAAGGAATACCTGGGGCTGGGCCATTTATTTAGCCCACCGTTCCACAGACTACAGGAAGCATGGCATCAGCATCTGTTTCATGTGAGGCCGCAGGAAGCTTCTACTCACGGTGGACAGCAGAGGGGGAGCTGGCCAGGAAAGAGTAGGGAGATGCCAGGCACTTTTTTTCTTTTTTAGGCAGTCTTACTCTGTCACCCAGGCTGGAGTACAGTGGTGTGATCTTGGCTTATGGCAACCTCTGCCTCCCAGGTTCAAGCAATTCTCGTGCCTCAGCTTCCCAAGAAGCTGGGATTACAGGAATGCACCACCACACTGGGCTAATTTTTGTTTTTTAGTAGAGACGAGTTTCGCCATGTTGGCCAGGCTGGTCTCAACTCCTGGCCTCAAGCAGTTCGCTCAGCTAAGCCTCACAAAGTGCTGGGATTGCAGGTGTGAGCCACCATGCCAGGCTGCCAGACTCTCTAAATAAGCAGATCTTTCATGAACTAATAGAGTGAGATCTCACTCATCACCAAGAAGGGGGCAGCAAGGCATTTACGAAGGATCCACCCCCATGACCCAAACACCTCCCACCAGGCCCCACATCACATTTCACCAAGAAATCTGGAAGGGACAAACATCCAAACCATTTCAAAGAAGGAACAGCAAGGCCAGTGTGGCTGGAGCACAGAGTATGAAGAGAAGGTCGGACAGGGCTTCCAGGCCATTGCAATGACTTTAATTTTGAATCCGTGAGAGATGGGTCCCCTGAGAGGTTTTTAAGCACAAAGGTGACGTGATCTGACTTGACTGCAGTGTAATTTATATACCACAAGACCCACCCATTTTAAATGTACAATTTAATGATTTTTAGGAAATATACAGAGTCGTGCAATTGCCACCACAACCCAATTGTAGAACATTTCCATCACCCTAAAAAGACATCTCATGCCTATGACTTACAATGTAAAGGGATCTGCTGGGCTCCTGTGTTAAAAATAGCAATAAGAGGTAGAAGCAAAGAAAGTATTGGAAAGAAACATTTCTTTTCACGGTACACGTGAATGACAATGAGTTCTAAGAGCAGAAGGGTAAAGACATGACTGATGAAGCTTTTCCAGCTACTGCCTTAATGCCAAAGTTATAACAGGATGAAAGGCCTTCAGCTGTAACAGTAAAACTAGGATATTAATAACTTCATGAGAACTGTTTAAAAATGGGAAATGCAGGCATAATGTCGATGACTCGACTCCTGAACTTGAACTTAATCCCTACCCTCTTTTACATAAAAATATTTCTAGGCAGGGTGCGGTGGCTCACACCTGTAATCCCAACACTTTGGGAGGCCGAGGCGGGCAGATCACTAGGTCAAGAGATTGAGACCATCCTGGCAAACACAGTGAAACCCCGTCTCTACTAAAATACAAAAAATTGGCTGGGTGTAGTGGCGCGCACCTGTAGTCCCAGCTACTCAGGAGGCTGAGGCAGGAGAATCGCTTGAACCCAGGAGGCAGAGGTTGCCACTGCACTCCAGTCCCACAACAGAGTGAGACTCCGTCTCAAAAACAAAAAGTCTGAATATTTCTTTTTTTTTTTTTTTTTTTTTTTGAGACAGAGTTTCGCTCTTGTTACCCAAGCTGGAGTGCAATGGCGCGATCTTGGCTCACCGCAACCTCTGCCTCCTGGGTTCAAGCAATTCTCCTGCCTCAGCCTCCCGAGTAGCTGGGACTACAGGCACGCGCCACCATGCCCAGCTAATTTTTGTATTTTTAGTAGAGACGGGGTTTCACCATGTTGACCAGGATGGTCTCGATCTCTTGAACTCACGATCCACCCGCCTCGGCCTCCCAAAGTGCTGGGATTACAAGCGTGAGCCACCGTGCCCGGCCAGTCTGAATATTTCTAAAGCTATATAGGGCTCTCTTAATGTCTTAAAAATTCACAATAAGAAAAGCTGATGACAGCAGTAGGAACAAATCCCAAACATGTTTCAGCAAACACTCCTTGTCCCTGCAGTAAAGGGGCAGTGACACCTCCTCATATCCATTATTATTAAAATGTTTAAATCCCAGTTTCTTTTGTCAGTCTTGAAAACTGGGAGCATTCTACACTGAATCCACATTATGATCTGAAGGATTTTCTGTCCCCATGGAAGGGACTTGCTTGACACTATAAGTGGTACCCATGCCAGATGCGGTGGTTCACTCCTGTAAATCCCAACACTTTAGGAGGCTAAGGCGGGAGGATTACCTGAGCCCAGGAGTTTGAGACCAGCCTGGGCAATCTAGCAAGACCTCCTCCCCTCTAAATTTAAAAAATCAGCCAGGCATGGTGATGGACACCTGTAGTCCCAGCTACTTGGGAGGCAGAGGCAGGAGAATCACTTGATCTCATCGGGCTGAGGCTGCAGTGAGCCATGATTGCACCACAGCACTCTAGCCTGGGCAACATAGGCAGACTCTGTCTCAAAAAAATTAAATTAAATTAAATTAAATTAAGCAGTACCTGAGTGAGGATTTTTTGTAGTTTACCAGAAGGCTGAAGTCTTCTAGTATTACACGGTTTTGAACCAAATAGTGGATTTTGACTTTTTTTTTTCCAGCAGCTGTGACAGCAGCCAGTATCATCTTTTTCCAGTAGGTTTCCATTCAGGAACAGTCAGGTAGTAATGGGCTCTGATCTCCTGTCCACATCTACCTTGGGTGGGTCTAGGGCAAGCTTGTCCAAACAGTGGTGTGCTGGCCGCATGCACCCAGGACGGCTTCGAATGCAGCTCAACACAAACTAGTAAACCTTCTCAAAAAGTTTACGCAAAGAGTTGTGAGATTTTCTTTTTTTTTTTTTTTTTTGTTATTAAAAACCAAAATTGTGAATT
>NW_016107330.1:9941988-9981326 GCF_001604975.1 Cebus imitator | reverse complement strand
TTTTTTAGCTCATCAGCTATTGTTAGCGTATTTTACGTGTGGCTCAAGACAATTCTTCCAGCATGGCGAATGGAAGCCAAAGGATTGAACACCCCAGTCTAAGGTGATTCTTGCCAACCCCCCTTAGCTAACACCATGCATTACTTAGAGCCTGCCACGTAGCTTATCTCCAGGTCTGCAGCCATGCAGGGAGCAAATCTTTAAAATCTAAGTGTACATCTGGGCATGGCAACTGTCTAAGGAGGAAAAGGGGAGGGTCCCAGCTTGGCAGCGGCCCGTCCGGCTTCAGAGATGGGTAAATGTGTTGCCAGTTTGATTTGGCTGTGCTCAGGACTTTTTTTTTTTTTTTTTTTTTTAACGAGTTTTGCTCTTGTCACCCAGACTGGAGTGCAATGGCGTGATCTCGGCTCACTGCAACCTCTGCCTCCTGGGTTCAAGCAATTCTCCTGCCTCAGCCTCCCTAGTAGCAGGGATTAGAGGTGTCTGCCACCATGTCCAGCTAATTTTTTGTATTTTTAGTAGAGGCAGGGTTTCACTGTGTTGACCAGGATGGTCCTGAACTTTTGACCTCAAGTGATCCACCCGCCTCAGCCTCCTAAAGTTCTGGGATTACAGGCGTGAGCCACCACACCCAGCCTCAGGACCATTTTATGCGATTCCACTACAAGTCTCAGTTTAAAGTCACAGGCAACTCCCTTTTTAGGTTTTCCTGACAACTGTCCCTGGATCCTGACTGTGGCTCAGGAGTGCTGTTGTTACTGCCGCTGGCCACAAGGGGTCCCAGCCCCGCAGGCAGCAGCAGCACCAAGGCTTGAAAAGCAGCCCCAGCTCTTAGCAGACAAGACTCTGCTTGGCAGCGAAGGGGCCCTGAATGGCCGGCCCCCAGAGAAAGCTGCTGAGCTCATGGTTAGCCCTGGGTCTACACCATCTGGCACTGTGGGAGCACCGATAACCCGCGTATGATCACTGTGCACGTTGTTATGGCAGACAGCAGAGAGAAAGGCCAGCAGCTCTGGGTGCAGTCTGGGTTCTGGTCCCAGGCTTATTATTCTCACTGGTTGTGTGACCTTGGGCAAGCCCCATCCCCTCTCTGAGCCTGCTTCCTTGCCTTCCAAGGGAAATCGTGTTGATCTGTAAGGGCCTTTTTAGCAACAGCCTTACCAACAACGAAAACACCTGAAATATCCCTTATGTTGGAGGGTATCTGAGCCATCCTTGCTGTTCACCACAAACTGTCAGTTTACTGAAGTTGTAAATTCTTCTGCCAGATTATCATCATCCTGGAAACAAAAGGAGTGAAACCAGAATTCTGTGCTATGGAGTCTTTTAACCTCAGAGCCAGAGACGCCCTCAGAGAACTTGGTACAAGAGTTTTCAAACTCTTAATGGCCTGGAGCCCTGTATTCAGACAAACTCTGATGTGGAAGCCCGAATGGAAAACCACTGTGGTTAGAAACTGGAGCCCAGAGAGAGGAAGCCGTCTGTCCTGTGTCACTCAGCAAAAGAGTTGCAGAGCTGGTCGAAGCTGCCCCAGCCAAGCACATTTTCCAAAAATGAATTGAGCATGCAGCTTCCCAGTGTGTGAGGGAACTCAGACCATAAGGAAGAGTCAGCCAGGTGCAGTGGCTCACACCTGTAATCCCAACACTTTGGGAGGCCGAGGCGGGCGAATCACCTGAGGTCAGGAGTTTGAGACCAGCCTGGCCAAAATGGTGAAATCCCATCCCTACTAAAAATAAAAAAAAAATAGCCAGGCATGGTGGTGCACGCCTGTAGCTACTTGGGAGGTTGAGGCAGGGGATAGCTTGAACCTGGGAGGTGGAAGTTGCAGGTTGCAGTGAGCCAAGATTGCACCACTGCACTCCAGGCTAGGCGAGAGTGAGACTGCATCTCAAAAAGAAAAGAAAAGAGCCACATGGGGGAGGCAGGGGGCCAGGCAGGCCAGTCGGGGCAAGAACTCCCGCTGTGCATTCACTGTGCTGGGGTTTTTCCCACGTGACTTAATCCTCATAAAGACCCTATAAGGTTAGCATCATCATCCTCTTTTAAGCTTGGAGAAATTACCCGATTTGGTTCAAGTCCCATAGCTCAGAAGTGGCTAAGCTGGAATTTGAACCTGATGTCAAAGCCTGTAAACTGGTTTTTCTGCTAGAGAGAGATGTTTATTCACTGATTCATTCATTCATTCAAATCTTTATTGAGCACCAAATCTGTACCCGGTGCTGTTCTGGGCCCTGCCACACTGCCGTGAATAAGGCACTAATTGGAGTCCCTGCCCTCATTGAACCTCCATGTTAGAGGAGGAGACAGATGATTAACAATGATCTGTGACAAGGAGAAAAATAAAGCAGAAGACGGGACAGAGACTGGATGAGGGGTGCCTTTGCACCCCTTGTTTGTCCAGAGCAGCGTTTCTTGGAGCCTGGTCCACACGCCCATCTGGGAACTACTGGTTTCCAGTCCACAGCAGGATTTAAAAAGACAGGCTGCCTCTCTATTTCTGACCTACAGAACAATTGGATTACAGCTTGGTGTTTATTTGCTTGTTGGTTTTGAGACCAGGTCTGGCATGGTCACCCAGGCTGGGGTGCACCGGTGTGATCGTAGCTCATTGTGGCCTCAAACTCCTGGGCTCAAGCCATCTCCCTGCCTCAGCTTCCCAAGTAGCTGTGACTACAGGTGTGCGCCACCATGCCCAGCTAATTTTTTGTGTGTGTGACGGATTCTCACTTTGTGGCCCAGGCTGGAGTATAGTGTCCCAATCTCGGCTCACTGCAACTTCTGCCTCCTGGTTTCAAGCAATTTTCGTGCCTCAGCTTCCCAAATAGCTGGGATTACGGGCTTCCGCCACCACACCCAGCTAATTTTTATATTTTTAGTAGAGATGGGGTTTTGCCATGCTGGCAAGGCTGATCTCTAAATCCTGGCCTTAAGTGACCTGGCCTTGGCTTCCCAAAATGCTGGGATTGCAGGCGTAAACCACTGCACCCGGCCCCAGGCTTTTTTTTTTTTTTTTCTTTTCTTTTCTTTTCTTTTTTAAAGACAGGGATCTCACTATATTGTCTAAACTGGTCTTGAATTCCTGGGCTGAAGTGATCCTTATGCTTCACCTTCCCAAAATGCTGGGGGTACCAACACTAGGTGAGCCACCACCCCTAGCCCAGATCGCACTTTGAATAGCCCTGACCTGAAATAGTTCCTGAATCATTAGATCGATGCAGCTGACGAATGCTCTCCCTGACCCCAGGACCTATTCACACCATCTCCTCTTTACCCCCCTCCTCCCACCCAGTCTGCACAGATCCCAGGGACCCTTTTGCAGAGGAAGGTACTGGTATCTCCCACCTGGCATGCAAGATGATCCAGGGCCTGTTAGTCTTTTCTGAAGGAAGACATCCATCCACAGTCCACAGCTGGTGTAAGCTTCTTGGGTGGTGGAGAGAGACCTGGGTTCCAGCTCAGGCTGTGTTGGAACTTAGCCATGTGATCTTGCAGATGGCTTTGGTTTTCCTTAACTCTAAAATGGTGATAATGAAGCCAGGCGTGGTGGCTCACACCTGTAATCCCAGCAAGGTGTGAGGATCACCTGAGGTCAGGAGTTCAAGACCAGCCTGGCCAACACTGGGAAACCCCATCTCTACTAAACATACAAAAAATTAATCAGGTGTGGTGGTACGTGCCTGTAATCCCAGCTATTAGGGGAGCTGAGGCAGGAGAATCACTTGAACCTGGGAGGCGGAGGTTGCAGTGAGCTGAGATCACCCCACTGCACTCCAACCTGGGCAACAGAACGAGACGCTGTCTCAAAAAAAAAAAAAATTAAAATTAAGCAAATAAAATGGGGTTAATGAAGCTTTGAATGAATGGATTAGGCATGTAAGAGGCTTGACTCAAGGTCTGGAACTCAATAGGTGGCAACCTCCATGCCTGTGCATGCTTGTGTTTGCATGTTTGCATGTGTGTGCGTGCACATATGCACATGGTTGTCCATGTTCACGTGTGTGCATGTGTATGTGTGAGACATTTGTCTCCTCCATTGCTGTTGGAGAGTCCCTCCTGGCACCCTCTGTGGCCAGGGATACTGACGGCCTTTTCTGGACTCTTTTGCCAGATTGCCAAGGGATCATCGAGGACGTGGTCCTGCTGGGCGCGCCTGTGGAGGGAGACGCCAAGCACTGGGAGCCTTTCCGGAAGGTGGTGTCTGGGAGGATCATCAATGGCTACTGCAGGTCCGTCCAAACTTCGTGCCCGCAGGGAGGTGAAAGTGCTTACTGAGCACTTAGTATGCCCAGGCCCTATGTTGGAGATAAATATTTGAGACCTAATCTGTGTTCTGGAAGATCCCAGGAACTGGCCGGGCACCAGCCCTGTAAGGAGCAAGCCCAGGCCAGGTGATCTGATCTGGGCAGCATCTCTCCACTAGGATGATAGACAGCGGGGGGGTCCTGAGGTATTCTTTTGTCAGGCCTGAGAGCAGCAGGATGACTGAAGAGGCTGGGGCGGCTTGGCCTGGTTGGAGCTGGGGGAAGGGACATGGGCGAGTGGGTCACAGACAGAACAACAAAGATTGGGAGGTCTTTGAACTAGGCCTAGGAGGCTTCTAGGTTAGTCTGTGGCAGTGAAGGGAGGGGCTGGGGGTTTAGGCTGAGCTTTCTGAGCGCTGCCTTGGAGGCAGGGCAGGGTGCTAGAATAGGAGGCTGACGGCGTGTGGGAGCCTCTACCCAAACAGAGGAGGGGCCTGTGGAGGCTGGCGGCTGTGGGGCTGGAAAGGAAGCAACCCTTGTTTGGGGTTAAGAAGGAGGAGGTTCAGGGTTTCAGCCAAAGTTGTGACCCAGACTTTGGGGCAGGAGAGGATGAAACCCAAAACTGAGCCTCTTAAGACTAACCTAAGAAGAAGCCCCATGCATCCAGCCTCTGGATGAAGCGAAGGTGTTTTCAGAGCAGCGATGTTTAAGGCTCATGATTTGGAAGCACGCAGGCCTGGGTTCTAACACCTGCCTTCGTTTCTCCATCAGTAAAAGAGGGATACTGGTAGCAACAGTCCTCAGAGCTGTGATGATGCTTGAAGGATTTACAGAGCTGCACATGTGTGCGTGTTTGCATGCATGTACATGCACGTGTGCACATGATTGTCCATGTTCACATGTGTGTATGTGTGTGCATGGTACATACATGCTTTGTGAATGACAGGTGATGTTCCTGTTTTTTTCAATCATCGTCATCAGTCACTTGGGATAGTCATTCAGCAAACTCAGGGAGCACCAACCTTGGGCCAGGCAGTGTGGCAGGAGGCTGAGGCAAGACAATCACTTGAACCCGGGAGGTGGAGGTTGCAGTGAGCCGAGATCGCACCACCGTACTCCAGCCTGGGCAACAAGACCAAGACTCCATCTCAAAAAAATACATAAAAATTAAGAAGAAGAAAAGGAATGGACAAAGACTGATGTGAGGCAGTCCTAGATTAAAATCTGGCCCCTGAGGCTGGGCGTGGTGGCTCACACCTGTAATCCCAGCACTTTGGGAGGCCAAGTCAGGCAGATCACGAGGTCGGAAGACAGAGACCGTCCTGGCCAACATGGTGAAAACTCGTCCTTACTAAAATATGAAAAAAAGTAGCTGGGCCTGGTGGTGCGTGCCTGTAGTCCCAGCTACTCGGGAGGCTGAGGCAGAGGAATCACTTGATCTTGGGAGGTGAAGGTTGCAGTGAGCTGAGCTCGTGCCACTGCACTCCAGTCTGGTGACAGAGCCAGACTCCATCCAAAATTAAAAAAAAAAAAAATCTTGCCTCTGCCATTTACCTTTTGAGTGTGTTTAGACAAACAGCTTCCCTGAATTCAGTGACCCCACCTATAAAATAAGAATAATAGTCCCTCCCGTACAGAGGTCCTGAGAAGATTAAGTGACATTATGAAGCAGAAGAACTGGCACTTAGTAGGTATTAAACGATAACAGTTATGTTTATGACTTGGCATACTTACCTAGCACATGATTTTTTAGTACTTTTTATAAACAGCAAAGGGAAAGAATTAACATTGCATGTGTGCAGTGGGAACTCAGCAAAATCTTATTAAACCCATCTGTTCTGCTGAGAACTGAGGCGCATACACTCAGTTTTCAATTATTTTATGAGACCTGGGGCATCTCTCTATGGAGAGCAAGGAGGAGGAGGAGCACAAAGAAGAAAGGGAAGGAGGGAAGGGAAGAGAGTGTACATCAAAACAACTGTAGTTTCTTGGTTAAATTAAGCCCCAGCCAGGAGTTCAGATTCTTGGCCTCCAAAGGCCTTTTGGTTGCTGTGAACTTAAACGTTGGGGGTGAGAGGGAAGGGGATTCAGGCTAGCACTACCCAACTTCACAAGTTTACTCGTGTGTAATTTACATTAATAAAGCTCTTTGTAAATCCACTCACTTACCTGGGCTATTCAGGAACCTTCTGGAAGCTAGCTGCAGTGATAGCACAGCTGCCTATCACATCCTTGAAGAAGTGAAGCTCAAAGAGAAGCAAGTGGCTCTCCCAGGGTCCCACAGGCAGAGCCAGGATATGAGCTCAGGCCTGTCTCACCCCACCGTGAGAGGGCTGCATTCCGAGTCCTCGGCGGGGCTCCTTGCAGCCCAGGGACAAGAGGCCACCCTGTGGGCTCGGCCCCAGGTGCCATGTGTGGAGGGGATGACAGAAGAAGGAGCAGGAAGGATCCCTGCCTGCAGGTGGCTTGAGGCCTGGTGGGTGAGCTGTGTCTGCCTTCAGCAGGCGGCAGTGGTTCAGCCTGGGGTTTGCACATCAGCTTCGCCTGGAGGGCCTGGGAGAGAGCAGCAGCCAGTTCCCGGTTCAGCTGAGGATACAGGGACGACTAAGGCACAGGCCTGCCCTCAGGGAGCTCTCTGCCTTTCTAGAAAAGGGGAAACACAGGAGGATGTGTAGCAAACAGCATAAAGAAACAAGTACCAGCCACACAAGGGGTGAACAAATAATCGGTTTGGATGGAGGCCAGGCGCAGTGACCTGATTAGAGCTTGCACCTCTAATCCCCGCACTTTGGGAGGCTGAGGCAGGAGGATCGCTTGAGCCCAGAAAGGAGTTCAAGACCAGCCTGAACAACATGGCAAAACCCTGTCTCTACAAAAAAATATAAAAATTAGCAGGCATGATGGTGCACACCTGTAGTCCCAGCTACTTGGGAAGCTGAGGTGGGAGGATGGCTTGAGCCCAGGAGGCAGAGGCTGCAATGAGGCAAGATTGTACCACTGCACTCCAGCCTAGGCAACAGAGTAAGACTATGTCTCAAACAAAAAAAAAAAAAAAAAAAAAAAAAAAGTTAACCAGGCATGGTGGCTCACGCCTATAGTCCCAGCAACTTGGGAGGCTGAGGTGGGAGGATGGCTTGAGCCCAGGAGGCAGGGGCTGCAATGAGGCAAGATTGTGCCACTGCACTCCAGCCTGGGCAACAGGGCGAGACCCTGTCTCAAAAAAGAAATAGATGGTATTGGGTGGAGAGGCCCAGGGGCACTCCCTGGAGGAGGGGATGTCCAAGGTGAATTTTAAAAGGATGGATATAGAAACTCTGATCAGCGGCTGGAAGTGCAGACTGAGCCAGAGGGAGGCGACACAGCACACACAGGCCCAGCACAGGCACTCATAGCCATGCCTGAGGCTCCCTGACACCTGTGTGTAACCTGTGCCACCTCAGTTAACGCTCCCACCAACACTGGGAACTAAGATACCATGACGAGACCGAGGCTTAGAAAGGTCAAACAACCTGTCCACGGTCACACAGCTCCTAATTGACAAGGGGGGAATTGAACCTGGCTCTGTGTGGTCGAGAGCTGGGTGGAGAAGGTCTTAAATGCCAATAAAGGACCCTGGTTTGCTCAGCACAGTGAGAGGGTACAGAACCTTCTAACCTGTGTTCCTGCTCTGTCCCTACATCCTATGTGAGTATGTAATTAATTAACATGTAATTCACATGTTAACTAAAATGTTGTCATAATTACAACAGAAATAATTTTGGAGGGATGACGCTGTCTTTGCGCATTTATACCCAGCTGTATGGTAACATTTCCCGACCATCCTCATATCCAGTATTTGGTGCGCTGGATTCTTATGAAAAGTTCAATAAAACAACTTGCGTAGATTTCCCTTTTTTTTCCCTCTAGCTGTCCAGTCTTTTTTTTTTTTTTTTTTTTTTTTTTGTTTAAATTTTTTTTTTTTTTTTTTTTTTTTTTTTTTTTTGGAGACAAGGTCTCACTCTGTTGCCCAGGCTGAAGTGTAGTGGCACAATCATGGCTCACTGCAGCCCCAACCACCTTGGGCTTAGGTGATCCTCCTGCCTCAGCCTGCCAAGTAGCTGGGACCAGAGGCACACACCACCACACACAGCTAATTTTTGTGTGTTTTGTAGAGATGAGGTCTCCCTATATTGCCTAGGCTGGTCTCAAACGCCTGGGCCCAAGCAATCCTCAATCCTCCCACCTCAGCCTCCTAAAGTTCTGGGATTACAGGCATGAGCCAGTGCGCCCTACAACCATCCATTCTTAGACAGTTGTTCTTGGGCCCTCAATATTGCGATGATCATCAGGACCTGAAAGCATTATTCTCTGGAGAGAGTGAAGGAATTTTCTAGATGAGAAAGCCCATATGCAATGGAGAGCCATGGTCTGCTTCTAAGGGAGGGCAGTGGTCAGATGGGTGTTTTAGAAAGGCCCCAGTGGCTCAAGGTAAGTGAGGCCAGGAGCAGGGAGCCGGGTGAGGAGGCCATTGCATTCATCCATGGTGTGGGGAGGGAGGATTGCCTGCTCTCAGGGCTGGGGCAGAAGGGACAGGTATTGGAGGGAAGAAGGGAGGAAGAATTGGCAGAACTCCAATAATTTGGCCATGGGGAGGAGGCATCCAAGACATTGGTTTCTACTTAAAGGACTGGGCAGATGACAGTGGGGAAGGAGTTAGGGATGGGTGAGCTCATTTTGGGACACAAAAGGAGAGTCTGTAGAGGACCCTTCAACTCAGGAACCCAGGCCTCCTAGGGGTTTTCAGAGTGGTACGTACTCATGAACCCACATGCTCAGAGACCACAGAGGGTCAGAACTTGGAGAGGCCCAGAGAACACCACCACCCCTTGCGTCCCAGACAGGTGGGGGACTTGCATATGGTCACACAGCAGGGCGCATAAACAGGGCCACTGGGACTCCAGCCCCGGCCTCCTACCTCTCAGCCATTCTTACCCCCTGCAGTGAGGGAGGGTCCTTCTTTCAGATCAAATATGCAAAAATAACACGATGCAAACCAGAGTCGGAATTAGTCCAAATAAGAGACAGCAGGATGGGCTGAGTTGGATCTGAGTCTGGGGTGCTGAGGGGAGAACAGAACCTTCCTGTGCCCAGATTTGCTGGGCGGCAAGGCCAAGGACATGGCCCTGGGATGGCCCAGCTACATCCCGAGACAGTTCAAGGGTTTACAAGGGAAGGCTGCCTTGAGGGGCCCCTCAGACCACGTCCTCTGTAGATAGTGCTCGTTGCACCTGAAGAAATGGGCAGCAGAGGGTCCAAGGTCATTTCCTCTGGATAGCATAGGGGCAGTGTTTGGCTGGGGGCAGGTTCAGGGAGTGGGGGTCATAGCACCTCTGAAAGCAGAGGAATGTTCGCAGCACTGTGACTGCCAAGACAACCACCCTCGCCTCCTCTGATAGCTGAGGGTAGGGAGGACCTGCAGCCTTGGCAGAGCCTGTCCTAGGAAGGCCAAGCTGGTCCCTCCAGCCCACAGACAGGGCACCTAGACCCCAGAGCTCCTCCCCTCTTCACAGGCGTTCCTTCTCTGCCTTTGTTTTTCCAGGGAGCCCTGGACAAGCCACCTTTCCCGAGCTGGGAGCAGCTCTCCTGAGCCACATGCTGACTTTTCAAGAACTTTATCCAGATTCCTCATTCATTCATTGAGCAGATATTCCTCTATTGCATGCCAGACACTGTTCATAGCTCTGGAGACCCAGCTGGGAACAAAGCAGACAGCCTTCATTGAGCTACCTGGTGTTTGTGCAGAGCCCAAGGCACCATGCCTGGCCCCTAGGCCAGGCTCCAAAAGCATCAGCTGTTGCTGCTTCCACCATCATCATCCCCACCGTGCAATCAGGGGCCCTGTTTTCCCGCAGAAGCTCCGGTCCTGCCAGGCCTCCCCAGGAGGCAGCCTGGCCCATCCTGTCCTGGGGCTGTCCAAGGCTGTTGGTGCTAATGTTTGCACACTTCTCTGCCCTCCCACAGGGGAGACTGGCTGCTGAGTTTCGTGTACCGCACATCCTCGGTGCAGCTCCGCGTCGCCGGCCTGCAGCCCGTGCTGCTGCAGGACAGGAGGGTGGAGAACGTGGACCTGACCTCTGTGGTGAGTGTTGGCCTGTCCCCCCTGGGGCTTTGCATTTGCTTAGTTGCTGCAGCCCAGCCACCCCTGTCCCATGGAGACAGTGGCCCAAGCCTGTTCCACGCCACAGGAGAGAGATCATAAGAATTCATTTGGAGTCAGGCGCACTGGCTCATGCCTGTAACCCTGGCACTTTGGGAGACTGAGGAGGGCAGATCCCTTGAGCCCAGGAATTTGAGACCAGCCTGGACAACATGGCAAAACCCCATCTCTATAAAAAAAAATTTAAATTAGCTGGTTGTGTTGGCATGTGCCTGTACTCCCAGCTTCTCGGGAGGCTGAGGTGGGAGGATCACTTGAGCCTAGGAGATCGAGGCTGCAGTGAGCCGTGATCATGCCACCACACTGCAGCCTGGGCGTCAGAGCACAACCCTGTCTCTAAAAAACAAAAACCACACAGATACACAATTAGCAATGAACAGGACCAGGACTGGATTTGAACCTCCAGAGCCCTCACTCTTCCTCCTGTAATTCTGCCGTTCCCCACTCCTCAGTCCCCTCCACCAAGGGCTGCCCAACAGCCCTGTCTCAGCTCACTAGTCAGGACTATGTGTCTCCGCCAGAAGCAGCTGGAGCAAGCAGAGGACACAGGTGGAAAGCTTTAGGCTAGACCAAAAGCAGAAGCACCCGCTTGCCAGACTGTGGAAGGATGGGATGCAGAGCAGGGCATCTGGGGAATGTCTTTAAAATGCAGAGCCCAGGGTCCCACTACCCAAAACTTCTACATCAGTCTCTAGGGGCAGAGCCATAAGTCCACATTTTAAACATACTCCCTGAGGGTTCCCATGCAGCTAAAACTAGGCTGGGGTGCAGGGGCAGATGGTCAGAAAGAATTCTTGCAGGGAATGGGGTGGGAGGGCACCTGCTGGGCAGCCACACAAACCCCACTTGAATTTTTCTTTTCTTTTTTTTTTTGAGATGGGATCTCTGTTGCCTGGGCTGGAGTGCAGTGGCGCGATCTTGGCTCACTGCAACCTCCACCTCCCAGGTTCAATCAATCCTTCGGCCTAGGCCTCCCTAGTAGCTGGGATTACAGGCTCCCACCACCACGCCCAGCTAATTTTTTTTTTGGTATTTTTAATAGGGGCAGGGTTTCGCCATGTTAGTCAGGCTGTTCTCAAACTCCTGACCTCAGGTGATCCACCTGCCTCAGCCTCCCAGAGTGCTAGGATTACAGGTGTGAGCCACTGCTCCCAGCCTGCCCTAAGCCTTTTACAGCCGCTACTGTCCCTATTGTGCAGACAAGGTCACTGAGGCTTAGAGGCATTCCAGGGTCATACTGCCGGAACATGGCAAAGCAGGACTCGAACCCAGGTCTGAAGCCAAAGAATGTAGCCCCAGCCCAGGCAGGGATGAGAAACAGTGGGAGAGGTGCCCCACAGGGGAAGAGGACGGGGGTGGGCAGAAATAAGCTGTAACTACAAGCACAGGCCAACTTCAGCCCATACAACCCCTTGCAATGTCAGGGGACCCTGAGAACAGAATCTTTGGTTTGTGGTTATTATGTCGTTGGCTGCCATTTATCAAGTGCTATTTATCAAGTGTTATCTGCGTATTAGTCCGTTTTCACGCTGCTGATAAAGACATACCCAAGACTGGGTAATTTATAAAGAAAAAGAGGTTTAATGGACTCACAGTTCCACGTAGCTGGGGAGGCCTCACCATCATGGTGGAAGATGAAAGGCACGTCTTACATGGTGGCAGACAAGAGAGAATGAGAGCCAAGCAAAAGAGATTTCCCCTTATAAAGCCATCAGATCTCAGGAGACTTATTCACTACCGAGACAACAGTATGGCGGAAACTACCCCATGATTCCATTATCTCCCACTGGGTCCCTCCCACAACACATGGGGTTTATGGGAATACAGTTCAACTTGAGATTTGAGTGGGGACACAGCTAAACCATATCTCCCAGTTTCCACTAATGGTAGTTTGAGCACTTCCTACCTGAAGACAGACTAGACTCCTTTCTAGGCATCTAAAAGTCCCCTGGCTTGAGGGGCGCTCTGGCTTCCCCATTCAGCCTCAGCAGCTGCCTGTTCTGACCACTCTGCCACTGCATCTCAATGGCCGATGAAGCTAGGCCCCTGACCCACCCCTGCCACCCCAGGGTGGCTCACACTGGGCTGCATGTTTTTCGAGACTTGACTGAGCATTTGATAACATGGGGGAATTCTTCTACAAAAAACAAAATCAAAACTTCAGGTGCTGCTGCCCATGAAGTCTATCAGCCATGTCCCTGCCCAGAGGTCACCCAGGCCTCTCACTCAGCCTGACACCAGGTCACTGGGGCCAATTCATTCTTACTTGTATCTTCACCCTTAAACTCCCAGGGCCCTGACAGCCACGGTGGCCCACGCCTGTAATCCCAGCACTTTGGGAGGATGAGGCAGGCAAATCGCGAGGTCAGGAGTTCGAGACCAGCCTGGCCAATATGGTGAAACCCCATCTCTACTAAAATACAAAAAGTTAGCCAGATGTGGTGCTGCACACCTGTAGTCCCAGCTACTCGGGAGGCTGAGGCAGGAGAATCGCTTGAACTAGGGAGGCAGAGATGGCAAAACCCCATCTCCACTAAAAATACAAAAATTAGCTGGACATGGTGGTGGGCGCCTGTAGTCCCAGCTACTTGGGAGGCTGAGGCAGGAGAATCACTTGAACTAGGGAGGCAGAGGTTGCAGTGAGCCAAGATGGCGCTTCTGCGCTCCAGGCTGGGTGACAGAGCTAGACTCCATGTCAAAAAAAAAATAACTTCCAGGGCCCTAAGACACAATTCCTAACCCACCGGAGGAGCACAAATGAAGCCACCCTGTGCCTTCCTGACTTTCCTAACTACAAGCTGGGGTAGAGTAAGAGGTGTTTCTAGACTCATCCATTTATAAAACTTGTTGCTCCTAGTTAAGAGCCTTCACAGGACAGGTATGGGCATCTGTCCCGGAGCCACAAGAAGCCTTTCAGACCAACTTCATCCCAGATAGACTTGGCACACGTGCTGTAAACCTCGCAGCTCCCTAGAGGACGTATTAAGCATTCCCAAATCACAGATTGGGAAACTGAGACTCAGGAGCATGGAGTCATAGCCAGAGTTGTAGGTTTGGACTCTGAACCCAGGTTGGAAGCTGTGCTCCCCACGTCCCTGTAGGAATGAGGTCAGCTGAGTCACAAGGCCAACGAACCACAGTGACACAGGATTTTTCTCTCAGCCCCGTTGCCACACTTGCAGCAGGGGTCTCCCATCTACTCAGCCCCCCACACGCAGCCCCTTGCAGGAGGGAGCATGTGAACGAGCAAGTGTGGGGTCTGACTGACCACTCCAAGCACCGACACAGGAGCAAGCTCCACGTGGGGCCTGTGGCCAGACCAGGCATGTCACCTTAAGGGGAATGTGGCAGCACCCAGGCCCCAGTACCCGCAACCCTAAAGCCCCAGAGGGGGTGTTAGTGTGCTAATGAGCTGTTTTAGTTCCACCATCCGCAGCCCAGTGAATGGCGATGTATTGACAGCTCAGCCGGCCCCTGGCTCCATCGCGTGGGGCAGCTGTCCTCCGCTGGTGAGGGCAGAAGCAGAAGCCCAATGTGACAGCCCTTCTGGGTACCCGCACTTGGTGGGTCCCGTGCTCTTGTCCAGCATCTGAGAAGAATGAGGATATGCTGACAATTGAAGAGTAGGCAAGGCCGGGAGTTGTATTGAGTGATGAAACAGCTTTCTGCGGAGAGGAGATGTGGGGGTGGTTCCCCTACCCAAAGGCAGGAAAGCCCCCGCCACCCCAGTGTCGCTGAGCTCGGGGCTTTTATGTGCTCAGAATAGGGTGGGCAAACAGGAACAGAAGTTCTCACTCTGGGTTGCGGTTTTCATCTGGGATCAGCAGTTCGGTCTTTCAGCCTGTTTTTTTGGCTTGAAGGTGGGGTTTCACCAGTGACCCGCCCCTACCTGCCTAGGCACTTGGCTGCATCCTGTCACTATCAACAGGACTCAGAGCTGTTGCCTCCTGACCTGTGTCCAGGGCTCTGTGTCCTATTCAAGGTCCCTGTACCATGAATGGGGTGAAGGGGAGCAGGGACTTTGCACCTCAGCACCCCAGGAGTCTCCCTTTGCCGGAAGAATCAGAGATAAAAGGCATCTGCAGAAGAAAGTAGCCCTTAATGCTGCAAAGCCTTTGCAAGATCTGATTTCTACTGGGAATGGAATAAGGTAGGAAAAGCACAGCCTTTGGCACCAGAGAGGCCTGGCTTAGAATCCTGGCTCTGCCTCTGGTTTACTGGCTGTGTGACCTTGGGCCAGTTACTTAACCTCTCTGTGTCTGTGTCCTCATCTAGGAAATGGTGGAAATGCCTAACTTTCAGGGCAGTGCATGTAAATGTTTGACGCACAGTAGGTCCTCCTTTAATCGTAGTCGCTCCTGGCCTGCCCCTGCCACCACCTCCAGTTTGTTTGCCTCTGGGACCAGCAGCTTTGGAGACTCCACTCCCTCCTCAGACTGTTTTCATGGCAGCTTCCCAGCTCCTGCCTAATAATAGCTTTTTATCACATTAGGAGCACATCACCAAAGCAGTGCTTTCCTATTCTGGGTAATTAGAGGTAATTAGCACTGCCTTTGTGCTGGCCTCCTGTTTTCCTTGAAAACATTTTGCTGGAGAAGTTGCTGGCAAGGGAAGTTTCGTTACTGCCGTTAGGGAAAGCGCTGGCCACCCTCTGCTCCCAACGGAGACCTGTAGGACCTGTTTTATCCCTGCCGGGGCAACCATACAGCAGGGCCCTTTGTGAACATCCCCCTCTGGGGTGAATGAAGCTGCGCTCCTGCCCTTCAGTTTCTCCTTGTAGGAGAAACTGGAAGTGGGTGGGGGATTTGCCACTCCAGGGACCAACTCATGAGGCTTCTGAGGTGCAGAGACCCAGCCCACAGCAAGACTCTTCATGTCCCAGAGGAAATGCCAGGTGGCCTAGAACTTGGCAAAAGGCTTGGCATGAAGTAGGCACTCGATAATAACCACAGTAGCCAACAGCTCACATGCTTTATCGGGATAAGTCATTCGATCCTCAAAGAGATCCTGCATAGTTATCGTACCTGTTGTACAGATGTGGGAACTGAGGCTGCGGGCAGCATCATGGCATGTGAGTGGTAGAGCCAGCTGAACCTGGGCTCTTAACCACTCCCTGGGTACTGCCTCCATTCACACAGCTCTGAGGCTTCTGGTAGTGACCTCTAACCCTGCGCCAATTAGCCTGTTACATGTATGATCTCATCAAAGCCACACAGCCAGCCCACGTGTTATTTTATTTTAGCCCATTTTATTAGCCCCATTTTACACATGAGGAAATTGAGGTCCAAGAGGTAAAAGCACCCAAAGGGGCCTAATGGGCTTGGAAGGAGTCATTGGGGCAGGCAGAGGTGGGTGATAGCAGCTTCTGATTGGATAAGTTGGGGTGTCTTGTGAGGCAGAAAGAGGAAGGGCTGGACCCCATCTGTACCTGAGGGGATTTGGTCACCACTGAGCTCCCACGATGCACGGGGCTGGCTGTGGGGCACAGAGGTGAGTGAGAAGCGGTCCCTGCTCCCCCGCGCTCACAGTTTGTCAGAGAACGCAACTTCATGAGCATGTGACAATGACAGGTTATGAGTGCTGTCACGGGGTGTCCACAGAGGCCCCTGCCAGCACAGGAAGCCGTGGAAGACTTCTGCACGCCCATCACATCCAGTGTGTATCCAGGCAGCTGGCAGATTCAATCAAGACAGCCTGGGAGATGGTCAGGGGCTGAATCTTCACCAGTATCAGTGACGCCAGAACTTTCGGGTGCCGAGAAGCCCTGTCCCAACCTACCTCCCCGCTCTTCTGTCATCTCTGCAGCTAACTGTAAAACTGGACCTCTGCCTAGCAACTGCTCCCCTGGGTCTTTGCAGAGGGGTGGCCCGGTGACTAGGGTTGCCTGAGACTTGGACCGACTTGTAGTCAAGGAGGGCTAGAGCTGTGTGTTCTAGGATAGCGTTCAGTGGAATTTCCATCTGATATCAGCTGCAGCCAGTGGCCACAAACACCTCCCTTCCTTCCTGGCCTGTTTCTGCCCAGCACTGGCCCCAGTCCTGTACAACATTAAAAAGGTATAAGGAGGCAGTTCTTGTTTATCCTTAGAGAGGCAGTTATCGTTCATCCCTGTGGGTCTGAGGTTTCTGCTGGATGGAATTCAGATGTGATGGCTGGAGCTTGAGCAGCCATCTTGGGCTCCCAAATCAATCAGCCTAGCTAATTCCCTACTCTCCATCCCTTACTTCTAGGAAACTAAAGTAAGGGAACTCATATTTACAGAGTACCTGCTGTGTGCCAGGTGCTGTGCTTCATGGTTTGTATTATTTCTTCCTGCCAGCTCCTTTAGGTAGGTATCACTAACTCAAATTGCATAACATCTCTGTAAAAGTGTTTGGAGCAGGGCATGGTGGCTCATGCCTGCAGTCCCAGCACTTTAGGAGGCTGAAGCAGGAGGATCTCTCAAGCCCAGGAGTTTGAGATCAGCCTGGACAATAAAGACCCCATCTCTACATTTAAAATTTAAAAGGCCAGGTGCAGTGGCTCACGCCTGTAATCCCAGCACTTTGGAAGGCCGAGGCGGGTGGATCACCTGAGGTTGGGAGTTCAAGACCAGCCTAGCCAACATGGTGAAACCCTGTCTGTACTAAAAATATAAAAATTAGCCAAGTGTGGTGGTGCACATCTGTAATCCTAGCTACTTGGGAGGCTGAGGCAAGAAAATAGCTTGAACCTGGGAGGCAGAGGTTTCAGTGAGCCAAGATCATGCCATTGTACTCCAGCCTGGCAACACAGTGAGACTCCGTCTCAAAAAAAGAAAGTGTTTTGGATCATATAGGAACATAATATCAGAAGAGAGCATTCTCTGAGCTCCCCTGAAGTGCCAGGCCCTTGAACTCCTTGCAGCAATCATCCAAGATCATGACTCTCATTTTACAGATGGGGAAGCTGTGGTTCTGGAGATTGTGAGGACTGGCCCGGTCACTAGTAAGAGACAGAGCCAAGGCTGGCACCCCAGTTTCTCAGAAAGTCCAAACTTAGGTTCTTTCTCAGGCTCTGCAGCCACTAAATATGTGTCCTGCCGCAGAGGGGCTCTGGCTCTGCCTTGACAACCACCCGGAACCCAGGGTCCTAGAAGCCACTTAGAGGTGTGAATACACGTGTGTATTTTCACTGGAATCTGTTTAAAAGCATTTGTGAGGACAGGAACGAGAGATAGGCAGATTCCAGTGGTGAGAAAATAACAAAACTGTACAGGGAATTGTCTTTTTGTGTCTTTGAGAAATCATCTGAATAGCACAGTGTGATTTGTGATTCAAATGGAAACGCACATATTACCAGCAGTGTCTTCGTGCTGTTTTCTGAGATTCCTAACAAAAGCCTCCCCGGTGTTTTTCCCATCCTTTTTTTTTAAAAGAAAGCTTTCCCCTTCAGCCTTAAAGGAAAGTTCGGTCTTGTGCGTGTCTTTGGCACCAAACAGGCCCCCTCGACTGGCTGGGGAGAACGCGAGGCTCCATCTCAGGCAGATCTGAGCAGCTTCTGCAGGCAGCATCTCAAGCTCAGCACCTGGCTTTGCTGCTCATGCGCTGTGTGTCATAAAGCAAACCACCACTCCACTCTGGGCTTTGCTGTTCTCTGTAAAATGAGGATGATTTGTAACATCCCTTCCCCAGCTGATTTTCTCTGAAGAGAAAAGGCTTTAGAAACAGGCCTGGATTTCAATCCCAGCCCTGAGGTGTTCCAGCTGTGTGACCTTGGGTAAGTCACTTTACCTCTCTGTGGCTCAATTTCTTCATCTGCAATTAGCAGCTGACACCTATCGAAGGAGTACATGTCATAAGCTGATTTGGTGCAATGTATTAAGGACCTACTATGTGTCAGGCATTGGCCATTATTACATCACACCCCTACTCGTCACTCACCAACACATCCCCGCACAAAAATGGGATGGACATATGACTGACGAAGGGGGCGGCCACTTCTGAGTTCTTGGCCTTTGTCTAAGCTAAGATGCAGGCCCATAGAACAGAGGCTCTCCTAATGTTTTTCGTTTTGGTTTTTGTTTTTTTCTGGAGACAGGGACTTGCTCTGTCACCCAAACTGGAGTGCAGTGGCACAATCGTGGTTCACTGCAGCCGTGACCTCCCAGGCTCAAGCAATCCTCCCACCCCAGCCTACCTAGTCACTGGGATTACAGGCACACACCCTTATGCCCAGCTAATTTTGGTATTTTTTATGGAGACAGGGTTTCTCCATGTTGCCCAGGCTGGTCTCAAACTCCTGGGCTCAAGGGATTCTGCCACCTCAGCCTCCCAAAGTGCTGGGATTATAGGGGCGAGCCACTGTGCCTGGCCTAATTGTCTTAAATACAGGAGGGTCGATTCTGTCACATAAAAGAAACCAGAATAAGCCATTTAGGGCTGGCATGCCACTCCACAGTCTTCAGGGACCAAATTTCCCTCTTGCTGCTTGTTCTGCCTTCCTTAGTGGGCTGACTCATGGCCCAAGATGGCTGCTCAAGCTCTGGCCATCTTGTCTGAATTCCAGCCAGCAGGAAAGAGGACACGAGGGAAGAAGAGCATTCCTCCTCTTAAAGAGAATTCCAAGGAACACCACATAACACTACTGCTTCAATTCATGGGCCAAAACTACTCACAATGCTATTCCTAGCTCCGAGGAAGCCTGGGGAGTGTGCCCAGCTATAAATTTGGGTCCTTGTGACTAAAGGAGAAACAGGAGAGTGAGCTGTAGCCAGTACTTTGTAGTCTGTGCCATAGCTTTCTTTCCAATTCGGGGACTTTTCCAGGGAAAATCCTCACAGCCAACCTCTAGTGATGCTACCCTTGTGTTCCGCTTTTTACAGTGGAGGCAACTGAGAGCCAGAGGGGTAGAGGGCCCTGACCAAGGTGTCACGACTAGTGAGCAGCAGAGCCCTTCTGGGGTAGCCTAGAGCTGCAGGCATGGGCTGGGCGCAGTGGCTCAGGCCTGTAATCCCTTTGGGAGGCTGAGGCAGCAGGATTGCTCGAGTCCAAGAGTCCGAGACCTGGGCACCATAGAAGACCCCATCACTACAGAAAATGTAAAACTTAGCCAGGCATGGTGGCATGCACGTGTAGTCCCAGCTACCCTGGAGGCTGAGGTGGGAGGATCACTAGAGCCCAGAAGGTCAAGGCTGCAGTGGGCTATGATTGTACTGCTACACTCCAGCCTGGATGAGAGAGACGGAATTCATCTCTCTCCTCTTTTTTCTTGTTTTTATTTTCTCTCATGCTATTTTGACAAAAAGCCCGTCCTTTAAAAAAAAAAAAAAGCTGCCAGCCACGGTGGCTCATGCCTGTAATCCCAGCACATTGGGAGGCTGAGGCCGCTGGGTCACTTAAGGCTAGGAGTTCGAGACTAGCCTGGCCAACATGGCAAAACCCCTTTTCCACTAAAGATACAAAAAGTTAGTGGCATGGTGGCACACGCCTATAATCCCAGCTACTCAGGAGGCTGAGGCAGGAGAGTCACTTGAACCCGGGAGGTAGAAATGGCAGTGAGCTGAGATCGCTCCTTGGCACTCCAGCCTGGGCAACAGAGTGAGGCCCTGTCTCAAAAAACAAACAAAAAAATTTCATGTAAAGAATGAGAGCTTCTGTCCCACCTTTCTGCTTATCAGGAGATTCCTTCCTGCCCCCAGAGGATCCAGATTTTTTAGAGAAACATCCTTCGTCTTTATATGCAAGGCTGAGGCCCAGAAGTTTCGCTGGGGTCCCTGGGGAGGACTGGGCTCCACACACCCACCATGGCCCTCTCTTGCTGTCTACTGCAGGTCAGTGGCCACCTGGACTATGCCAAGCAGATGGACGCCATCCTGAAGGCCGTGGGCATCCGTACCAAGCCAGGCTGGGACGAGAAGGGGCTCTCGCTGGCCCCAGTCTGCCTGCCCCCCGAGGAGCCTCACCAGGCAGTAGCCGCCCCCTCATCAGGCGAGACTACCCACGAGGTTGGGCAAACCCAGGGTCCCACATCCAGAGATGCCTCCAAATTGGCCATGTCCATGGACCCCAGCCAAGCCCAGGTGCCGGCGGGGCTGGACCAGTCTGAAGGGACCTCCCTTCCTGCTGCCGACAGCCCTGAAAGCCCCAACATCTGCAGCCATGGCATGGACCCCAACCCACTGGGCTGCCCCAACTGTGCCTGCAAGACCCAGGGCCCCAGCCCGGGGCTGGACTGACCCCAGCGGGAGACCTGAGCTGTCTTCGCTGATCTCCATATGCAGCTCTCTCCTACCCTCGGCTTCCTCCCAGGAGCTCTGGAGGTGTGGGGTTTCCACGGGTCCCTTTCCTAATTTGAAGGAATTGGAACTGAAAGGCAAAGGAAATGGAAGGAAGGGGAATTTGGAGGAGAGAACATGCCCACCCTGGGGAAGCTGCGTGTCTCCAGAGGAGCCTCAGCAAGGGGCAGTCACCTCCTCATCAGAGACCTGCAGAGTCAGCCAAGCCCAAGTTAAGAGTCCGAGGACTGGAAACCAACTGTGGGCTTTCTATACTTCTCACAGCTTTGGAGCCTGGCTGTCCATCGGGAGGTCCAGAGGGCTCTCTGGGGCCCAAGGCTCCCACGCCACCTCTCCCCCCGGACTAAGTGAAACCAGGTGCATGCCTGCTCTTCCATCCACACTCCAGGGCTGCCCACCAGCTGACAGGCATCATCAACTGGCAGCAACAGAGCAGGCACAAGTAAAAGTGGGCAGCTTACTCCTGCTTTTAGGAGATCCGATCAGATCTGCCCCATACAGCCACGCAGGCTGTGCACTGCACAACTCCAGGGACATTAGTCACACAGACACAATGTGAGTGTGGTCCCCCCAACATGCACCATGGTAGCTCTGTGACAAAGCATGGTGAGTGCATGCGGAATTGTATTCAGTATGGCTGTGAACCAGGCCTGGGGACAAGAATGAAGTTTACTGGGAAAGAATTTCTTGTAGCAGGAACAGAGGGGATAACAACAGCAATAAATAATTATAATAAGCTATCACTTCTTGAGCTTGCACCACATGCCAAGTGGCTACGTGGGTTGTGTCAGTTGGTCTTCACAGCAATTCTATGAGGTCGGGACTATTATTATCTTCGTTTTATATTTGGGGAAACTGAGGCTCAGAGAAATCAGGTAAACTGCTGAAGGCCGTATTGCTGGTCAGTGATGGAGCCAAGCTCCGGGCCCCAATATGTCAGACTCCAGCGTCCAAGCCCCAAGCCACTGGGTCTGCATCCATGAGACCCTTCCTGTTTGTTCCTCTCACGGTCCCTGAATGACAAGGCCAGAGATAATGCGCCCCTATTGTGCAGATGGAGAAATCAAGGTCCAGGCAGAGGAAGGATTGACAAGCTCTGGGGAAGGTAGAAGGGCAGCAGGAATTAGAGTTGTGGAACATAGGAGCCAGATCACTGCTCACATGTATGTGTATTCATTTGTTCATTCGACACACATTTGTGGCTTACGCCTGTAATCTCAGCACTTTGGGAGGCCAAAGTGGGAAGATCGCTTGAGGCCAGGAATTGGAAATCAGCCTGGGCAACATAGCGAAATCTGGTCTCTACAAAAAAATTAAAATAAAAAAAATTAGCCACAGTCAACACTCAAGAGGCTGAGGCAGGAGGACTGCCTGAGCCCAGGAGTTCAAAGCTGCAGTGAGCTATGATTGTGCTGCAGCACTCCAGCCTGGGTGACAGAGTGAGACTCTGACTCTTTTTTTTTTTTTTTTAAACGCCTTTTTTCTTTTCCTTTCCTTTCCTTTCCTTTTTTGAGACAGAGTCTCACTTCGTCACCCAGACTGGAGTGCAGTCTCTTTTTTTTTTTAGATGGATTCTTGTCACCCAGGCTGGAGTGCAATGGCACAGTCTCGGCTCACTGCAACCACTGCCTCCTGGGTTCAAGTGATGCTCCTGCCTCAGCCTGCCAAGTAGCTGGGATTACAGGCACCTGCCACCACGTCTGGCTAATTTTTTGTAATTTTAGTAGAGATGGGGTTTCACCATGTTGGCCAGGCTGGTCTTGAACTTCTGACCTCAGGTGATCCACCTACCTCAGCCTCCCAAAGTGCTGAGATTACAAGTGTTAGCCACCGTGCCTGGTCAACAACTCTGACTCTTTTTTTTTTTTTTTTTTTTGAGACGGAGTTTCGATCTTGTTACCCAGGCTGGAGTGCAATGGCGCGATCTCGGCTTACCGCAACCTCCGCCTCCTGGGTTCAGGCAATTCTCCTGCCTCAGCCTCCTGAGTAGCTGGGATTACAGGCAGGCGCCACCATGCCCAGCTGATTTTTTGTATTTTTAGTAGAGACGGGGTTTCACCATGTTGACCAGGATGGTCTTGATCTCTTGACCTCGTGATCCACCCGCCTCGGCCTCCCAAACTGCTGGGATTACAGGCTTGAGCCACCGCGCCCGGCCTAACTCTGACTCTTAAAACACAAATTTTAAAAACAAATATTTATGCAACTCTTGTTAGTTTTAAACCAAACTGCTCATGTCACACGTGGGAAATGGAGGCTCTGAAAGGGGAAAGATTTTGCTGGGGTCCCAAATTGAAGGGGCAGAATCTGGAGCAGAACCTAGGACACCTACACCCAGGCCTTCTCCCACTACACCAGCTGCTTCTCAAGCCCCGAGTGGCCCCTCAGTTGACTCCAGTCCACATAACAGCCACGGCCTTCAGCTAGACTTTATTGAGAGTCCCCTTGGGCAGATCTGGGGAATAGGGGAAGCCCCACAAGCACCATGGCCCCTCTGTGGCCAGCGGCCAGGGCCAGAGTTGTGTCTCATCAGCACCAAGGAGAGCGCCAGGCCAGCCATGGAGGACCCCCTGGGAGTTCGTGTTGATGGAACTTGGGGAGGCAGAGCTGAAAAGGGACCTATGGTAGGTAAACTGTGGAGAGCAAGAGTTCCCCAACTTCCTGCCCCCAAAAAACAAGGCCCCTGTGGCAGAGTCCAACTGCCTGCTTTGTGGCCCCCACCCCACACCAGGGACAGCTCTTCTTTGACTCTGCTCTGCTGACCCAAGTAGCTACCATTCCCATTTCTCTCATTGACCACAGCGAAGGCCGAGGGAGGTGGGGCAAGGGGCTGGGTTTATTCCCATCAGTTGTTCCCTTCCAGGTCCAAGGACCCCCCAGGATCAAGGAAAACCAGTCCCTGAGGCTGCAAAAGAAACTGCCACCTGCCCCTTTTGCCCCCAGGAGAGGTAAAGCAGCAGCTTGGGAGCTGGGAGGGTCCCTTAGAGATAGGGTCCCTACCCAGCAGACAAAGCAGGGAGTTGGGGAACCAGAGTCAGGCTGTGGGAGCCTGGGCTGGGGCTGAAGATGGGGAGGAAAATGGAAAAAGAACAATGGGAACAAACAGCCCCTGCTGACCCACAGCCAGAGAGGCCAGGGGCCTGGATAGCCAGGGGTCGTAACAACAGAACGTACCACTTAACTGACCATGTACTGGGTGCTGGGCACACATTGTCTTAATTCTCAAGACAACCCTGTAAGGTAGGTGTCATGACTCTGTCTTACACATGGGATAACTGAGACTCGGAGAGGTGAAGCAACCTGTGTCAGGCCCCAGAGCAGAGGTGGTAGAGCAGAGGCCCAAATACATGCCTGCCTGCCTCCCAGGTGCAGCTGCTGCCACGTATATCCCAGGGTGGGGGGACTGGCAGGTCCAAAAACTGTCCAGCAAATCATTCTCAGGGTTGAAGATCATTTAAGCCAGACCATCTCAAACTGTAATGGGCACGTGATTCATCAGGGATCCTGGTAACATGCAGTTCTGACTCAGCAGGTCTGGGCAGGGGCAGACATGTGCATTTTTCACAAACTCCCAAAAGGCGATGGCAATGCTGATTGTCCATAAACTACACTGTGAGTAGTGAGGGGTTCAGCCAGCACTAATCCATGCCTGCAGGTGGGGGCATTCCCTCCAGCCTGACAGAATGGGCAAAGGGCATGACTGTTTTCATCCTACCCTGAACCAAGAGGTCCTTCTCTCTAACATCCAGAGTCCTCCAGCCCAGTCTCCACACACGTTTCACCCAACAGTGGAGCATCTTTCAGAAAACAGTATCTGAGTCAGCTCTGATCCCTGCATGTGAGGGCCCTGGAGTGGGCAGGAAGGGCTGGCTCTGCGCACCCCTTGCTGGAGCTCAGAAGGCTCCTAGGAGACCTGCAGCCTCCTGGTCCTAGCCAAGAGCTGGCCCAAGGCCTCGGGGTCTGGGTTCTGCTCAATCCAGCTCCCCACTGGCCAGTTCCAAGCCCGGGTCAGTTCGTGGGGGTGCCGAGTGGATGCAGCCGCAGCTCAGGCTCCGCAGGGTTGATGTTGAAGAAGTTGATGGCAGCAGTGTCCCTGGTGGGCAGCAGGGGGTCCCGGGTGGCTTCACCAGGAAGCAGCAGCTGGGCTGTGAGCTGCAGGCCTGAGGAGCCACCCGAGCCTGCATCTGAGTCTGAGTCTGAGTCAGGCGGCAGGGGCAGCGGCAGCACCTGCTGTAGGCTCAGGCCGGGCCGGGGGCCACTGTGAGAGGTGCGCAGTGACGGTGAGGCCAGGCTGGCCTGGCGCTCCCGGGGACAGCGTGGACACGGCAGGAACCTGCCCAGCGCCCGCTTGAAGTCCCGCATGAAGAGAGGGTAGATGATGGGGTTCATGGTGCTGTTACAGTAACCCAGCCACGTGAGGACATCGAAGAGGCCTGGAGAGATGCAGTCGCACACGGCCTGAGGGGATGGGATGTGTCATGCCTGGTCCCAGGGCAGGGACCCAGGCCTCCCTTCCCAGCACGGATGGAGCAGACACACACACGCGCCACGAGAGCAGCCTGCCCTCCCCTGCCCCCTTGCCTGGGCTGGGATCCAGGGCCTCTCCTACAAGGGCTGGACTCACCTGCCCCTGCTGTGACATTACCTGGACTATGTTGGCCACAAAAAAGGGCAGCCAGGTCACAAAGAACATGCCCAGCAGGATGCCCAGCGTCAGGCTGGCCTTCAGGGCCTTCCTGCTGTGCTTGGTGGCCAGGCGCCTGCTGTCAGCCGACTCCACCACTGGGCGTGGGGTCCTGGGCACCTGTGGAAAGGAAGTCCACATGAGTCAGTTGAGAAAGAGCCCCCATCTGACCCTGATCCTAGCCACAAACTGAGCTTCAATCTTAATTCTAGACTGAGCCTAGTACCAGGATTAAACTGAGCCCTGTTCCTTGACTGAACCCCAACTAGAGTCCTAAACTGAGCTCTGACCCTGACTTCAGGCCAAGCCCAGACATCAGCAATAAACTAAGCCCTAATCTTGGTCCCCCACTGAACCCTGACAACTATCATAGGCCCTATAATAACCAAGTTCTCAAACCAAGCCTCAACTGTGGACCTAAACTGAGCCCTGATCCTGGTCTCACACAGCCCTGACTCTGACTCAGAATTTCATAAGGAGCTCTAGGAAGTGCAAGGAGACAGAACAACACTACCGAAACAAATCAGATGGTTCAGAAGAACAGCCATCCCTGCGAAGACAATATGTGACACAGGCCAACACACACATTACAATGAGCCCAACACCTTCCAAAGCCTTTGGCACTGCAGAAATCAATTGCAGATGGCCAGACACAGTGGTTCATGCCTGTAATCTCAGCACTTTGGGAGGCTAAGGCAGGCGGATCACTTGAGGTCAGGAGTTCGAGCCTGGCCAACACAGTAAAACCTTGCCTCTACTAAAAATACAAAAATTAGCAAGGTGTGGTGGCAGGCATTCGTAATCCCAGCTATTTGGGAGGCTGAGGCAGGAGAATTGCTTGAACCCAGGAGGTCGAGGTTGCAATGAGCCGAGATCACATCACTGCACTCCAAGTCTGGGGAACAGAGTAAGACTCCGTCATGAAAAAAAAAATAATAAAAGGAAAAAGAAAGAAATCAATTGCAATTGAACAAGAGGACCTGTTACTGTCCAGAGCCTGGCAGTTGCTTTATATGTGGATTATCTTCATATTTGGGAGCAATGGGCAATTACTCTTGAGCCCCACAAAATAGAAAGGCTTTTTTGAGAATGTGTGCACAAAGCAAATGTTTGCAACTAAATATAGATTCCTACGGATGCTGGTGACCTTGGCATTTTACAACTCAATGATACTGCAAACTGGCAGGCAACTCCATTCTCAAAAGTGAACAGGAAGAGGAGGAGGGGGTAGGAGGCAGAAGGAGATAGAAGCTACTTCCCAGCAGCCACTGAAAGAAAGACATGGGCACGGGGAGGTTAGAATTTGACTTTGCAAACTGGTCCCCACAGTCCCAAATCATTAAAGGGCTCTCTGAGCTGGATAATTCTTTAGCACAGTGGTGCTTGTAATTTTTTAAACTTCGTGGGCCCTTCGAAAAGCTAACGAAATCAAAAAACAAAACAAAATGAAAAAGCTTTCCCCAGAAAATAAAAGGCTTATAAATTTTATACACACACACAGACATGAAAACAACATTCCACACTTCCAGAAGGTTCAGAAATGACCTTGAAGTCTCTAGGTTTCCACCATGAAACCCCTAGGAATCCGTGAAGGCTGGGATGTGAAGCCCTCCTCTAAACCATGTGTTTTTGTAATCAATGTGGGTTTTCATTTTAGATTTACACAAAATTAGGTCCACTTCTATTTACTATTTAATACCCATGTGCAGTGGTGTGCACAATTCATCATGAGCTACGCAAAGGGTGTGTGTGCTATCTGGGAACACATCTGGGCTTTTACAGCCAGGGATTTTCCCGGCACTGGGATTTGCCCAGTTTCTAAATTGCATGAGAGCCCTGCTTCATGAGGCCAGAGGTGGGTTGGGTGTAGGGAGATAAGAAGGTCGGAAGGAGGCAGGAGCTGAGCCAGATTCCCAGGCAACCTTCTGCAGATGGAAAGGCGGAGGAAACAAAGCCAAGATGTGGCAACTCCAGGGAGCACCAAAGCCAGCACCGCCACCCGACTCTGCTGTGCATGCCCTCTCCTTCCAACCCCTGCTCTATTCAGGCCTCTAGAGTTGGTGTCTTGTCCATGGTGCTGAAACCCCAACTACATGCTGTCTTTTCATAGGAACTGGAATTCTATTTCTAAAATAGCAAGAGGTCGCTGGGGCGGGGAGATGAAGCACGTTGTAACCCCCACCCCTCCATGTGTTTCTTCACATGAAATCTGGTTATACAAATTCATAACAGAGGCCTTGGTTTCTCCCTTCTGTCTTGGGGAGACAGCGTTGTACAGAGGCAAAAGCTGGGCTTTTAAGACAGGTGATCTGGCTTCAAATCATGCCTCTACCACTTACTCGCTCTGTGATCTTGAGAGAGCCTCTGTTTCCACATCTGTAAAATGGGAGAAATGATACTCAGCTTACGGCATTGCTGTGAGGCTATGGATAATAAATGCATGCACAGTGTCTGAGGTTGAGTAGGTGTTAAATACCTGGTAGCCATGATGCTGGTTCTATGATACGTGTTGTGAGGTTGGGGTGATTTTGAGCACAGTTGGGGGCCCTGTCCTTCTGCCAGCAGCTCTGGCCTCCCCAAAGCAGCACCATTGCCAAGACAAATGTTCTGACTCACCACGCTGCAGCTCAGATGCTAAGACTAGAGGATGCTGTCCTCTGCCTCCACCCCATCATACACAAGTCTTCCTCAAAGTCATTCCAAGTTAGCGAGGGACTAAAAGAAGGTTTTACTCTTCTCTCTCCTCTTCTAGTTTTCTCTCCTCCAGAGTGAACTTTATATGGCTTTTGTGACTACGCCATGCTCAGCCTGGAGGAAGAGGCTCCTGCTTCCCCAAAAGAACCTCCTAAGACCTGCCACACCTTCAAGTTGCTGCCATCAGTGGGAATAGATGGCATGGAGAGGGAGGAGACACTGTCTCATCGCTCTGACCCTAGAGACCTGGGAAGGGCAGGGGACAGGAGGCAGCCCTGATCTTATCAGAGCTCTAGGGCATGAGGGAAACTGAGGCACTGGGGGGATAGCTCAGGTCAGTCACTGGGGGAAGGAGCTCCAGAGAAGGGGGTGAAGATGAACTGAGATTCCCTCTCTAGTCTCCCTGAAACAACTCCGGGTTTTTCTTTCTCCTGCTTTCCAGAGAGTTGACTCAAGAACACAGGCAAGAGGAAAGGGAGAAGGAAACCGAGGCTCAGAAGGGGTAGAGGACACACTACCCTTCCCAAGGTCACACTGTGCCAGTACAAGGCTCCCAACCAAACCCTGAGTGGCCCCAAATCAGCGTTATCATCCCCATTTCTCGAGCACTTATTACACATCAGCATTTGATATTCATTAGCTCATTCCATCTTTATGAGAGGTAGGCATTGTTATCCTCATTTTGCCGATGAGACAACTGAGGCTTGGAGAGGCAAAATGACTTTCCAGAGGTCACACAGCAGATAAGAGCTGAGTTGGGGATTCCGTCATTTCTGGCCCCAGGAACTCCACTCTGCCCACTTCACCATGCTGCTTCCACATTTGGAGATGGCGTCCATAGGCCCAGTCAGGGTGGGTTACAGAAACCCCACCACTGTCACCAAGAGGCCCTCGTGGAGCAGAAGCCAATGGCAACCACTGGTCCACACCCCGTGATATGGCTGATGCTGGTGTCACCCTTCCAATTCTCTCTCCCCTGTAACCACCTCCCAGCCCCACGGGGCCATGTCCTGTCGTTTGCATCTCCCTTCTGTATCCGTGTCAGAGGGCAGCTGCCTGAAGGACAATACAGTGCCTTGCAGCCAGCAATCCCACAGACAGCTTTCAGCCAACACCTACATTCATGTCTGCACTCTTGACAGATCCAAGAATGTGTCCCACAGCACTACTCATGAGGGGAAAAAATTGGAAACAGCCTAAATGTCCATCAGAGGAAGAGTGGTTTAGGCTGGGCACAGTAGCTCAACCCTGTAACCCCAGCACTTTGAGAGGCCAAGATGGGTAGATCACTTGACGCCAGTAGTTCAAGACCAGCCTGGCCAACATGGTGAAATCCCATCTCTACTAAAAATACAAAAATTAGCCAGGGGTGGTGGCAAAAAAAAAAAAAAAAAGAGAGTGTTTTAAATAAACCACAGTGACTTCCCACCACAGAATACTACACTGATGTTTTAAAAGAAAGAATCAGTCAAATGAAAAGATCTCCATGATTATTAAATTATAATAGCAGGTTGCAAAGTAATAGATACAGAATGATTCCATTTGTTTGAAAAACAGTATGCAACAGAAAGCACTAAGGTTTTTTAGGGACCTGTATAAATACATAAGCACATGGAAAATGACCCAGAAGGGCCAGGTGCGGAGGCTCACACCTATAGTCCTGGCACTTTGGGAGGCTAAGGCCGGTGGATTGCTTGAGTCCAGGAGTTCAAGACCAGCCTAGGCAATGTGGTGAAACCCTGTCTCTACAAAACTACAAAAATTAGCCAGGCATGGTTGTACACACCTGTAGTCCCAGCTGTTCAGGAGGCTGAGATGGGAGGATCAACTGAGTCAGAAGAGGTCAAGGCTGCAGTGAGCCGTGGTTGTACCACTGCACTCCAGCCTTGGTGACAGAGTGACACCCTGTCCTAACAGAAAAACAAAAAAAGACCTATAAGGATATATCCTAAATTGATGCATGTCCCTGGGAGTGCAAGGTGATTAGCTGGAATTTGGGGGTCTTTTCCTTCATCCATATGATTGAATTTTTAAAGTGCATTTATATATTTCTTTAGGCAATTAATTTCTTTACCATCATCTGATCATAGTGTGAGAGTTGCAAGGCACTCTGGAGCCAGACTGTTTGGCTTCACACTCTGGCTCTGTTACAAACTAGCTGAGTTACTTCACCTGTCTATGCCTCAACTTTCTCTCCTGTAAAATGGCATTATAACAGCATCTGCCTCATAGGATTATACTAAGGACTAAATAAAATAATATAAAGAAAGTTAGAACCGTCCTGGCGCATAGGAAGTACCATGGACATGTTAGCTATCATTGTTGCTGTTTATTCTTAGTCTCTGGTTCAGCTGTTCGATAATGATGGTGATGGTGCCGCTGACAGCAGTGATTTTTCTTCCCTAGAAAGGGTCTAAGGGGTCAGCTCCCCAGAAGCATATATTTTGCCAGCAACAGGAAAAGAGAGGCATGAACAACTAACTGTTGTTGTTGTTGTTGTTTTAAAGATAGGATCTCGCTCTGTTGCCTGGGCTGGAATGCAGTGGCTTGACCATACTTCAGTGCAGCCTCAAACTCCTGGGCTCAAGCAGTCCTCTCACCTCAGCCTCCTTGAGTAATTTTAACTGCAGGTATATGCCACCGGGCTGGGCTAATTTTTTATATACGTTTTTAGAGATGGGATCTCACTATGTTGCCCAGGCTGGTCTCAAACTCCTGACTTCAAATGATCCTCCTGCCTTGGCCTCCCAAAGTGTTGGAATTACAGGTGTGAGTCACTGCCTAGCTGAAATTTGTTGAGCACTTACTATGTACCTGGTATTTTGTGTATATTATCTAATTGACTCTTCAAACAGCCTTGTGTGATAGATGTCATGACCAGTGGAGCATAAGGAGGAAAAATGCCTTACCCAGTGTCATCCAGCTGGGAGGGAAAAGAGGCAGGGCTTGAACCCTGACCAGCCAGAACCCCAAGCTCCTGCTCCAGCTTTGGCTGTACCAGGCTGCCTGGCTCTGAGCAGCAGCCAAGCCCGCCATGCTGAGCAATGTCACTCTGCCAGCCTCTTCCTGACTCGGCCCCCTCCTCCCCCTCACAGATATTTCTGTGATCACAGCCTCCTCCTCTGAGGAGGAAAGGCAGAGATGGAAGGGAAGATGGATCATTAAGACAGAATGATGCTTAGTTGGGTGAGAGAGGGTGAAAAAGGAGGGGGAGGAGGAAAAGCAGGAGAAATTGATGGGAGAGGAGAGGGGAAGGGGAAGACAGGAGTGCACAGAAGGAAGCCATGGGAACTGAAGGAGCGAAGCGTGGGTGGGAGTGGGGAGGAAGGTGAGGTGCAGAGATGGTTTGAGGTTATGGGCCACAGAGACCCAGAAATCCTGCCAGGAAGAGAAAGAGGCTGGGCCTGTCCTGCTGCTCTCCCTCAAGCTGATGGCCCACGCTGCATCTCTGAAACTGTCTCTAACACCTTGGACCCTCCAGAATCTCCCAAGTGTGGCTGAGTGCCACCCACATCCTGGCCCCATCTTCCAGCACGCTCCCAACACGCACGCTTCCCTGCCCTGGCAGCATCTCACTCTGCCCCACAGCCCTTCCTCCATCCCCAGCCCACACTCCCAGCCCCAGTGCTAAGCAGGACCCCTTCCTCCCAGCCCTGAGGTACTGGGAAGACCTGGTAGAAACCCCTAAGCCAACCAGTGGCCTTTTAAAAGCCTGTTTCCATAAATAGACAGGTGGAGAGATGAAATGCTCAAGGCTGACCAGCTCCCACGTTCTGACCCCAGAGGAACTGGGGCCTCGGGACCTATGCCCAGCTCCCTTCCCTCTGCAGGGAAGCTGGAGGCTGGACTGGGGCAGGAAGCCAAGGCTAAGTGGGGCTGGGCACAGGAGAAGGGAAAGGGTCCAAGGCACCCACATCTGATTCATTCTCATCACTTCCTTTAGCTCCAAACATTGAGGGGCCTCCACCTCCAGGCCAGCTCCGGTGGGGAGGAAGGGACGGTGACCCAAGAGGGTGGAGTAGAGGCTATTCTCCAAGCAATCAGGAAAAGGGGCCTGCAGGAGGCTTGTTTAAGGAGCCGAGCGGTTTTGAAAGCAGGGACAGAGGCAGGGTTTGCACACATCACGTTCAAACCAAAAGAATGGGCTTTCCAGAAAGTGAGGGGATTAGAACAGACGCATTTCTGGCTTGAGAGGCCCCTGGGTCATCTGCCTTAGAGGTAAGGTGTGGCCTAAACAGCCCATGAAGACTCCTCCAGCCTTTCACTTCAGGGCTCTGTGTGAGTGCTTTGCTTTCATCTTCAAACATACACAGTGAATAATAGACTGAATGTGTGCCCGGTGAGGCCCACCTCTTATAAGCTCTGAACTCCTCATCGTGATAGGGTTTGATGATTAGTGTCTGTCCCCCCAACCAGAACAGATTTCAAGAGGGCAGGTGCTGTCGGTCTTGTTCACCAGCACATCCACAGCCTAGAACAGCTGCTGCACAAAGCAGGTGTCAACACATGTCACCAAGCAAATGAATTTACACAATAAAAAGCTCAGGACTGTCACACTCAAGAACTGACTCTGAAAGGTATGAGAAAACAGGCAACCATGTGGACAGGTGTGGAGCCCCAGGCTCCCTAAAGCACCGTGTTCACTCCATTCCTTCCATAAATATGTACTGAGCACCTACGATGTGACAGGTGCCCCTAAGTCCTGGGACCACAGTGGAAAACAGGCCAGGCACAGTGGCTCACACCTGTAATCCTAACACTTCAGGAGGCCGAGGCAGGTGGATTGCCTGAGCTCAGGAGTTCAAGATCAGCCTGGGCAACACAGTGAAACCCCGTCTCTACTAAAATACAAATAATTAGCCCGACGTGGTGGCATGCACCTGTAGTCCCAGCTACTTGGGAGGCTGAGGCAGGAGAACTGCTTGAACCTGGGAGGCAGAGGTTACAGTGAGATGAGATCACGCCCCTGCACTCCAGCCTGGGTGACAGAGTGAGACTCCATCTCACAAAAAAAAAAAGAAAAGAAAAGAAAACAGACAAATTCCCACCCTCACAGAGCTTACATTCTAGAAGAGGGAAATAAACAACAGTAAATAAATTAAAACGGTTGTTCTAGACCACGTCAGGGGGTAGGAGGTGCTGCTGAGAGAAATCTTAGGAAACGAAGACTACAGAGGACCTGGGGAGGGTGGCAGGTGCTACTCGTGAGAGAGGGATTAGGGGAGGCAATTGAACAGAGACTGGAAGGAAATGATAGAAAATAGCGGGAGAATCAGGGGGAAACCGAAGAAAGGGTGCCCCAGGCAGAAGGAACCGCAAGTGAGGCAGAAGGAACCGCGAGTGAGGCAGAATGTGCTTGGTGCATTCAAGGAACAGTAAGGAAACTAGTGTGGCTGAAAGAGAGGAAACAAGGGGGATTACAGAAGGAGAGGAGGCCAGATAGGGCAGAGGGCCAGGTGATATGAGACACAGGGCCACCAGAGCAGAGGAATGACTCGGCAGGAACGGCATTACAAACAAAGGATCATTGGGACCACTGTGGAAGGTTGAAAGAGCAAGAATGGAATCAGGAAGTCAGTTCGGATCCCGCATGGTGGCTCACACCTGGAATCCCAGCACTTTGGGAGGCAGAGGCAGGCAAATCACTTGAGGTCAGGAGTTCGAGACCAGCCTGGCCAACATGGCAAAACCCCGTCTCTATTAAATATACAAAAATTAGCCAGGCATGGTGGCACGTACCTGTAATTCTAGCTACTTAGGAGGCTGAGGCACGAGAATCGCTTGAACCCAGGAGGCAGAGGTTGCAGTGAGCCAAGATCATGCCACTGCACTCCAGCCTAGGTGACAGAGTGAGGCTCTGTCTCAAAAACAAACAAAAAAAAAGAAGTCAGGATTAACTAATTCCTCGGGCTCCCTAGTAGCTGGAATTGTAGGCGCTCGCCCCCATGCCTGGCTTTCTTAGTATTTTCTTTAAATCATCTCTAGGAGTAACTAACATCTGCTGCAATAACCCAGGCAGCAGATGAAGGGGCTCAGTCCAGGGGAGTGGCAGCGGACAGATGAGAAGTGGCCAGGGCCCGTGAGAAGCAGAGAGGCACACGGGCTGCCTCCAACACCACCGGCCTGAGCAACCGGAAGAATGGGCTTGCCATTACTTGATATGAGGAAGACTGTCGGGGAACTAGGTCTGGGGCCTGGAAAATCTGGAGTTCTGCTGGGGATGCGTCAAGTAAGCAGCCCGGGTAGGAAGTCATCGGCATGTGGGTGGTATTTTCAGTTATGAGACAAGATGATGTCACTAGGGAGCAAATGTGGAAAAAGGATGAGATGCTTCGAGGACTGAGGCCCAAGGATGCCATGGCTGAGGTGGATCAGGAGGAACCAGTGGAGGAGACCAGAAGGCACAGAGAAGAAAGGGGGCAAGGTATGGGGTCTCTGAACACAGATTTCCAGAGCATCACTGCCTACAGGCAGCACACCAGCACAGAGCAATGGCCCCAGCCAGGTCCAGGTTTGAACCTCACTTACCAGCTGTGCGATCTTGGGCAAGTAACCTCCACTCTCTCTGAGCCTCAGATTCCCCACCTGTCTAACAGGGGTGATGGTAGGACTTGGGTGTTTGGGGGTTAATAAGCTTATCTCAGTGTCTGGTGTAGAGTGAGTGTTCACAGATTGTGGGGCTGAGACTGTTAGCCCCTGGGAGACTCCTGCCCAGGTTCCAAGGCCACAGACACAGGTTCTATCCTAGCACCAGCCAGTGAGATTCATGGAAAGAAAATCTGTGTGGTACTGGCACTGCTGGAACCAGGAATTCTGATCTGTTCCGCCCCAGCTTCCCCCAGACCAGCCAACTTCTCACATTCTTCGTCACGAGAGCAGAACTTCCTGGATTGTGGGAATGGAGACAATTTTAGATGGTAAAGGGACACGCCATAAAATGAATGAATCACAGAGTGAGCACGTCGGCCCTTTACAGCTCTCTTCCAGCTCTTCTAGGTGAATCAAGAGTAAGTCCCACGTTGATGCTACCATGTTTGTAATACCTTCTAGCATGCTACAAAGAGAAAGCAAGCTCTAGGCACAACACCTCAACCTCAATAAGCTGCACTTCAGGAACAGGGGCAGGGCTTCTTCAACTTCACTGAAGTGTTTGTGATCGCCTTCTGCTTACAGCAAGGGATACAGATTTTCCATTTCTAGAAGAGATACGAAGTTTTCTTTCTAAACAAATTAATGGAAGTAAAAAGATTAAAGAGATGATTTAAAGAAAATGCTAAGAAAGCCAGGAATGGGGGCAACCTGCAATTCCAACTACACAGGAGGCTGAAGCAGGAGAACTGCTTGAGCCCAGCAGCTCGAGACCAGCCTGGGCAACATAGTGAGGCCCTGTGTCTAATAAATAAATAAATAAAGTGCTAAGTGCATGTGGAGGTGGTGGTGGGAGAGGCAGGAAGCTAGATATCCCAGGCAGTTCTTGAATGCCTGAAGCTGTGAAACGCTCCTTTTTAAGAACCCAGAGACTCCTGTAACCCCAGAACTTTGGGAGGCTGAGACAGGAGGATCGCTTGAGCCTAAGAGTTCAGTGAGCTATGATTCCAGCTCTCCAGGCTGAAATGAGCTATGATCTTATCTAGGCTGAAGTGAGCTATGATCACGCCACTGCATTCCTACCCTCCAGTCGGGGTGACAGAACAAGACCCTGTCTTAAAAAACAATAACAACAACAACAACAACAAAAGAACCCAGCGCAATGATGCTACCAGGCAAAGATGGGGAGTTGGGCCATCATAAATTTCCGGTTGTACATGGTACCTCTGAGGAGCCTGCCCCCCATCCTGACGGAGCTATCCTGTGATGGGTGGATCAGGCACTGAGCTTGGGATTCAGAAGAAAGGTGGGCGCTCACAACAGCCACGCAGGGCCATGAGCAAATGTGTGCTAAGTGGGGATGCCCAGGGGATCCCCAGGGACTGCTGGACTGCTCATTCCTCTCCATCCCACAGCCCGGGTCTCCCTGCGCATCCCGGGTACCTGCAGCGTCTCCGAGGCCTGGCTGGCCATGCCGGTGGTGAGGGAGGCCACCTGCACGGCCTGCTTGCGGGCAGCCAGCAGGATCCTGCAGTAGGTGAAGCATATGGCACCAGAGGGCAGGAAGAAGGTAAGGCCCGACGCCACGAGGACGAAGGGCAGGCTGGCCAGCAGACGGCACTGGCCCGGGACTGGTGGCCGCGCGTGTCCCAGCTCGTGCCAGCCCAGCAGCAGGGGCAAGAAGGAGGCGAGCGCGGCGAGGCTCCAGGCGCCCAGGACTAGCGCCAGGGCGCGCGGGGGCGTCATGCGCAGCTTGTAGCGCAGCGGCGAGAGGATGAGCAGGTAGCGGTCCAGGCTGATGAGGCACAGGTTGAGGATGGAGGCGCTGCAGCACATCACGTCGAAGGCGGTCCAGAGCAGGCAGAGGCCGCGCGCCAGCACCCAGCGCCCGTACAGCGCGTTCAGCATGGCGGGCGGCATCACCACCAGCCCCACCATCAGGTCGGACGTGAAGAGCGACACCAGGAAGAAGTTGGACGTGTTGCGCAGCGCGGGCTGAGTGCAGATGAGCGCGATCAGCAGCGAGTTGGCCGCCGCCGTCAGCGCGATGACCACGCACAGCGCGGCCGCCACCCAGCCGCTACCCCCCGGGGCTGACGGCGGCCCCGCCCCCCAGGCCGGGGTGCTGTTGGCGGTGGGGCCCGGCCCTGGGACCATGGGGACCGGGGGTGGAGGGCGAGGGCGTGATCTGGTGGCGGGAAGGCAGGCGCGGAGCGCAGCGAAGTGCAGGCTGGACGGGCACAGTCGGTGAGAACAAACCACGACTCACCACGCCCCCTGGGGGAGGCGGGTCCGGGGACATGGGCGGGGGCGTTGGATCCCGCTAGGTCAGGGGGCAGCGACCACAGCAGGGCTCAGAGTGGCTATTGCGGCGCCCTCGGGTGTGGGGCAGGAACACCTGGAGCAAACGAGTTGGAAGTTTGGGGAAGGGCACCCGATGTGCCGAGGCCCCTGAAGGTAGCTGCAGGAGGAAGCCTGGGCGCCGTGGGGTGGGAGCAGAGCCCCCTGGAGGGGGCGGGCGGCAAGATGGGGAGGGGCTCCGGCCAGGGGCCGAGCGTGGAAGGTGAGAGCGGGGGTTGAATGAGCGCTCTCCGGCAGGAGCAGGCTCCCCGCGGTTGGTGGGCGTTTGGGCTCCAGGGCGGGTACGCAGGGCGGCGGCCTAGGGGCCGGAGCAAAGACCCCCGGGGAAAGGCAGGTCTCAGGATCTGGCGCACCGGAGGCACCGGGATCGGGCGCACACGGCCCGTGCAGCGCAGGGGTTCGCCGGGGCCGCCAGGCCTCGCGGGCAGAGGAGGGCAGCAGCCGCGCGGTGCCCCCTCCCCACCCGGCCGCAGGGTCGCCTCAGCCTCCCGCCCTCACTGGTACCTGGGGCGCTCGGGCTGCTTCGCCGCATGCGACTGCGGCAAGCGCCGCGGTGCTGCAAAAGGAAGAGGCGGCCGCGGGCCGGGGCGAGGCAGGCCAGGGGCTCCCGAGCCCTGGAGGCACAGCGAGGGGCCCTCACGCGCGGAGGAGCGACAGGGTGCAGCCTGGAGCGCTCGGTCCCCGCGCCGCGGAGCGTGCGCCCCGCCTCACAGTGGGCGGGGAGAACCGAGCCCAGGCCCTGCAGGCGGGCGGGGTCCCGGCACCCCAGGCTTGTGGGCCGAAGATCGAGCACTCCAACTGCGCGAGGTCATCTACCGGGCTGTGGCAGCCCCCACACCCCCGGATGCCCCTCCCAAGCCAAACAGGGCGGCGGCGCAGGCGGAACTCGGAAAAGGGGGTTGTGACCTGCCTTTATCCATGGACTGCTCACTAATGCGTGCCTGTCCACTCACAGCGGGGTCACCGGGCTTTCAGGGGAGCCAGAAGTTGGACAACATTGGACAGATCGCCTTACACCCCTCTGGGCCTCAGTTGCTGTATCTGTAAAATAGCATTCTTTTTTACAAAAAAAAAGGGGGGGGGGGTTAGTGATTCTGGGCATTCTTCCCTGCTAGCTTAAGCAAGAGGCTAACCTTTCCCCCGGGCCCTTCCAGCAGAAACCCTCCCAATCCACAAAGAGGCCAGGTACTATGGATGAAGTCCCTGAGCTGGTGGCACTCCTAGTCTAATAGAGCTTGAACAGATTTGAGAATGCCCAGGTCAGGTGGGTTACAGTCACTGCGGGCAGAGGCGTGGGCTGTGGTGTCCCCTGGGTGTGGCCTCCCTCTGTATCTCTCCCCTCTGGCTAAGAGTCTCTGCCTAACCCTGCTGTGCAGGTTAATACTGTGGACTCCATTCATTCACTCATTCAACAGATATTTATGGAGCACCCACTAGATGTCAGGCACTGTTCTGACCCATCAGGACACTACAGTGGCCAAAATAGATCTGCACCTCCACGGAGTTTACATTCTAGTGGAAGGAGACAGAAAATAAATACATAATCAACATACAAAGTCAGCCAGGAGCAGCTCACACCTGTAATCCCAGCACTTTGGGAGGCCAAGGTGAGCTGATCACCTGAGGTCAGGATTTGGAGACCAGCCTGACCAACACGGTGAAACCCATTTCTATCGAAAATACAAAAATTCACCGGGCACGGTTGTGGGTGCCTGTAGTCCCAGCCACTCAGCAGGCTGAGGCAAGAGAATTACTTGAACCTGGGAGGCGGAGGTCGCAGTGAGCAGAGATAGAGCCACTGCACTCCAGCCTGGGCGACAGAGCAAGACCCCCCAAAAAAGAAAGAAGAAAATGCAGTATAAAGAGAATGGGGTGAGGGATCATTTTTCCTTCACAGAAACAGAAAAATAATACTTTCCACATTGAAGGCTGCTGTATGTCCCCAGGGGCTTCGTTCTATTCCTACTCCTCCAGTTATTTATTCTGGCCCCCTACAAGAATACTGAGAGGTAGATGTTGAACTCTGGTTCAGCCAGGCACAGTGGCTGACGCAGGTAATCCCAGCACTTTGGGAGGCCGAGGCGGGGGGATCACCTGATGTCAGGCGTTCGAGACCAGCCTGACCAACATGGTGAAACCCCATCTCTACTAAAAATACAAAATTTAGCGGGGAGTGGTGGCATAAGCCTGTAATCCTAGCTACTCCGGAGGCTGTGGCACGAGAATGGCTTGAACCTGGGAGGCGGAGGTTGCAGTGAGCCAAGATTGTGCCACTGCACTCCACCCTGGACAACAGAGTGAGACTCCATCTCAAAA
>NW_016107330.1:9939580-9941863 GCF_001604975.1 Cebus imitator | reverse complement strand
AAAAAAAAAAAAAAAAAAAAAAAAACTGGGCTTCAGAGAGGCCAAGGGCCTTGCCCCAGATTACCAGCAACAAGTGGTAAAGTGGGAACCGAAACCCAGATCTGCTCGATGCCCATGGCAAAGAGAACCCATTACAGATGGTCAAAAACCTCCCTGCAGGCACCTCACAGCCTCCAGCACGCCACCACATCCCCGACAACTCTAAGCTGCTGTTTGGTGCTCAGGGCCTCAGCCTTGCCCATAGACACATCTTTTAAGCAGATAGAGGGGGCCTGTCCTTCCTCCTTGCCACCACACTGCACCACTTTGACAATTTCTGCCATGACCCCAAGGAATAGGATGTAGTACACCAAGCCTGGGCGGAGAGTCAGAAAGACCTGGCTTGGGATCCCAGCTCCATCCCAGCTCTGGGATCCAGGGCCAGTGGCTCCATCTCTTCAAGTAACAGTTTTCTTTTCTGCATTAGTTAGCAGAACAATACAGCACCCACCTCACAGAGTTGCTGAGGGGATGAAATGACACTGATGTAATGTGTGTCTTTGGTACTACGTTATCGCTAGGTGGACAGGCGTGGTGGCTCACACCTTTAATCCCAGCACTTTGGGGATCACCTGAGGTCAGGAATTCAAGACCAGCCTGGCCAACATGGTGAAACCCTGTTTCTACTAAAATACAAAATTTGCTGGGTGTAGTGGAGTAATCCCAGCTACTCAGGAGGCTGAGGCAGGAGAATGACTTGAACCCAGGAGACAGAGGCTGCAGTGAGCCGAGATTGCACCACTGCACTCCAGCCTCGGCAAAAAGAGTGAAACTGCATCTCAAAAACAAAAACAAACAAAGCGCTAGCTCTTGGCCTTAGTGTTCCCATCTGTACAATGATAATACATTCAGCTCTGTGCTTACTCCTTAAGCCCAGGGATTCCTGACATGGACAACTGTAACCCTGAGAGGTGCTGTGTGGAAGAATTTTGGACTTCAGCAACCTGAGCTCATCATCCAGAGTCTGCCACTTGCTCTGTGAAGTTATGCAAAGCCTCTGAAATACTCTGCTGCTATGAAACCAAGGCAGTGGAGATGCGACTGGGATGAGTAAACAGTTTCGCCTGATAAATGTTTGCTTTGTTAAAATCTGTACGTAGTGCTTAGAATATTAGTTTTTCTCCTTTCATTTTTCCCACAATACTTGGTATCTTTTATTTTTAAAAAAGACTTAAAGATTAGCCAAGCGTGGTTGTGCATGACTCTAGTTTTGGCTACTTGTGAGACTTAGGTGGGAGGATTGCTTGAGCCCAAGAGTTCGAGGCTGCGGTGAGCTATGATCACACCTGTGAATAGCCACTGAACTTCAACCTGGGGGACAGTGAGAGCCCATCTCAAACAGACAAACAACTAAAGAAAACCTAGCAATAACTTTGATATTTGTTCATTCTGGGTGATGGATCCACTGATGTTTATTATAATATGGTGGTACTAACATTTAAAAAAAAATTTTTTTTTGAGATGGCATCTCACTCTGTCACCCCGGCTGGAGTGCAATGGGACAATCTCGGCTCACTGGAACCTCTGCCTCCTGGGTTCAAGCAATTCTCCTGCCTCAGCCTCCGGAGTAGCTGGGATTATAGGCGCATGCCACCAGGCCCAGCTAATTTTTGTATTTTTAGTAGAGACAGGGTTTCACCATCTTGGCCAGGCTGGTCTGGAACTCCTGACCTTGTGATCCACCCATCTCCACCTCCCAAAGTGCTGGGATTACAGGCATGAGACACCGCACCCGGCGTCATTTAAGAGTTTTAAGATTGGGCCAGGGTCATGGTGCCACCTTGTGGCCATACTCTTATTATCTTGAACTTGAAATTTTTTTTTTTTTTTTTTCCTTTTTAGTGACAAGAGTCTCGCTCTGTGGCCCAGGTTGGAGGCACTGATGCTATCACAGCTCACTTTAACCCCGAGCTCCTCTGTTCAAGCTATCTTCCCCAAGTAGCTAGGACTAGAGGTGTGCACTACCACACCCAGCTACATTTTTTAAGTTTTTTGTAGAGACAAAGTCTTCTCGTATTGTCCAGGCTGGTCTCAAACTCCTGGCCTCAAGTGATCCTGTGATCCTCCTGTCTCAGCCTCTCAAAGCACTAGAGTTACAGGCATGAGTCCCACACCTGGCTGAGATATTCACAAACGCTTCATTTGTGTGCTCCTGTAACTGTCATTTGGGTCATGAAATAATGAAGTCCTAGACCTCTTAACATTTCAGAGTAAAGAGGGCCTTTTTTTTTTTTTTTTTTTTTT
>NW_016107330.1:9915411-9939570 GCF_001604975.1 Cebus imitator | reverse complement strand
CTGGAGTGCAGTGGTGTGATCTTGGCTCACTGCAACCTTCACCTCCAGGGTTCAAGCGATTCTCCTGCCTCAGCCTCCGGAGTAGCTGGGAATACAGACGCTTGCCACCATGCCCTGCTAAATTTTTTTTTGTATTTTTAGTAGAGACAGGGTTTCACCGTGTTAGCCAGGCTGGTCTTGAACTTCTGACCTTATGATCCGCCTGCCTCAGCCTCCCAAAGTGCTGGGATTACAGGCATGAGCCACTGTGCCTGGCCAAGAGGGACTTTCAAGAATCCTCAGCTTTTGCTTGATTACTTCTAACCAGGAGGGGTTCCTGCCCAGAGGAGACAGCGGGTGTCACTATGGAACAGCTGAGTTTTAAGGAGTTGTCAGCTCCAGACCTCCATGCCTGTCAGTACACAAGAGAACTGGGGCAAGCTCCTCATGACACAGAAGGAGAAATCGAGGCCCCAAGGAAGTTGCCTGGCCTGACCAAAGCTGCTCTGTGCCAGAAGGCAATGACCAACTGGGTAAACTCCCTGAAGGCAGGGACCTGTCTGTCCAGTTCACAGCTGGATCTCTGGCATGTATTAGGCTCTCAATAAATATCTGACCAATGAATGAATAAATGTACAAAACTATCAGTGTGACCGCCTGCAGCATCGGCCAGTCATTCATTCTCAGTCATAACAGCTGACATCCACTGAGGTCTTACTAAGGCCAGGCGTGTTCCAAGCTCTGCATGTGTGTTGACTCATGTAATGCTCACTGTGACCCTTAGAGTGAGGTAGGTATGACTATTACTCCCCGTTTTGCACATAGGAAACCTGAGCCTCGGAGATCTTATGTGACTTGCTCAAGTCTGGAGTCAGGAAGTGATCCATCTAGGATTTGAACCCAAGCAGAGTCGATCTCCTCAAAGGCTGGGAGCAGAGGAAGGAAACCAGCTGAAAGCTGGCTCCATACAGGCAAACAAAGTGGAAAGAGAAGGGTCTGCGTTGCTATCTGCGCTGGTATCAGTACTAATCCCTTGGAAAGACTTGGTACCCCCTCTTTGGGGGAGGTTGCAATTCCCTCCATCCTGGAAAGCTGGCACTAACCTAGGGATGCTTCTCAATTGATGTCTCTCAAGCCAGGCTCCTCCCTCTCGCTGGGTTCCCACATCCAATCAGCAGCGCCTCTCACAGCCCCACCTCTCCAACCCCACTTCCTGACCTAACCGGCCCCATCCTCTCCCGCCTGCACACTTGCAGTCAACCCTGATGGCCTCAGCATCTCCCTCCTTCAATCCAGCTTAGTCTCTTGAAACCCAGCTTTGCACAGACACCTCTAGGGTGCCTCAGTGCAAAGAGAATGAAGTCTGAATTCTGGCTGGCATTCCTGGCTGCACCAGCCAGACCAACCTACCTTCCTGTTTTATTTCCAACAGACCCTTATAAGTTGCCCTGCCCTTCCCTCCGCTCCTACCCCTCCCCCCCCTTTTTTTTTTTTTGGACAGGGTCTCACTCTATTACCCAGGCTAGAGTGCAGTGACATGAACATGACTCACTGCAGCCTCAGCCTCCAGGGATCAAGCAATCCTCCCACCTCAACTTCCCACGTAGCTGGGACTGCAGACACATGCCACCACACCTAATTTTTTTATTTTTTATAAAGACAGGATCTCACTTTTTGTTGCTCAGGCAATACTCCTGTATTGGCCTCTCAAAGTGCTGGGGTTACAGGCGTGAGCCACTGCACCCAGCCCTTATTTATGTACCTACGAATGTATACCCAGCTCTGTTCCAGACACAGGATGGAGGCAGTTCCTGCTCAAGACTGTGCTGCCATTAGGTGTGCAGGTGTGAGGCCAGGAATCAAGGGAACTGTGAGCTTACTCGAGTCACCTGTGCTTCCAGAGCCCTCGTTTCCCACCCTGTAAAACAAATGAGGGCCGGGGGTGGTGTAATCCCAGCACTTTGGGAGGCCGAGGTGGACAGATCACATGAGAACAGGAGTTCGAGACCAGCCTGGCCAACATGGTGAAACCCTGAGTCCACTAAAAATACAAAAATTAGCTGGGCCTGGTGGCAGGTGCCTGTAATCCCGGCCAGTTGAAGGCTGAGGCAGGAGAATCGCTTGAGCATGGGAGGCAAAGGTTGCAGTGAGCCGAGATCAAGCCACTGCACTCCAGAGAGACTCTGTCTCAAAAAAAATAAACAAACAAATGTGAAATGTCCTACGATGGACTTGCTCAATGATAAATGAGTACTGGCATCCCCAAGCTTGGTGTGGGCACTGTACCGATGCCTGGGTTCAAGTCCTGTTGGTGACATTTCTTCAACACATGACCCTGGGAAAATTGCCAGCGCCTGCACCTCAGATGCCTGATCTATAAAATGAGGACAATATCCACATCACTGGGAGGTGGTTGGACTGGGTGAGGACCCAGCACAGGAACCAGCCTTCTATATTAATTTGTAACCAATACTTTTTTTTTAAATCTTTAAATTTTTTTTTTTTTTAAAGACAGTGTCTCGCCATGTTGGCCAGGCTGGTCTTGAACTCCTGACCTCAAGTGATCCACCTGCCCTGGCCTCCCAAAGTGCTGAGATTACAGGCGTGAGCCACTGAGCCCCGCCCCATAACCAATTATTTTGTCCATTTCCCCATCTCCTGGGGCCCAGGCAGGCCAAGCCCAGGCGAGGGCTGATGCTACGCCATTGTGTGGGTGAAAAGAGATGGCACGAGGCAAGCCGAGGAGACAGGTCAAAATCCATGAAGCCCAGTTCTGGAGGCCCACCCAAGGTGTATGTGAGGCCAGAAACTGTCACCCAAGGAAAGTGGTGGGAGCTGAGGAGACGGAGGATCACGCGCCAGGGTGCACACGGCAGGACCAGGACAGGACCACCAGGATGCAGAGACGGCGCTGCTGGGCAGGGGCTGGCAGGTCTGCTCAGCATCCCCTGCCTGAGCCCAGGCCCCGCTTCCCCTGGGCCTCGCGGCCAGCACTTGCAGAGAACCTGGCAGAGCCAGTCAGTAAGGAGGAGAACACAGGCGTTGAAGGAATTTATTCATGAGAAGACTGAGGGTCCATCAGGGAGACTGTCCAATGGTGAGACGCTCCAGAAGCCCAAGTCGCAACAGCCAGGAGGGCCGGGACACCCCAGGCAGGAGGCAGTGGGCTGGCACAGAAGAGCAGACGCAGGCAGTTCTGGGCACAGAGGGGCTTTCTTCACGGCCCGCCTGCCCTGCCCCTCCCCCCAGGTCCCCACCCATCTAGAGTTAAAGTGCAGCTGGGAGGGAGGAGGCGGGCAGAACTGGGGAGCTCGAGAGATCCCGAGTGAGCCCTGGCCGTCCACGAAAGCCAGACGTCGTCCTCGTCCTGGACTTCCTCGAGGCTCAGCCCAAGCTCATCCTACCCAGGGCCTCTGGAACCTTGGGGCAAGGGAGGTAACCCCTCACTCCCATACCCATCCGATATTTAGAAAGAGCATCCCTCGGAGAGGGGGGCCCGCTCCAGCAACTTTCTGGGGGGCCTAGAACTTGGGGGACAGTGGGGGTGCACTAATGTTTCTAACAGGGAGAGGAAGGGGAGGCTGATCTTCAGGGATTGTCTGGGGGGTCGTCCCCCTCCCTCTGGCCTTGGAAGACTCCTCCCTCTCCTCCTTCCTCTCCTCCCTCTCCCCCACCAGGCAAGCCAAGGAAGCCAGAGAAAGGCCCAGAGAGCCTGGCGCCCAGCTCCAGCAACATAAGTCAGCAGGGTCCTGCCCAGGCCTGACTCCCAAACCCCTCCGCTGAGGAAAGGCCACTTCAGTGCCATTGGGGCAGTGCTTCTCTGGGGATGGGGAGGGGGCGAGGGGCCTTGGGGGAAGCCTGTGGGGCTGGAGCCTCCTGTTTCTGCCAGCGGTCTTTCTAGCCCAGCCCCCTCCTCAAGGCTGAGGCTTGCAAGATGCTCACCCTAAGCCCTGAACCTCAGCAGGACCATCTGCACCCCGACACACCTTAGCCTGTTTCATGCCATCTTGGATGGCCTTCCCCCGACTCAGCGGCTCAGCCAACTTCCTCCCCCTCCCACAGGTTCTTCTCTAGAAGCCAGACAGGAAGAGACACCCCCCAAAAAAAAGAGCCCTGAAGACCTCTGTTTCCTCCCCCCCACTCTTGAATATATTAAATTGTGCAGCTTGCCTCCAACCCCTACCCTTCAGATCTCCATGGCAACCGGGCAGCATTCCAAGTCCGAGTCTGAATCCAAGTCCATCCAGTGCCAAAGGGGGGCTTCAGCCTCTCCCCCAACTCCTCCCCGGAGGGTGAGACCCAACATTCCACAGGGGGATGAGAGGGGAGGAAGAGTTGGGGGGCCTCAGTCCTCAGCCCCCTCTTCCTCCGTGTGGGGAGCCCCAGGGGGGTCCTCGGGCTCAGGGGTCTGCCCGCCAGGATGGGGGTGGGGATGGGGGTGAGGGTGGGCAACGGGCTGGGAGCCTAGCCCGTCCTCGCCCTGCACATAGACACTCAGCCCCTCGTGACTGGGCTCTTTGCCGCAGGCCTGGCAGCTACAGTGCAGGATCTTCTCCACCAGCTTGTCCACCCTGGGCACCTCCTCGTGGCCCGGGCACTCCAGCGTCACCTGCAGAGGGAAAGAAAGAAGGGCAGGGATGCTTCCAAAGGCCTGGGGAGGAAGCCCCTAGGATAATACCTCCTCATGGGACCAAGAACCCCAGAGCCCACCTGTGATGCCCAGTTAGCTCCAGGGTCCCATGGGGAGGGAGAAATTGAACCCGTGCACAAGCCACCAGAGCTGTCTCCTCACACCAGACCTGCTACCTCCCCACCCATTCCCCACCAGCAGCCACAGGGAAATCCAGTGTGGCCTGCCCCTGCTAAAATCCCCTCACTGTCCCCATCCCCCTGTACTTGGAGACAAACCCTGACCCCTCACTAAGGCCACCCAGGGCCTTCAGGTGCTGCTGGCTGGCTGGCCTCCCGACCCCTGACCCTGTGCCACTCTCAACCATTCTGTGCTTTAGCTCTGCCTCAGGGCTCTGCACATGCTGTTCCTTTGCCTGGAAGGTTCCCCACCCCACCCCACTGCCACTTGCCAACTGTGCCTTTGAATCTGAGCTCAGACTTTACCTCCTCAAAAGAGCCCCACCCCAAAGCCCAAGCCCAGCTGAGGCTCGCCCTGTAGGAACCCCAACTGCCTCTTACTCTGCCCCTATCATCACCCATCGAAGTACCTTCTTTCCTTCTCCCTCCCTTCTTCTCCTCCTCCCTCCCTTCCACAGAGCGCCTATCCTGTGCCAGCTCTCAGGACACAAAGACACATTTCCCCCAAGGAAAGCAGAGTCTAGCGGGGGGAGAGAGACCTGTCAAAATCACCCGGATGCAGGTGGAAGACTGCAGGTGTGACAGGTGCTTGAAGCGGAGGCAAGCTGTGCTCTGAGAGCCAGCGGTGCGGGGGTGTGGCCCAGTCAGGGGGTCTGGAAAGGGGCCCTGAGGAAATGCTGCTTGGGACACAAGCAGAAGAGTGAATAGAAGTGAACTAGGTAAGGAGGAGGGGGAAGAAGGTGTTCCAAGCAGGGTAAAGGACAGGGGCAAGGGCCGTGGGGTACGAGTGAGCAGAGCAGGTGCGAGGGACTGAACGGAGGCAGCGCTGTTAAGTGCCAAGCTAGTGAGGAGGGCGGGAAGCAGGAGGAGGCTGGAGAGGCCGCTGAGCCAGGCCACGCCAGGCTCTTGGGGCAGGGCAAAGACTTTGGTCTGATCCTGTAACAACAGGAAGCCCTTGAAAGGACTTCAGCCCACGAGAGGCATCAGAATGGAGCTTCGGGAAAATCCCTGTCCTGTACAAGTTGGTGTCAGACTTCTGAGCCATCCTGTGGGGGGCCCATGTCTGTACTCCCAGCCCTTTACCCTGCACACAGCGGGGCCGTGCTACGCTGCTGTGGCCGCCTGCTGGAATGCAGGAGGCTGGGGAGAAAGGCCAAGGCCAGGGCAGGCTCTGGGCCAAGGCTGGGTGGGGCAGGCCGGCAGTACTCACAATCTCCCACATGGACTGGGCTGGCATGCAGGAGTCACAGTGAACCAGGGACTCTGTGGACTGTGGGAAGGTGTTGGGGACGCTGTAGCTGAAGCACTGTCCTAGGCACGCCCTGTGGGAGGAGAGGGCACCATGCGTGTCACTGTTGGGAGGCAGGGATGGGCAGCCCTGGTCCCTCTTTCTCCCTCCTTGGGCCCCCATCCGCATCCCCCCATCCACCCCTTGGGTCCCACCTGTTCTGGATGGACTTGGCCTCACAGCCACTGTGTCCCACGATCTGGGTGATGTTCTTGGCTTCGCACCAGGCACTCTTGTCCGGGAACAGTGCCAGCTTGTTGATGGGCGGTGGGGCAGCCAGCAGCATGGCAGGGAGAACAGCCCCCACCAGGACCCGAAGCATCATGCCCGTGGCCTCCAGAGCCCTGGAACAGAGCACAGGTGCCAGGTGAGGCACAGCAGGGCCCAGGGGGTCTGGGCAGTGGTGTTACAGCATGGGCTCTGGCATCTGACTCCACGGCACAACCCCAGCCCTCCTACTTACTAACCAAGTGCGACTTTGAACAAGTTATTTCTCCACTCTGAATCCCACAATTGGAGCTGGGAGTGGTACCTACATCAGATGGGTATCTGGAAGGTCAAATGAGATATTAAATCAGCCTAGCAGATAGGCACATTCCGTATGTGTTGATTGGTTTTATAACTTCCTATGTTGCCTTGAGCAAGTTACTTTTTATGTCGGTGCCTTGGTTTCTTCATCTAAAAAGGGGAGATGGTGCCACTGCATGGCGAAGGATTGCAGTCACGAAGTGTTCAAGCACGTGTCAAGTGTTGAACAACTGCTACCTTTCTCCCTTTGACCCTGTGGGTCATCAGGAAAATGCACAAAAAGTTGTCCACACAGCCCTCGAGGAGCTGGCCACACACCACGTCTCCTGGAAAGCCGTTGCAACAGCTGTCAGGATTCTGATGTTTGAAAACTTAGCCTTAACCTTCACGTTGCTGTGATTTTTTTGTTTTTGTTTTTTGAGAAAAGATCTCACTCGGTCACCCAGGCTGGAGTGCAGTGGCATGATCACGGCTCACTGCAGCCTCGACTTCCCTGGCTCAGGTGATCCTCCCAACTCAGCCTCCTGAGTAGCTGGGACTACAGGTGTCCGCCACCGTGCCCGGCTAATTTTTGTAAAGACAAGTTTCACCATGTTGTCCAGGCTAGTCTCAAACTCCTGGGACTCAAGTGATCTTCCTGCCTCAGCCTCCCAAAGTGTTGGGATTACAGGCGTGAGCCACTGCACCTGGCCTGCAGTGACTTCGTGGGCCACCCTGGCTGGCCAGTCCTCAGGCAAAAAAAACTGACCTTGAACCAGGCAGTATTGCTTATTTATTTATTTATTTATTTATTTATTTATTTTTGAGACAGAGTCTCACTCTGTCGCCAGGTGCCAGGCTGGAGTGCAGTGGCACAATCTCGGCTCACTGCAACCTCCACCTCCCAGGTTCAAGCAATTCTCCTGCCTCAGCCTCCCTAGTAGCTGGGACTACAGGTGCATGCCACCACACCCAGCTAATTTTTGTATTTTTAGTAGAGATGGGGTTTCACCATGTTGGCCAGGATGGTCTCAATCTCTTGACCTCGTGATCTGCCCACCTCGGCCTCCCAAAGTGCTGGGATTACAGGCATGAGCCACCACGCCCGGCCAGTATTGCTTTCTAAGACGCCTCACTAGAAACTCGAATCCACAAGTCCACGCAGATCACTACCCCCGGCCCCATCCAGAGTCAAGCAGGAGCCAATCAAAGCCAAGCACTTGGCTATTTGCAAATTGCCCTGCTACAGGATGCAGTGAGATACTAAAACAATACCAGGATCTGCCAAAAGGTGGTGCTGCAGGGCAGTGTGTGTCAAAGGATTCTGCTTGTTGGAGACACACGCCAGTGGGTTTCACCCACTGCAAAAAGCACAGAGGAGGGAGGCTTCAGAGAGATTCAGAGATGAGGATAGTGCCTTCTTCGAGGAGACCCGCAAACCCACAGAGGACAGGACAGTGGAGAAGGGGCATGTTTCCACATGTGCCTGTGACGGGGACACTCAGGCCTGTTTCCCCGCAACCTTAAAGTGAGTGCAGTGACCCAGCCCCATGGTTCCCAAACATGACAAATGATCAGAATTCCCTGGGAACTCCTGGAGTAAAAGTTCTAGGGTGCGGAGGAGTCTGCGTTTTGATCAGGCTTCCTCAGCAGCTCTGCACTCAGTCAAGCATTCTTTATTTTGGGACAGTCCCTGCAAAAGATAAAGTAAGGCTGAATCAGGAGGGACAGGTCCCGGTCCCACTGGCTCCATAAAAGCCCGGCACCAGGAGTCAGGTGGCTTGGGAATGGGCATCCCATTTAGGACAGTCCTACTATGGACCATGGGGATGGCAGAGCCAGGTAGATTATGATTTTATTTTTATTTATTCATCTATTTTTTTGAGACAGTCTCACTCTGTCACCCAGGCTGGGGTGCAGTCATGTGATCTAGGCTCACTGCAAACTCCGCCTCCAGGTGCAAGCGATTCTGCTGCCTCAGCCTCCAGAGTAGCTGGAATTACAGGCACTCACCACCACATCCCACTTACTTTTGTATTTTTAGTAAATATGGGGTTTCGCCATGTTGGCCAGGCTGATCTGGAACTCATGACCTCAAGTGATCTGCCCACCTCAGCCTCCAAAAGTGCAAGGACTACAAGTGTGAGCCATTGTGTTTGGCCCAGAGCCAAGTACCTTATAAAGTGTCTGGGGAGCGGGGGTCTCAAGGAGGGCTGGCTGGGCATGGCTCCCGCAGGGCTGTGACCACCCCCTGGCACTCTGCTCCCCATCTAGCACGCTCCCCCAGCTCCTGCCCCTCTCCTGCAGGTCTCCATCTCAGGGGACCCCAATGCTGGGATGAGCCCCACTCCCAGCCCCCTAGGGAGGAAGGGCAGCTGGAAGTGAGGTCGGACAGGCTGCCCCCCCACACCATCCCAGATGAGTTCCTGTCACAAGGCTCTCACCCACGCATTTCCGGTCTCACTGACAAAGCCCATGTTTCCAGTACAACCACATCCTAACAAAATAGAATGGATTCCTTCCTAACTGGTAACCTGATGAATTTTTCAACAAGCCTGGCATGCAGGAGGCTTCCTGAGTCCTGAGTCAGGGTCTGCCCACAGCATACCTGAAGGGCCCTGTAGGTCCATTTAAGGCCAGGACTCCCTGGGCCCTCTCTGGGCTGGACTGGCCCCCTAGGCCCTTGGAGAGGTCCAGGGACTCTTGTCCTCCTGTATCTGACCCCACCTTGCTTCCTCAGGAACAACAGGTCACAGGGGGCAAGGAGGTGCCTGGGGCAGGAAGTGATGTGGATGTGGAATTGAGACTGGGGTTGTAATGAAAGTAGCCTGGGCCAGGCGTGGTGGCTCACACCTGTAATCCCAACACTATGGAAGGCCAAAGCAGGAGGATTGCTTGAGCTCAGGAGTTCAAGACTAGCCTGGGCAGCCAAGTGAGACTTGGTCTAAAAAAAAAATAAAATAGCCAGGCATTGTGATGTGCACCTGTAGTTCAGCTATGTGGGAGGCTGAGACGGGAGGATGGCTTGAGACCAGGAGCTTGAGGCTGCAGTGAGCCATGACTGTGCCCCTGCACTCCAGGCTGGGTGACAGAGCAAGAACCTGCAGAAAGGGAAAGGGGGAAAAAAGGACAGGAAAGAAAAGAGAAAGGAAGGGAGGGAGGGAGGCTGGGATGAGCACTCGGAGATGGAATTAGGAGAGGTCACAACTGAGGCTGTGGGTCAGGACCAGGCTGAAGCGAGTGTTGGGACCGCAGCTGAGGCTAATGAAGGCTTCCTGGGAGATGGGGTAATGGGGACTTTTGGGAGGAGGCCCAGAGATCAGGAACTGGTTATCAGGGTCAGGCTGGGGCAGAGGTTAGGAGAAATGAGATGAGCTAAGGCAGAAGGTCCCTCCTTACTTTCCACCCTTGCCAGTGCACAGCTGAGTTCACCACAGGGCCAGCTGTGCCCACAGAGGGGTGCTGTAACCCAACCCAACAGGCACTGGCAGGGCGCTGGGGCCATGGCCTCCCCGGGCCAGCAGCATGGAGCTCTGGCATTCTCCACGGGCACCCCCTAACCCCAGAAGCGTGGACCCTGCAGTCCCCAGTATTTGAACTGCAGCCCCTCCCCTTAGGAGCTGTGTGACTCCCAGAAATAAGTTCACTCCTCAGAACCAACCTTTCTCCTCCCTAATATGGGCAGCATTGTGCCTTCCCTGGAGAAGCACTGGGAGGAGTAAATGAAGGTATTCGGCATCAAGGAGGCACCCGCTAAGGTCAGCTCTCTAACCCCCAGAGGATCACAGGAAAGGCTGGGCCAGCATAAGAGCCAAGGCTGGGCTGGAACAGGAGACAGCGAGGATGCCAGGTGAAGTCTCTCCCACACACGGCTGGTATCCAGACACACCTACCTCCTCCCGCCCGCCTGCCCAGCCCCGAAGAGCCCAGGCTGCCCCCCACCAGTGGGGTGGGCTCTTAGCTGGCAGGTTTTCTTTTTTGTTAGTTTATGCTTTTTTGTTTTTTCACGCAGTAACTCAGCTATTTTTTTTTTAAGCAGCCATCGTACTTTCCTTCCTGAGCCTTGAGAGCCTCGCCCAGATTCTCAACCCTTCCTCCCACCCTGAAGGTCACACAGCAAGTCATGGGACTCCCCAAAAGCAAGGGCGGGAAGGGAAGCTGGAGACCTCCCAGGCCAAGTCCCCCTGCTCTGCAAGGGAGCTGTCTTAAGGCCCCGGCAAGTCAGGCAACGCAATGCCCTGCCCTGGACTGTTCAGCTCCCTGCAGTTCCATAGTCACTCACTCACTTCTCGGAGGGCAGGGGTCACTTCTAGGAGGGCGGGGAGAGAGGCAACAGTGAGGGCAGGGAGCTGAGGCCCCAGACCCTATGTCCACCCGGGCACTCCCCTGAGGGGAGGTCCAGGGATGTGGGTAAACAGGAGGCAGTTGTTTTGAGTCGGGGCGGTCAGAGATGGCTCTCAGGAGGAGAGCAGAGATTCTTAATTCTGAATTAAATATAAATGCAATCACAATCATGCGTCACATACCCATGGGGATGTGCTCTGAGAAATGTACCATGAGGTGATTTTGTCGGTCTGTGAACATCATAGAGTGAACTCAAACCTGAAGAGTCTAGCCTACTCATACCGAGGCTATTTGGCATAGCCTACTGCTCCTGGGTTACAAACCTGGACCACGTGTGACTGTACGGAACACTGCAGGCCACTGTAACACAATGGTGAGTGACATCTGAACACAGAAAACGTATAGTAGGCTAGATTCTAGATATAGCAGATTTCTTAGCCTCTCTGTGCTTCAGTTTCTGCATCTAAAAATGGAGGAAAGAATAGGATTAGGCAGTCGTTGCAGGACAGAATAAATTAATATCCAGGCCAGGCGCGGTGGCTCACACCTATAATCCCAGCACTTTGGGAGGCAAAGGTAGGAGAATTGCTTGAGCTCCGGAGTTCAAGACTAGCCTGGGCAACAAAAGGCGATCCCATCTCTATAAAAACTAAAAAACTAGCCAAGTGTACTGGCGTGTGCCTGTGGTCCCAGCTACTTGGGAGGCTGAGGTAAGAGGATCACTATGGCCTGGGAGGTTGAGGCTGCAGTGAGCCAGGATTGTGCCATCTTTCATGGTACAATTATGAAAGAAAGAAAGAAAAGGTGTAGTAAAAATATGGTATTATAATCCCATGGGAGGCCAGGCGCAGTGGCTCAGGCCTGTCATCTCAACATTTTGGGAGGTCAAGGTGGGCAGATCACTTGAGGTCAGGAGTTCAAGATCAACCTGGCCAACATGGTGAAACCCCGTCTCCACTAAAAATACAAAAACTAACCAGGTGTGGTGGTGCACACCTGCAGTCCCAGCTACAGGTACCACTGCACTCCAGCCTGGGGGACAGAGTGAGACTCCATCTCAAAATAATAATAATAATAATTTTATGGCAGCCCCATCGTGTATGTGGTTCATCATTATGCGGTGTGTGACTGGATATTAATTTTTTGTTTTTTGAGATGGAGTATTGCTCTTGTTGTCCAGGCTGGAAGGTAATGGCACAATGTTGGCTCACAGCAACCTCTGCCTCCCAGGTTTAAGCAATTCTCCTGCCCCAGCCTCCCGAGTAGCTGGGATTACAGGCATGCGCCACCACGCCCAGCTAAGTTTGTATTTTTAGTAGAGACGGGGTTTCACCATGTTAGTGAGGCTGATCTTGAACTCCTGACCTCTGATGATCAGCCCGCCTCGGGCTCCCAAAGTGCTGGGATTACAGGCGTGAGCCACCGCGCCTGGCCTGGATATTAATTTATTCTGTCCTGCAACAACTGCCTAATCCTATTCTTTCCTCCATTTTTAGATGCAGAAACTGAAGCACAGAGAGACTAAGAAATCTGCTTGGACTTACGCTGTTAGGAAACAGGAGAATCGGGATCTGAACCTGGACAGTAGCAGGTTAACCCCCAGCCACCCTTGCAGGTGAAAAGGTGGACAGAAGAGAAAGAGGCAAGAAAGGACAGAATCTGGAGTCAGGATGAGGCCTGGAGCTCGTGCAACTGCCTCAGCTGACTGTGCCTCTCATTCTTGTTAGCACCCTGGCATTCAGCCACTGCCTGGGCTGGAAGCTTGGGGGCTCCACAGACCAGAATTCAAATCCCACTCCCGACTCCCTAGCTGACCATCTGGTGGCCATGACTGACCCTGGCTGTTGGAGCCCTGGTAAAGGTATGTGTGACTCTATCCTTCCTCCTAGGGGTGCTGTGGGGCTTTAAAGGAGGTGTCCTTAGCACAGGTGAGTACCTTCTTCCCAACCCCACCTACCCACCACTCCCAAATCCAAGCCCTCCACTTCCTCGGCAGCCCCCTGCAAATGCCTGGTACATTCTGAGCTGCCGCTCACACAGAAAGGAAGTTCCCTGGGAGGCGACACCAGCAGACCCATTTTGGCACTGTGGAAACTGAGGCACAGGTCCAGGAAGTGACCCACCCGTAGCTCCCACTCTGGGGAAGAGGACAGAGAACAAACACAGCAGCCGTACCCTAGTTGCTTTCCTGGAAGCCTTGGTCCAGAGGGTCCCCAGCAAAGCCAGCTTCGGGGTCAGGCCTGCAGAGCCCCTTTTCGGAAATGCCTGCTAAAGCTGAAGATGCCGGACCCGGCCCTCCTCGTGTGACCCCCCCATGTCTGAGGCATGGCCTCGGTACCTGAATGTGCTCACGACGGGACTCCAAGACCCAGCCAGGCCAGGAGCGACAGCCTCCCAGCCCCCAGGAAAGGGGCCTTGATTAACAGCACTGCTGCTGGCCCCCCACCAGCCCACTGCCTGGATTCTGGGACCTGGAAAGGTATCTGAAATGACCCCTAAATATACAAGAGCAGCCTAGATTTCAAGGAACACCTCCTCCTGACTCCTGCCCATCGCAAAACCCTTTGTAGAACGGATCAGCTTTGGTATAACAAGTGAACCATCCTCCCCAATTCCTCTTTTGGGTTAAGTCTGAATATTCAGGGTCGCTCAAGGCCAGATATACCAGAATTTTCAAGGTAGAGTATATCCACTCACCCCAGACCCACACATGCACTCAAAAGCAGGCATACCCCACCTGTGCCCCTATGAAAACACAACACACACACATGCATATATAAGCATGCCTATATACGTACAAAAAAATGCACATCTGCACAAGTACCTGCTTTCTCTTACACACACACACACACCCCAGGCGTTTCCTGTTACCCATTCCAGCAATCACTCGGTGCACAGCCATGGATGGCAGGCCTGGAGAATCCATGGTGGAAAGGCGGGCTCTCCCTCCCCATCTTCACCTCCTGCTTCCAGAACCTCCTCTGGGAACCTTCCCACACTTGGCCCCAGCTGATGGGGATGGACAATACTACCTGTGGGCTCAGCATTCAGGTGACACTGCACTCCGCACACACACGAGCACGCAGCCTTTGTGGCTGGTGGCTTTCACACCAGATGCCCCCCCTTCCCTGCCTCTCCTACCTCTCCTCTCCCCCCATACTAAGTGCACGGTCTGCTCCTCCTCCTCCACTCTCTACAATTATGACAGACTTGGCTTCAAATCTTAGTTCAGTCATCCTAATCTTTCTCTTTATGTTTTTGTTTATAACAGGATCTCACTCTGCTGCCCAGGATGGAACGTGGTGTCACCATCATAGCTCACTGCAGCCTCAAACTCTGGGGCTCAAGCGATCCTCCCACCTCAGCCTCCCAAGTAGCTGGGTACTACAGGCACACACCACCATACCTAGCTAATTTTTGGTATTTTTTGTAGAAATGAGGGCTCCCTTTGTTGCCCAGGCTGGTCTTGAACTCCCACTTCAGCCTCCCAAAGCATTGGGATCACTTGGCCCCATTTTAACCTTTCTGTACTTCAGTTTCCTCATGTGCAAAGTGGGGATCGTGCTAATATCCAGCTCACAGTACAGCTGTGAAAATTAAACTGAAGAATACATGGAAACCTCTGGAGAGGTGGTCCATCATAGTTAATTTCTCAGGCCACGTCACCTTCAGTGCTAGCTTGGGCCTCTTACCCTCCCTGGGCCTCTGCCTGCCCCCTTCTGCCCTTCACTCCCACAGGATCCTGGGTGGGTCCTGAGGCTATTTCAGTCTGTGCTGCATCTGCCCCAGTGAAACTGGATTTAGGGAAAATCTCAAGGTGAAACTCAAGCAAGTGGGATGACAGCTGGGAACGGATTTTAGAAACTGTCAAGGGCAGCCCAACATGATTCCCTGCCAGGGCAGGAACTGGGAGGAAGATCCCACTCAGACTCTAAGACGGGGTCCTGGAGACACCAGCCTCCTCCAGAATCCAACTTGAAGAAAACAGGCTCTGCCCTGTCACCAGGCTGAGTGTGCTGCTGGGCGCAGAGGGTGTGGAGGGCGGCTGGGCTGCAGCCCTAGGCTTGGGGCTTGGCAAGGGCAGGGCGATTGCTCCAGGTCTTGGAATGAGCACAGGGACTTCCTTGAATGGTGCAACTTAAAATGTTCCTCTGTGAAGGGGCAAGGCAGTGTCACACCTGGGCTCCCTGCTCACTCAGGTAGGGCCCCGGCTCTGGTTAGCCGGACGGGGTTTCCTGGGCTCATCCTGAGGTTTGAGGATGCATTCTGGCCAAAGCTCATACATCGACTCTCTGTGTGCCTGGAGTCATGAGAGTCCAATGGTTATAGCTCGGGCCACTGACCCTTTGCTTCCCCTCCCTACGCTTCATGTTTGCAACCGTAAAATGGGCAGCCTGGTCTGTGAACGCCCATTTCAGCAGATCCCCAGGGAGGAGACTGGCTCCAGCATACTGCTTAAGGCCACTGTGATTCCACGACCCCATCTCACTGCAGGGTGGCTTCCTTCCTTCCTTCAGCACTGGGGAGGCTCTGGCCAGGCAGAGCATGAATCAGCTGTCCAGGGGGCGGACACACAGGGCCGAGCCCGTGCCACCCAGGCCTGCCTACACCTTCCAGCCCTGGCCACCTCTGTGCCAGCCCCTCAACCCAGGCCATGACCCTCCTTACCACAGACCCTCCTGCTCGCAGACCAAAAACAGTCTCCAAAACAAATCCATACTAATGAGCTGCTGCAGGGCCGGGCTGCACATCTGCTCAGCAGAAGTCTCACTGCAGACCTCACCATCAACCCTGCCCGTTCCGCCAGCCTCGGACCCTTGGGGTTGGGGGTGGGGGGAAGCAGCTAAACTCAGCCTGAAATTTCACTTTAAAATATTGACGCCATATCCCTGGCCAAGGCAGAACACCCTGTCCACCCCTCCAAAACACAGGCCCCAGGAGAGAGAAGTCCAGCTTGCAGGGGTGGGTGGAGAGGGGTGGGGGTCACCGAGGAAACGCGGCAGCCTCGCCTTTTCTTTGGCCCCAACTCAAGGCAAACCACGCCCAAACAGCCCCAGCATCTGGGGGAGTCTCGGGAGGCCCCATTCCGCAGTAACAAAGGGTGAGGGGCTCCTTGTTGACAAATTGCTTCCCCTCCTCCATTCCCCGCCAGCGTCCGGTCTTTGGCCTCCAGCCCTGACCTCTGTTTTCCCGGGGTGCCCCTAGTAACAGGCTGGTGGCGTCCAGCTGGGGGAGCGAAGGCCTCTGAAAGCCTGGAAGCGTGGCCTTCTCCCTTGATGCCCGCCAACCCCTGGCCACGCCAAGGCAGGCGGCTGCCCCCTCTGCCACCGCTTGTAAAAGATCAGAATCGCCCCGCCCTGGGAACGGGCCGGGCAGGTGGCCCGAAGCAGGGCCTGTCGTCCAGCCGACCTCGCGGGGGTGGAATTCTTAAAGGAAACTGAGCCCCGGGAAAGGCTGGCTCTCCCTGCCCCAGACTCAATTCCAGGGAGATGACCTGGGCCAGGCCGCGGGGCCGGCGGGAGGCAGGCGGAGGGCTTGGCGCACCTGGTCCAGGAAACTATTCCTGAACCCCGCTGGGGGAGGGCGAGCCTCCGACACTGGGGGGATTGTCTGGATCGAGGGCGGGGGGTCAGGGAGACGCGCAGACACACGGCGAGAACCCCACAGAGGACAGCGCAGAGACAGAAAGGGAGAGAAAAGCGAGAGGCAGAGACACAAACGCGGGCAGCCGAACACGGAGGCAGGCGGGCGGGGAACGGAAAGAGACGGGCAGACCCGGGGAGAGTAAGCGGCGGAAACGGAGCGATGGAGAAACAGACACACGGACGTAGGGACCGAAGCCGAGGGGGCCGGGGGAGGCGGAAACGTCCAGAGCCGAGAGGCGCGGCGCGGCGAGGCCCGGGCACGGCCGGGGACACGCGAGCCCGGCGGCCGAGCCCCAGCCCCTGCCCGGCCACGCATCTGCCTCCCTCCCTCCCTCTCTCTCCCGGCCGCGGAAACTCCGAGAGAGCAACGGAACCACGGGGCGAGTCTGGGGACGGGCTCCGGGCTCGGCGGTGCCCCCCGGCCACCCCGTGCCGCGCCCACGTCCCCAGAGCCGGCGTCCGGAGGCGCCCGCCGGGCCCCCCAGGGCTCCCGGGTTCGGCCGCGGTGCCTCCGCCCGTTGCCCGCGGCCGCAGCTCTGGGCCGGGGGCGCGGCGCTGCCCCCGCCGCCGAAGCCTCTGGAAGCCGGGTGCCCGCGTGCCGGCCCGGGCGGGACTTACCGCGCGCGCCCGCCGGCTACTGCGGAGCTGGGTGCGGGGGTCGCGGGCCCGGGCGCCCCGGGAGGCTCGGCGAGGCGGCCGGCAGGGCTGGGGGCGGTCCCGCGAGGCTCGGCTGGGCTGCGCTGCGCGCCGTCTGCGGCCCCGGGCGGGCGCGCGGCGCGGGGGAGCGGCTCCGACGTCAGGGTGGCTCCCTCCAAACAGGGCGCGAGGGCGGGGGCAGCGGGGAGGGCCGCGCGCAGAAAGAGCGGGCGGGCGCGCGCGGCCTCTCCCTCCGGGTGCGCAGGAAGGGGCGCCGGGGCCCCGGGCCCTCTCGCCGCCCGCCTGCCCGCCCCGGGCCGGGCTTCGGCGCTCTCCGACGGCGCGTGGGGCTGCCGGGACGCCTGGCCGGCGCCCGAGGGCCAGGGCAGCCCGCCTGGCGCCCCGGCCCGTTCTAAAGCGCCCTCCCTGGGTTTCTCTGCGCTTCCACTCTCTCCGCCCGACTTTTCCCGAGCCTGGGCTGTCAGGCCGTGCCATGACTCGGGGTGACAAAGATAGAGGTGTCTTTTTTGTGGGCACCGGGCACTGCAGACTTGCCCCGAGAGTGGGGCGCTCCAGCCCGCCGCGTCCCGGCACCGGGAGTCCGTCCTCACTCCGCAGTTCTGTGGTGCACCCCATCCGGTCCGCTCCGGCTTGCGACCCGGTTCAAGTCCGTGCTGTTGGTAGCCTGGGTCGCTCGGCCTCGCCCAGTCTCATCCTAGTGTCGCTCTCGACCTCCAATCGGCTCCAGGCACTTGGCTTAAGCATCCGGAGAAGCCCCAGGGACTATTAGGAACTAGAACGGCAGCAAATAGACTCACTTCTCTGGCTCCTGGGAAGAGCGGAGCGCCTGGCCCCAGCGTCCAGCCTCACCTCAGGGGTTCCCATCCAATCAGTGGGCACTTGGGTGGGTTGCGGCAGCGCCTTCTCTACTCTGTGTGCTTAACAACGGGATAAGAAAATAACTTGCTACTGAAAAGTGGTGGCCCAGGGACACCACGTGGGACACGATTGTGGGACTCGGGGATTTTGCTTTACAGCATAGTTACCTGTGTCCATGTGCTTTACCCACCTTAGCTGGAAACTTCCAGATGGACGCAGCCCTGGTCATCTGACTCATGTGGTTGCCGAGCATTCTGCGTGGCTCCTAGTGGCCTGCTGGGAACTCCCTGGTGTACTCCAGCCTACCCGCACCCTCCACACCAGCCTGCATCTGTGCCTCCTAGCTGTTGCCTGCACCCTTCCCTCTGCCCGGAATTCCCTTCCCCTCCTTTCGACTCCTGGCAAATATTTTTTCCAGCACCAGGTTGGAAAACCTTCCCAAGACCTTCTGGGAGCATCTCCCTCCTCCAGTGTGATCCTGGAGCACGGGATAGGAACTTCTGTTCATGTCAATTTCCCTCTAGAATAGCTGTGTATATTTCTTTCTTCCTTTAGACCTTGAGGGCAGGAATCATGTGTTTATTTCAGTGTCTCCAGTGCTTATGGGCAGGCCAGGTGAGATGTACAATGTATTTGGTTGAATGACATTATTATTATGACACAGTTTTGATTTTGTCGCCCTGGCTGAAATGCAATGGTTCAAGCCACCATGCCCAGCGAATAAAGTAATTGTTATCCCCCACTGATGTAGCACAGATAGGTCTTCACTTAATGGTAACTATAACCGTTATAATAGTTCACATGTGTTGAGCACCTTACCATGTGCCTCATCCCATTGCCAGCACTTACCACTCTCATAATAAACCTATGAGTTAAGTATTGTCTCTTATTTTAAAAGTGCTGCGCGCGGTGGCTCATGCCTGTAATCCAGCACTTTGGGAGGGTGAGTGGAGAGGATCACTTGGGGTCAGGAGTTTGAGACCAGCCTGGCCAATATGGTGAAACCCTGTCTCTACTAAAAATACAAAAATTAGCCAGGTGTGGTGGCGTGTGCCTGTAGTCCCAGCTACTTGGGAGGCTGAGGCAGGAGAATCACTTGAACCCGGGAGGCGGAGGTTGCAATGAGCTGAGATGGCACCACTGCATTCCAGCCTGGGCAACAGAGTAAGACTCCGTCTCAAAAAAAATAAATAAATAAAGTAAAATAAATAATAAAAGTGAAAAAAAATCCTGAGGCAGGAAGATCACTTGAGCCCAAGACTTTGAAGCTGCAGTGAGCTATGATTGTGCCACTGTACTCCAGCCTGGGTGATGTTACAGAAAGCTAATTGTGGAGCTTAATGAACTTGTCACTCCAGCAAGGCCTTGCCTCAAAAAAAAAAAAAAAAAAAAAAAAAAAAAAAAATAAAAAAAAAAAAAAAAAAAAAAAAAGTGAAAAAAAAGAAGGTCTAGAGAGAGGTTAAGTAACTCACCTAAAGTCACACAGTAAGAGGCCATGCCAGCTAATGTCTGTTGGATAACCATGTACCATGTACTGCAGAAACCAGACTCATTGCACTGTACACAGTAGGCACACAGGAAATATTTACCATTTTGCAGCCAAAGGTTACCACCATCATCTTTCACACATACCCTGAGCAGTATGGAAAGTGGAGTTCTGTATCTTGTAAGAATCCACTCCCACACTGCAGAAAGCTAATTGTGGAGCCTGATGAGCTTGTCAGATTACACACAGAGCCAGGAGTAGAAGCCGCAACTTCCAGCCAGTGCCCTCCACGGGGCAGCCCACCATCTCTCAAACACGGGGACATTCAAGAACAACATCAACCTCCTAATCAGGGACAGAGGGTTTGGAGTTGAGTCACCATCTGTCTGCTGATGACTGATAACTACAGGAAAGCTACTGTGTGGGCAGGGGGCCTGGTAGGTCACTTGGTAATAATATCTATCCATAGCTACATTTTGTGCCAGGCATGATACTGGGCACTCTGTCTGCTTCATCTCTAATCCTTACCACAGTCCCATTATTGTTCCCATTTTACAGGTGAGAAAAATCGAGGCACCAGAAAGTGTCATGGCCTGCTCAAGACCACACTGCTAGTGATTGACAAAGCCTGGACTTGAGCCCAGACCTGTCAACACCAAAGTCCATGTTTCTGTGCCCACCACACCCCCTCTATCCTCTCAGCTGCCTCAGTGCATCTCCCCATCAGGCTGCAGCCAGGATGTTGCTCCGATGATGAGATCCAGGGTGGTGGGGCCCCAGCAGGAAAGGCAGAACCTGTCATGTCAGAGTCTCCCAGCTCCAGCAGATGCACCTGGTTGGCAGTAGTGTTCCAGCTGCCCCTACAGGCCTGGCTGGCACAGGGCATGGGCCCAAGGCCAGAGCCTCCTGGCCCTGAGCCAGCCTCTTGGGGCCGAGGTAACGTGGGGCCCAGAGCTGGGGCTCAGGGCTGAAAGCCCCTCTCTCCCGCTCATTAGCAAACATCTGGGCTCAGGAAAATGACCGACCTGGAATGTGACTGAGCGGTGGGGAGCTGCTCTCTCCCAGAGTCCGTGAATGCGAGCTCCCTCTTGCAGGGCACGGGCTCAGGCCAGCTGTTTCCTCTAATCCTGTCAGTCTGGCCTCGACAGGGGTCCAAACCTCTGCACTCTCACTGGAGCGAGAGAATGAAAACCAGCAAAAGACCTGCCTTCCCAGTCCAGTGCATTGAATCAGAGGGTTGCTACACCGTCCCTCTCTTTTTACGATAAAGACAAGAGCATTCACACTTCCAGGTTTGGAGCTGGGAAGAGCCATTCGGACTCATCAGGGGAGGCTCAGGGTTTAATTTTTGCTGCATCGCCTTCTGACCCTGAGAAAGTTGTTTCACACCTGGGCCTTGGTTTTCTTATCTATGAAATGCAGTTTGTAGTTCTGTGTACTCCCAGAGATTAGATTTGTTGTCTGGATTCATTCATTTATCCAACAAATATTTACTGTTCGTATGATGTGCCAGACATGCACAGAGCTATTGAGGACTCAACAGACTAGACCAATAAGGTCCCAGCCTCCAAGGAGTTTATGTTCTGCCACAAGGAGGCAGATTGTGTAATAAACAGATGAGCGGATCTCACATAATCAATGTGTTACGAAGGTTCCAGGTTCAGTTGTTTAATATTTATTTAAAAGAGCCAGGTGCGGTGGCTCACGCCTGTAACCTCAGCACTTTGGGAGGCTGAGGCGGGTGGATCACCTGAGGTCTGGAGTTCAAGACCAGCCTGACCAACATGGAGAAACCCTGTCTCTACTAAAAATACAAAATTAGCCGGGCATGGTGGTGCATGCCTGTAACCCCAGCTACTCAGGAGGGTGAGGCAGGAGAATCGCTTGAGCCCAGGAGGCAGAGGTTGCAGTGAGCCAAGATCATGCCATTGCACTGTAGCCTGGGCAACAAGAGCAAAACTCCAGCTCAAAAAAAAAAAAAAAAAAAAAAAGTCATAACTGTTGGCCCAAGATGGTGGTTCACACCTGTAATCCCAGCTCTTTAAGAGGCCGAGGTGGGTGGATCATTTGAGGTCAGGCGTTCAAGACCAGCCTGGCCAACATGGTGAAATCCCAACTCTACTACAAATACAAAACTTAGCCCGGTGTGGTGGTACATGCTTGTAATCCCAGCTACTCCGGAGGCTGAGGCAGGAGAATTGCTTGAACCTGGGAGACGGAGGTTGCAGTCACCCCAGAGCACTCCAGCCTGGGCGATGGAATGAGATTCCATCTTGAAAATAATAATAATTTAAAAGAAAAAAAGGAGAAAAAGTGTTACGAAGGAACTAAGAGTGGGCGATGTGGTGGGGGAGACGAACTTACTGAGAAGCCGCAGAACACGTTGCTACGAGGTTACATTTAAGGTGAGATTATAATGAGACGGAGCCAGGATTCGAGAAGATAGATGGACACAAAGCGCTCGGCACAGTTCCTGGAAAACAGCACGTGCTCCATAAAATGAAAGCTATTTCGGGGAGGTTTCATATATATAGCTCAGAAAAGGCCCTGGAGTCAGATGCCCTGGATCAAATCCAGGATTCAGTACAAAGCGTCCTCACCTTACTCCAGTATTGCACCTCTTGAGCCTCAGTTTCCTCATCTGGAAAATAGGAATTGTAATAGGACCAATTCCCAGGATTCACTAAGAGACGTGAATGTGAGGCACAGAGCCTGGCACATGCTTGGCTCTCAGGAACTGGCAGTTACTATGGTGGGTTTTTTGTTTTTGTTTTGAGGTGGATTCTCCATCGCCCAGGCTGGAGTGTAGAGGCACAATCTCTGCTCACTGCAACCTCGGCTTCCCAGGCTCAAGCGATCCTCCCACCTCAGCCTCCAGAATAGCTGGGACTACAGGTGCATGCCACCACACCCAGCTAATTTTTGTATTTTTAGTACAGACAGGTTTTTGCCATGTTGGCCAGGCTGGTCTCAAACTCCTGACCTCAGGCAATCTTCCCACCTTGGCCTCCCAAAGTGCTGGGATTACAGGCATGAGCCACGACACCTGGCCATATTATCCTTCTTCATAAAGGAAAAAAGGATTTGCCCAAGTCCGCTCCGCAAGTCAGCAGAAGATCCAGGACCAGAATCAGGTGTTCTGACTTTTAGCCCACCCCTCTGGGCTGTGTCCTCTAGACTCTTCCTCCTTGCTGGTAGGCTCAGGAAGCCTCGGGCCCCATCTTGGGCCCTAGGAGACACAGAAGGAGAAGGTGGCCATGCACCATGGGTTCCGCAGTTCGGAGTCTGTCCTCTCAAGGGCTGCAGAGGGCCTTGGCCTGGACGGGAGAGCAGGAATGAGGCCCCAAGGACTCCATGGATCCTTGGCCCTATGGAAAAATGTAAAATGTTCTTTGTAGGGCCAGGTACAGTGGTTCATGTCTATAATCCCAGCACTTTGGGAGGTCGAGGCAGGAGGATCACTTGAGTCCAAAAGTTTGTGACCAGCCTGGGCAACATAGCAAGACCCTGTCTCCACAACAAAATTTTAAAAATTGGCCGGGTGCAGTGGCTCATGCCTGTAATCCCAGCACTTTGGGAGGCCGAGGCGGTTGCATCACCTGGGAGTTTGAGAACAGCCTGACCAACATGGAGAAACCCCGTCTCTACTAAAAATACAAAAATTAGCTGGGCATGGTGGCACATGCATGTAATCCCACCTACTTGGGAGGCTGATGCAGAAGAATCACTTGAACCTGGGAGGCAGAGGTTGTGGTGAGCTGAGATCACGCCATTGTACTTCAGCCTGGGCAAGAAGAGCAAAAATGTCTCAAAAAAAAATATTTTAAAATTAGCCAGATGTGGCAGCATGTACCTCTAGTCCCAGCTACTTGGGAGGCTGAGGTTGGAGGATCACTTGAGCCCAGGAATTTGAGGCTGCAGTGAGCTATGATCTTACCATTGCACTCCAGCCTGGGTGATAGAGCAAGCTCCTATCTCAATCAATCAATCAATCAATAAAAACACTATTTGTAGGTAGGGTGAGAGACCAAAAATCAAGAAGAGAAATCAAGGCCTGGCACGGTGGCTCCTGCCTGTAATTTCAGCACTTTGGGAGGCTGAGGTAGGAGGATCACTTTGAGGTCAGGAGTTCAAAACCAGCCTACGCAACCTAGTGAGACCCTGCTCCACAAAAAAAAATTTAAACAAAGGTGATCGGACCAGAGAGGATGCCCGACCCAGGCTGGGCCTATCAGGCTATCTTCCTGAACTGAGAGGCATAAGGACCATTTGGGACAACTGCCACCCATAAGGGCAGAGTTCTTGAGAACTCTGGCTGCTGAAGGAGCTGACGAGGGCTTGGTTCTTGCCAATGCCTCCTCGGTGTTCTTCTTCACCTTGGATTCTATGAGCCTCTTAAGGATCTCACAATCTCAAGCTGACTTGAAGGAATGTGCTACTTGCCTCCTAAAAATTTTTGACTAAAGGAACAGTGTTTTTTATTTTATTTTTTTATTATTTTTTTTTTTGAGACGGAGTTTCGCTCTTGTTACCCAGGCTGGAGTGCAATGGCGCGATCTCGGCTCCCCGCAACCTCCGCCTCCCGG
>NW_016107330.1:9910649-9913813 GCF_001604975.1 Cebus imitator | reverse complement strand
CCACCATACGCGGCAGAGGTGACATCTGAGCCAAGACTTGGAGGAGAAGAAGAAGCAGGTTGCATGGATGGATCTCTAGGGGAAGAGAGGTCTATGTGGAGAAGAACAAGTACAAAGGCCCAGGGTTGGGAATGGGCCCGTGTGTGCAGGAACAGCAGCCACCGGAGGACTGGGGCAGAGGAGCAAGGGAGGGGCAGGTGGGGGTCAAGGTCAGAGACATACCAAGAGGGCCAGGTCTTGCAGAGTCCTGCGGTCCACTGTATTGACTTTGACTTTTTCTCCAAATGGGATGAGAAGCCATTGGAGAATTCTGAGCAGAGAAATGATATAATCCAATTTATGTTTAACACCGGCTGCCGTGTGGAGACTCGATTAAAAAGAGTGTGGAGGGAGGCCATGGTCTAACATTACCATATGTCAGGTACTGATGAAGGGGCTTTTCAAATATTAATTAATTCTCATGCAGGTAATAACCTTTTGAGGCAGGTATTATTATGATTGTTCCCATTTGTGGATGAGGAAACTAAAGCATTGACAGAGTAAACAACTTCTAAGGCCCCACAGCTAATAAGTGGAAGAATTGGAATTCAAACCCCTCACATCTAACTCCAGAGCCCCCTGCTCTTAGCCCCTATCCTGCTCCACATGGGGTGAGGTGGAGATAGGAGTTAAATGGCTTTGAAGGCTACGCTAAGAAATTGGGACCTATGGCCGCACACAGTGGCTCACGCCTGTAATCCATCACTTTGGGAGGCCGAGGCGGGCAGATCACGAGGTCAAGAGATCCAGACCATCTTGGCCAACATCGTGAAACTCTGTCTCTACTAAAAATACAAAAATTAGCTGGGCATGGTGGCGCGCCTGTAGTCCCAGCTATTCGGGAGGCTTAGGCTGGAGAATTGCTTGAACCCAGGAGGCAGAGGTTGCAGTGAGCCAAGATCACGCCACTGCACTTCAGCCTGGGTGACAGAGCAAGACTCCATCTCAAAAAAAAAAAAAAAAGGAAAAGAAATTGAGACCTATATTCTGTGCCTATTGGGGAGTCACCGAAAATTTCTGAGCAGAAAACAACATGCATAAAATATTGTCAAGACTGGTAGGAGAGGGAGAGATTGAAAGCCGGAAGACCAGTTGGAAGACTTGCAGCGATTCTGGCAAAGTCAAAGAAATTCCTTAAGCTCCCTACCCTCAATCAAACTGAGGCTTTACAGATAACAGGTCCAGACCAGAAAGAAGTTTTATGGTTGGTTTTGGGGGCCCAGGCGGAGGATTCAGGAAACCCTAATAGATGCGGCTCCTGACTGACAAATTCTAGCGTTACCTTCTGTAACTTTATCTCCTAGTCTTCAAGAGACGTATCCAAACTGATGAAGAGAAGATCTATAATCATATTTTTATTCCTTGACAGGAGGACTTCTCCTGTAAACCAAGTAGAATTTGGGTTTTATCCGTGAAGTCTGATTCCATGGGGAGAAGAGGAGGTCACGTCTGGAACAGTGGTGAGTCTTTAATTTCTGTGGTATGAAGAGCCTATCACGTGATACTATAATGGATATACCCCACTTAGATGGGAGATTATTCTTTCCATCATAATTTATTACATAATTGATTACATTATAAAATGAACTCTTTATCTGGTTATTTTACTTCTCTCCTCAATCACAGGGTGCCTGACCTCACATCTGGACCATGTGGAAGGAAGGGATAGGGGTCATTACAGCCGTCTTACAATGAGGCCCAGAGAGATCAAGTGACTTTCTCATGATTACACAGTGACCCAGGGAAGCTCAGATGGGAACAGTGCGTGCTCTATAGTAAGAATCTGGGGATGCCTTTCTTCTGATTGAAAGTCACTGACCCATGGAATGATCAGTCAGTCAGAGCCACCCACTTAAAAAGCAAGTTAATTTAACGGCTTTAAAAATATAACAAACATTACTTATAACAACTAATAAAAATAAAAATATAGAAAACATTAAACTCAACTACCTAACTGAAAAATAGAATAAAACTACTCCATAACTATTATAATAAAAATATACTCTAGACCGGGCACGATGGCTGACGCCTGTAATCCCATCACTTCGGGAAGCCAAGGTGGGCAGATTACCTGAGGTTGGGAGTTGAAGACGAGCCTGGGTAACATGGCAAAACCCCTTTTCTACTAAAAATACAAAAATTAGCTGGGCATGGTGGTGAGAGCCTGTAATCCTCTCTACTTAGGAGGCTGAGGCAGGAGAATCGCTTGAACCCGGGAGGTGGAGGTTGCTGTGAGCCGAGATTGTGACACTGCACTCCAGCCTGGGGGACAGAACAAGAGACTCTGTCTCAAAAAAAAAAGGTACTTTAGGTCTTGATCACAATCAGAGATACAGACAGCAGAAAAGCTAGAGGGAAAGAATGATGGGAAACAGGAAGACATACACGTGCAGACAGACAAAGACCAAGAGACTGGAGGGGGAATCACAGCACATTTATACTCTTACACACACACACACAGAAGCCAAGTAGACCTAATTTATAGATACTGCTCCTTCAAAATCAAATCCCTAGAGCCACGTCTCACTGTGTGATAAGGGAGTTACAAATATGGATGGCAGGAAGGCTAAATTAAACCCTAGGTTTTAGACTTAAGATAGCATGAACTCAAGGTCACATACACACGCACACACAGACACACATATTTTGTAGCTTTGTTGGCTAAGAGGTGGACAAAGCTACTGGTGTGTCTAAGCAATGGCACACCAACAGCAACGAGCACACCTAGAGAGCCTGGTTTCTAACTACCGCTTCCCACTAAAAGGAATTGGAGAAATTACTGATTCCAAGGCTGGGGTAGGGCAAATACATGGAGAGTCCGTGATAGGTCGTGTTCCAAGAATGGAGTGGATATGTCAAAGGGATACAGACACCCATTTGAAAGAGATCCTACTGGACAAATCTATACAATTTGAGTAATAAATAATAATAATGGATTGTAATAAATTGAATAAAATGAGAATCCACGAGTCCATATTGATATAGATAAATGACTAAATAGATGAGGGAGAAGGGAAAGTTATTTCTCATGGAATGCCACGTAATAAGAAATAATAAATTTAGGGCCAGGCGCAGTGGTTCATGCCCGAAATCCCAGCACTTTGGGAGGCTGAGGCAGGTGGATC
>NW_016107330.1:9902631-9909708 GCF_001604975.1 Cebus imitator | reverse complement strand
TTTTTTGAGATGAGGGTTCTCTGTGTTGGTCAGAATGGTCTTGAACTCCCAACCTCAGGTGATCCACCTGCCTTGGCCTCCCTAAGTGCTGGGATTACAGGCGTGAGCCACCGGCACCTGGCCAGAATTATTTTTTTAAACAAATACAGCTGACTTCAAATTGGATCAACTTATGAATTTAAACTCAAAGAAACTGGCTCTGACCATTTCAACTAGTTTAAGTATCTCAAATCGGTTTAAACTGTATCCAACTGCTTTCCTTTGAAATGACCCTCCCGCTTTAAACAGATTTTTGACCGGCATAGAAAGTAGCTAAGAGTCTGGCCTCCGGAATCAGATTCAAATTACACCTGCATCGTCTCACCTACTTGTCCTTGGGCAAGTTAATTTGCCCTTCCAAAATCTGTTTCTTCATCTTTAAAATGAGGATAATAGTACTTCTATCATAGGCTTGTAAAAATTAAACCTCATGATATGTGTTCTGCCTATTTCAAACTGGAGAGACCAGGAATAAAGATGACTTGATTGACGGTTGATAATGAGCTCTTTTTTTCTAGCCCCAATTTCTTCCCTATTAAAGAGTCATCACCCTGCCCACACCTCCTTCAAGAATTCTTGACATCTTCCTCCACCTCCACCATCTGGCTCTGAACTGCTTAAGTGAGGGTCAAACAATTGAAGCCAATTATCCTGAATGCAAATGCTCAGTGATAGTTCTATGCTACCTGGGTGGAAGCTCCTTGAGTTCTCTTTTTTCAGTGTCTTTTCCCCTTCTTCCCTCCTAGCCTAGCTCCAAGACCATGTGCTCAGTAAATAACTCTGTGTGTGTGTGTGTGTGTGTGTGTGTGTGTGTGTGTGGTTTTTTAAGACAGGGTCTTACTCTGTCGCCCAGGCTGGAGTGTAGTGGCATGATTACAGCTCACTGCAGCCTTAACCTCCTGGGCTCAAGTGATCTTCCCTCCTCAGTCTCCAAAGTAGCTGGGACTATAGGTGTATTCCACCATGCTTGGCTAATTCTTGTGTTTTTTGTAGAGATGGGATCATGCTATGTTGCCCAGGCTGGTCTAGAACTCCTGGGCTCAAGCAATCCACCTGCCTCAGCCCCCCAAAGTGCTGGGGTTACAGGTGTGAGCCACTGGGCCGAGCCTGCAACAACCCCTTAGGTTAAGGAAACTTCCTGTGGTCCCATGGCAAGTTAAGTGGTAGAGCAGGAACTTAGATCCCGTCTCCTGACTCCAAATCCTACAGGCTTCCTGCTTTACAGCCCTGTCTCTCCCTTGGTTCTTCTCATCCAGGCACTTGACAGCCTCTCTCTCTTGCTCCACACAGAGGCCCTCGTGAGACATGGGGCTTCTCCCCTGCTCCTGTCCAAGTCTGTCTTTATCCCAATACCAAGCTTTGGTGTCCAAGGGGAAGCGATGCTTGCAGCGCACTTAAAGAAAAAAGTGGTGATAGCTTCCAGATGAGCTTATTATTCTAAATTTAACATTCCTTTTGGTACTTAGAATTTCCACTTTCTCTCTTCCACCCCGTTTGCATTTGGGGAATTAGAAAGCATGCAACAGGAAACCATTTGTGTCTCAGCACCATTCAGGATGAAGGCTGTCCAAGTGCCATGGAGTCATATTCCTGTGGAAATACTTTGCAGAGTTTATTTGGACAGGTTCAAAAATAGTCCTTCAACAATACAATCAGATCGAACCACGACAAGTAAAATGCAATTATGGCTTGGTTACATTTTTCAAAAATGTAAACAGTGAGGTTTGGGAAAACTAAAAGCAAAGCGACATAGTCATCTCCTCCATTCCCAACCCCTGCATTTTCTACAAGCAGGACTTCAAGTCTGAATCTGGGATCTTTTGAAATGGATGAGAGGATGATACTCACTAAAGGAGACAGCTCAACAGAGTGTGTTCTGAGGCCATTTCTCAGAACAAAGGCATACTTCTGCATAAGGCAAATGCAGCCTGATAAAGGCTTCCCCAGTGGGTACTTGGAATGCCAAAGTCATTCACCTAAATGAGCTCAAAATACATATTGTCCTGGGCCAAATTATACAGTGTCAAGCTCAGACTGTATGTATTTATGTATGTTGGCAGAGCAGGCCACTTTTGGGGCGCCACAGTTTCATCCTAGCATCCTGTGCCCTGCTGGGTTCCCATCACTCTCTCCCCAATTCCATGAATTTCCTTGGATTTGGTTCCAGAAAGGCAGACAAGAAGCAAAGTCAGTTGCACAGGCCCACAAGGGAACAGGGCCCCAGAAGACTTGAATTACTAATGAAACTTCAGAGTAACACAGAATGTTTGCCTTTGCCAATAAGCTGGGACTTTCTGAAGGTTGATCTGAAATGGGGGCAGGGAGTGGGGACAAGATCAAGTGTGCTTCTGGCCAGCTTCCGCTAAGGGCTACAAGGCGGGAATACAAAGCACTCTAGAACTAAAGCAAGTGGCCAGTGCTTTCTTTGACTGGCCTCTGTCGAGAACTATTCCATCAGAGAGCTGACCCATTTCCCAGGGCACTTCAGTGGTGCTTCCAAGGTGCCAAAGAGATCATCCAAATAAATGTCTAAAACCTAACAGCTAATGAGATAGAGAAGTTTGAGTCCAATGTCCCTCTCCACTCCATATTTTGCTAACATGTCTAGGGAATTTGTGGCCACCTTGTTTATGGAAAAATGACAGAAAAACTGAGGAAGGAAAATACTTTTGAGACAGAGTCTGTCTGTCACCAGGCTGGAGTGCAGTGGCATGATCTCGGCTCACTGCAACCTCCACCTCCCGGGTTCAAGCGATTCTCCTGCCTCAGCCTCTTGAGTAGCTGGGACTCCAGGTATGTGCCATCATGCCCAGTTAATTTTTGTATTTTTATTAGAGACGGGGTTTCACCATGTTGGCCAGGATGGTCTTGATCTCTTGACCTTGTGATCCATCTGCCTCAGCCTTCCAAAGTGCTGGGATCACAGGTGTGAACCACTCTGCCCAGCCAGGAAAATACTTTTAAAGCAAATAGGGAGAAAACAAGTGGAGGGGATGAAACAGGTTGCACATTATTTTTCTTTTAATTACACGGGTTGCCTTAATCATGGAATGAAGAGGACCAAGTGAAAAACAGCCATGTGGCTATGGCAAGCCAAGTGGCTATAGCCATGACTTCCAGTCCAGGGCTAAGCCCATCTTTGGACTTCAGATGATCCAAAGACGAAAACAAGCCCAGACAGGAGAAGCCTGGACAGTTTGTAGGGCAGAGCCTAGCAGACCTTTCTGGAAAAGGGAGTGGGAAGGATGAGGGAGGGTATTTGCTACCCCGAATATACTTCCTATAGCACTTTTAATCCTAGCTACTTAGGAGGCTGAGGCAGGAGAACTGCTTGGGGTGGAGGTTGTGGTGAGCCTAGATCACGCCATTGCACTCCAGACTAGGCAACAGGGGTGAAACTCTGTCTCAAAAAAAAAAAAAAATAACTAAGGTCTAATCTTCAGTTTATATTAGTAATATACCATGTGACCTTATATATTAATCTACTCTGATTCTGCTAATTATTGCCAACAAAATTATATTCATGACATTTTATCAATCCTCTGTGAATTTTCTGTAAATAAAATTATTTCTAAAAAATCTCTTAAAAAAAAAAAAAAAGAACTAAGGTCTAATCAATGTTCCTGAACTGGAGGCAGACATGAGTTGTACCCTATTGCCCAGCCTCCCCCTTCACGCCTCTCCCCTGCCTCCGCACACCCTGGCTATGCTGAACTGCTTGCGGTTTCCCAGCTATAATATGCATTACATAATCCTGAGCCAACACAGACGCTACCCTCCTTCTGTCTGGGATTCCCCAGTCAACTTCAAGTCTCAGTGCAGGTATTCCATTGCCTGTGGGGCCATCCTGAAAAGACATAGCTGCTGCTTCTCCTTTGTTCTCAGTGCACCTTGCCCACAACTCTCCTCTCCGTTAAAAACACAACTTCAGAGTTGCGTTTGTATGTCTGTCTTTCTGTCAGACTCTAAGCCCCTCGAAGGCAGAAGGCTGTCTTTTTATCCATTTAATCTCTGCTGCTTACAGCAGTGCCTATTGTATAGTAGACGCTCAATCAACATCTACAGGATACAGGGGCAAGTGGGATGGGGGTCTGCCTATCTTAATTCTATGATAAGGAAAAAGAAATCAGAAAGGCTGAGCTCTGGGGTTCTGTACATTGTCTGAAGAAATTGCTAAAATGACTTTTGCATCTAGCATTCCTGGTTCAAGTGAAACCACAGGAACAAACTCAGAGGGACATTAGAAGTGGCCCTTTTGTCCTCAAACCTCAGCTGCTACATCAAGATAAAATCAGCCCCAAACGGGCCCTTCCAGCCAGGTGGGTGAGCCATGAGCTTTCCTCCAGAGCTGAAGCTTGAACTGTATAAAGCTCTACGAAGCTGCAGGACTTGACATCAATGGAGTGGGCCATCCACACAGCCAGGTTTCCTCCCCTGCTAATACAGCGGCAGTGTGACCTCCTCGCAGTAGGCCTAGCTGAGATGTGCCCTGCCAGGTCCCAGGTGAGAACACACGAAGAGCTGCCACAGAAGGAAAGGCGCCTTAAGACATCAGTCATCTCCATCAGGCCATGCAGCAGCAATCTTCAACTTCTGATGTACGAAGCGGAAGGAGTTCTGAAAGCTATGCATGAGGGGGCAAGTGGGAAGGAATACCCAATGATTGCTTTCAGGGGGTTCTCAGAGAGGCTGTGAGCAAGCGGCTACAGCTGCTGGCAGTTCACGCACAGTCCTCCTCATGCTCACAGACCAAAGGCAGAGAAACAAAGGCCAGGCAATGGGCTTCCTATTTTTGTTTAATTTATTTAAGACCACCTCCTTACAATTTCCAGAGAGAAAATACAAAACAAGAAACAGACTTGGTTTCAAATACATAACCAGGTGCTGGAGTTTAAAGCATCACTGATAACATTGTTACAGAAGAATGGCAGCTTACTCCAGGGCACTTCAGTATTCCTGAGGAATAAACATGATTTCTCTTGTCCTCCCACTGGGATGTTCTCAGGTGAAGTCACTGCTCCTGCTCCTGTAAAGCAAGGACACTCAGCTTAAAACTCTGCAGACAGCGAGTCAGACGGGATTCTGACAACCCTCTCTGCTGTGTCAGGTCAGACCCAAAGGGCCAGAGGCCAAAACCTGATCACACTGTTACGTTAAAACTGTATCACATCAGGACTATGTACACCCCACCCAGGTTCCTAAGAGTGCCCCCCAGTCCCAATCTTACAGGGAGAAGAACAGGAAACGAGTGGAACAGGCCAAACCACCATGAGCTGGATAACAATTCCTAAAACCTGTCTAAGGCATCTCAGGGGAGTGGGGAGAGCATGGTTCTAATCAGCCTACGAACTACATGGCCTTGCCGAGTTTCTCAACCCTGCTTAAGAGTCTGCTTTCTCGGCTGGGCACGGTTGGCTCACGCCTGTAATCCCAGCACTTTGGGAGGTCGAGATGGGCAGATCACCTGAGGTCAGGAGTTCGAAACCAGACTGGCCAACATGGAGAAACCCCATCTCTTTAAAAAAAAAATAAAAAGAGTCTGCTTTCTTATCAGCTGAATGAGGACAGTGACACCTCTCACAAATCCACTGAGGGGTCCAGAGGGAAAGATTATTAAAGATAAAGCAAGCAGGATGGTTTTGGGGGCAGATCAGGGACTCAAGAAGCAGTTATTATAATAGGACTGCACTGAATAAGCCCAAGTTGGGATTTTGCTCCATTTTTCAGGGAGTGGAGAATGACAACATCAAGGCACAGACTCAAGTTCGGATACAGTTACAAGGCCATTTGGAGCAGGACACACTAATGTAAAAAATGGAACAATATTTTCCACAGTAACTCCCAGCCATTAAATACATAATATGCATATAATCACCCCTGAGCCATTACCCCTAACAACACAGTTTGGAACAATGGAAATGTTTTAAGCAAAAGACCTGAAGCTTCTCTCTCTGCTCCTTTTGGTTCTCTCCACAATCAGCTCTGGTGTCAGGAAAGTGAGGAGCCAGGGAGTGGTGGAAAAGGCTGACTGCGGGCTTCGATGCCACGCAGCTGCACCTCTCCTTGCACTGTCCCTGTGATGACCTCACTCTTGCTTTGGTGCAGAGATGGCTCCCCTGCTCCCATCTGTCCAACACACATGGGCTGGCTGCAGGCAGCTGACGGTGTGAGCAAGGCTGTGGCAGGATACTGCTATTTGAGATTTGGTGGGCCTTGTGGCCACAACTCCTGACTGGAATTGGGACATGCATTTGTACCACATTTTCCACTCTACTTGTTATGACAGTGGAACAACAGACAAGTCAATCACCCTTTTTGGGCTGGCCTTATCTATAACAACCAATGTTTCTGTGTATTTAGCACCTCACAGCTTAAAAATATTTTCGTGTCTAATTCTCACGACAACGTCGTAGGTAGAAATTATTACCCTCATTTTACAGAGAAAAATGGAAGCTCAGAAGTGAAACTACTTAAGATCACACAGAAGCAAGTGACTGGCTTGCACCCAGGTCTCCTGGCTTCTGTGCCCTTTCCACTAGTCCTGCTGCTGCCCTATTCACAAGTCACTTGAGAAGCTGAGGGTTCTGTGCATGCAGGGAATGTGAAGCTGTTCACCGAAAAGGGTGCTGCTGCTGCAAAGGCTATGCCTTAGGAAGGCTGAGGCCATCAGCACTCACCTCTAATAGAATAATTTACTTCATTCACTCATTTTACATTTATTTGAATGCTTATTTTGTTTCAGGCCCTGGGAATACAAAATAAGTGCCAACTCTGTCCTTGAGCATCCAGCTTCCCATGGTCCTGTCACTTAAATCCCATAGTAACTAATCATCAAGCAAGACAAAGGGAAAGACGGCAACATACGAAGCCCTGAGGAAGCCTGCTGCCCTGTTCCCTTTGGAGGTGTGGGTAAGAAAATTTCAGCTTGCATGTAGCATTAAAAATCCACCTGAAGAGCCGGGCGCGGTGGCTCAAGCCTGTAATCCCAGCACTTTGGGAGGCCGAGGCGGGTGGATCACGAGGTCAAGAGATCGAGAC
>NW_016107330.1:9895107-9901893 GCF_001604975.1 Cebus imitator | reverse complement strand
TAATAAAAAGCAGAATCATGGCTGAGTTCTGGAAGTCTTTGTGTTTAGCTTAAGTACATGTGAGATGTCTACAGGGCACTCTGATATCTTAAACAAAAAGTGCTACTTACAGATCGTTAACACAATCTACCTTACCATTGATGATACACGTTCAAGCAGGTTCCTTAATTCCAATCGGCTAGCATATGAGTATATATCTGAATGCACATATGCATCTGAAGGCACAGGGGAGACTTTAGCACCAAAGCAGTGATGACATCACTGAAGGCCAAAGAGCAATTAGTATCTGAGTGGTGCCACAATGCAACACATGGTTTACTCATTACATACAGTCTAAAGAATTCTTCAGGGGCTCAGGAGAAATCTCTTTTTCTTCTGAAAGAAAGAGAAATATATATTCTGTACATACTTTGACATATTTTCCGTGTAGGAGATATGGAGCCTGGAAATCATGCTGACAGTTGGAGTAAGCCATTCCTAATCCCATGCCAGAACCGAAGGCTAATGGCCACATTCTTCCTAGTGAGCAGAAAAGGGAAAATCCCAATAGGGAACTATTAAGAGAAGATAAAGCTCCCCATCCTCTTAAATACATTTCACTTAGGGTTCAATAAATATTCAACATGCATCATATTAATGACTATAATAACCATACATTTTTATCAATGTTTCATTAATGGCCCAAAAATGAGGAGGTGTAAATTAGTAAAGTTATTAATTTAGCAAATATTTGTTAAATGCCTATGCTGATAAGTTTGAGGAAAATTAGTAAAATATGAAAACAGTAGATAAAGCTTTTAACTTTTTTATATCAGTTCTAATCATCTGCTCGTTTTAACTAATTTCTTAGCCATTAAGATGCGTGAATTCTAAAAAGATGTAAGCATTTTCCCAATATTTACAGACTTTGATTATAATAGTAAGTCATGCGGTTTACTTAAGCCACTCTGTACATGATTCTTTCATATCAGCACTATGTGTCAAGTATGATTCTCTAGTCAAGTATTTCCCACTAGTTCTTCATGAAAAGAGGTCAAAATGATCCCTTAGGCATCTATTAAATATCCAAACTTCAGAGGTTCTTCCACAGAATGAAAAGAATATTGCCTGCCTTTTGCTTAGGAGAATTTTTGATCAAGAAGTATGTGTATTTCCGGTCTACTTGTTTCTATTACCAGCAGGATTTGCATTTTCAATTCCTCTAGAAAAAATTACAATTAATTAGAAATAGTTGAGCATGTAGACTTGGCCAAATGACTCACTGGCATCAAGTACGGGCTTCTGCAATGATATCATATTTAGGATAACAGGCTCCCTGCCTCAGTGCCCAGGGGGAATACTGGAACTGCCTGACTCATTTCGACCTCTTTCAAGTCCACATTCTTTATCTAACTCATTTTATATGGCCTACCTAACCCCATAAATGGATGGGTTCCAGTGTGTCCCCTGGAAGTGTCCCTACTACATACACATGTACACTATAACATCGTGTTGAAAAGACAGTAAGAGTCACACTTACTTTTAAAGAAGGTAAGTGAGAAAACAATTCCTAATCCAAAACCAGTACCTACAAAGAGAAAAAAACATGACAAATCTCATAACAGTAACTTCACAATGATAACATTAACATTTCTTAAATGTAAACAGCATAAAACAGATTTTTTTTCATAATTTGGTAGAGAATTAATTTTCTAATTTCTAACTGTCTTTATTTGTCAGAGGTTGTATAGATGCCTTTGGTTCTCCTGCCCAGCAGGAAATAAAAACTTGACTCCCTATTCTGTCTAGACAAGTTGCAGGGTGTGGGGCAGGGGAACAAGCCAGGAGACTGCTCTAGAGTCAACCCTCTCTACACTGGCAAGTAGCCTCCAGCATCCTGCGCTCTCCTACCAACCTCAAAGAGGGATACCACAGCCAAAGTGTGAGATAGTGTCAACAGGAAGCTCCTTTTGTCACCTTGGCACTTCGAGTGATGGCTACTTTTTGAGGAGGATAAAAAGCAGAGATCCAGAACAGTTCCTAAAGCCTGTGCAATCAAACAAGCCAGAACATCTAGACAGAATAGAAAGATGTCCCTCCAGAGCCTCAGATAAAGAAAATGACTTGCCCAAGAATACTCTTTAGTTAGCTGCAGAACAGTGATCTGGGCTCAAGTCTGTCAGACTCCAATGCCACTGTACCCACCATGTCCAGACGTTGGATTCCTCTACAGTTTCAACCCCTAAATGATTACTGCCCCTCAAGGGAAATTGGAATGTTAAGATTTCTACTGCCAGTGAAACAACAGCCAAAACATGACTGTGCTCCCCATACAGCTCAGAATGCTAGACAACCCAGTAGTAACAAGTCTTCACAAAGCCAAAAGGGCCTGTTCAGATTCATTCCCAGACTAATCCTACTGCACAAGTCACAGACACAAGAATCTGGTAGGTGTGATTCAAGAACCTCAGAGACATGGAAGCCATTGATACTGATACCTTGACAAGCCTCTGCTGTTGCTTCGTTTATAAAATGGCACAGGGTTCAACTTTAAGGAGACCTGTCTCACTCCCTGCAGCTGTAAGATGAGTAAGACAGAATTTTGGTACTAGAAAATGAGGTAAAGGATTTGGACTGGCTTACAGATTCCAAACCAGGCAATGGGATGAGGAGATAGGCCAGTAAAAACATAATGGCTTACAATCAGAGCTTTTGCTCTTCTCCATCTGGAGGCAATTTTTTTGGCAAAGAAATCAAAAGCCCCAAAGGAAAATATTTCAGCATTTTTCTTGTCCCTCTGACTCCATGCCTGTCTCTTCTATTCTCCCCCAAGGAGAAAAAGCTCTCTGATGCTCAACTTTTCCTAGCAGTAGACCAAGAATGATGCTGACTCCACTGCTAACAGTATCACTCAATCAAAAAGATGAGCAATGCTTCCACATCAATCAATATCAAGTAGAAAATCTTCAATCTCTAGAATTCAGAAATATGCCCAACCACCCAGTTTTGCTCCTATCATAGGCATTTACCTGCAAGTATAAATATGAAATAAAAATCACAGTTTAGACCAGCAAAAAGGAGTTATCAAAGAATGTGCTCTATGGTCTTAGCAGCCCAATTTAACTAACTAGGCTACTATGTCTTCAATTCTTAAGGGTGATTTTTCCCTCATTTCTATATTTTAAAGACAAAAAGTAACAAGACCATTCTCTTCAGAAAAAAAAAAAATTCAGAAAACAATTTTTAATTGCAATGTTTTACTTAAAGTTAGCTATCTCAGTTACTTAAAAGATAAACAATGGGAGAACCGCTGATGAGTTTTACAGATTCAAGTTCTCACATGCACAATTCTCTTTTAAAAGGCAACATGTTGCTTCAAAGAAGTCCCACCTGATCGGGGGACACCAACTCTGCAGCTGTTTCCACTAAAGATTGGCACCTCTAGGCCAGGTTTAAACTTCATAACAATAAAACATGAAAGGTTTGTCTTACAATAAAAACAAACCAACATGGAAAAGAGAAGAGTTTTCTCTGCCCTTGGCCACTTTTTGTTGTTGTTGCATGACAAGCTCTTTTGAAGGAAAAAAGCCAAAGGAAAAAGTACAAAGCATTTTTCACCCTCCCTGGAAGCAAATATTTAACAATGAATACAGTTTATATAACTTTGCCTTCCCCAACTTAAGCCTGTTCTCAAAAGTCCATGCTGTCTGAAATGACAAATAACCCTAAAGTAAAGAAATGCCTGATTATAGGTACACATCTTCTTCATGGCAAAGACCAGTTGCGGGCGTGTGGTGGGGGGTGGGGAACACAACAAAGGAGCCTTATGGAATTAACATTAGGCACAGGGCCATGCTCTAAAACCATGTCTTTTGGAGAAGAAAAAGAATTGGCACATATTCCTCTAAAATGAAATTACTCCGAATCAATCTAACCATGCAATTTAATGCATGCTTAGTGCCTGACAGAACATCATAAAACCAGCTAGTAGATAAACTTACATTTTAAAGGAGCAATTCCTTAACATTTCATCGGATGCTATTTTGGCAGTAAAAAGAACAGAGAACTCTGCGTTCATGAACTATATATAGAATACTGATAAGATACATAAAATAATAGGCCTTATCTTATGCCTAAGAGAATTTTACAAATTTAAAAGGAGAACAACCAATGGAAGCACAGTAATGTACACCTTAAACCACCTTTTGGTAAGAAAAGGGGGGAAAATGTATGTTGTTGGCCATTACAGTTATGGACAATTTCTAGTTGCTCAATGCAACTTTGTATTTAGAAAAATCTTTGTTCTCACCATGCCACAGATCATAAAGCTTTACTTCACTGCATATAATTAGAAGCAAACATAATCAGCAGGAATTAACAAGCAGGCTATAAAATCTGATTGCAGTCTTTGGGTAGCAATGTATTTTGGATGTTAGCTCCTAATAGAACAAGTTGTAGTCATATATGCTCCTGTACAACCAACTTTGCAATTGCCTATGGACGTTCAATGAAGGAAGAACAACTCACTGAAGAGAAACAGAAAAAAAAAATACGGAAATTCACTTTGAAACATGTCTATAAAAGATCACGGGGAAAAAAAGACTATAAAACTATTTGATCTATCAATAACCTATGGCAATTATTAAGACCTCACTTCAGCTTACACATAACATTTTAAACAAGGTTCCTATATTCATAAGCCTAAGGTATAGTCATCAGTGCTAAATTTTAATGTACATCTAAAAGATTAAAATAGCAAAATAACTCCATTTTATTTTGTGTAACTTACATCAAGATGCACAAGCAAAAACCAAAAACTTAAGTACCATATTCACTGGCAGTTCACAAATATAAGAAGCTATAGGAATTACCAGTCTTTAAGATCCTAGAAGCCTTGTGCAAGGCAATTCTTCATTCTTACATGTCTGAAAGAGAAGATCTAATTTCCCAAAAAATGCAGGATGTACTCTCCTGCTGAGTGAGTGGCCAGAGCACTGATGCCGCAGCAAGACAGGCTGGGCCCAAACCGCTGCTCCAGGCCCTACAAGTCAGCTCTAAGTCAACCCTGCCCAGCCTCAACCTGTTCATCTGTAGAGTGAAAACAACCTTACAGTGTTGCTATATCGGAAAAATGGAAAGTCTCTAATAGTGTCTAACACGGAGCTCACTAAGTGGAAGTAAGTTCTGCCACCGCCCTGATAGAAAATGTCAGAAGCTTAATATAGGCCGCGTGCAGCAGCTCATGCCTGTAATCCCAGCACATTAGGAAGCTGAGGTGGGAAGATCACTTGAGCCCAGGAGTTTGAAACCAGCCGAGGCAACATAATGAGACTGCATCTCTACAAACAACAACAACAAAACATAATAATAATAATAAATAAAAATCAGTCAGGCGTGATGGTGCATGCCTGTGCTCCCAGCTACTAAGGAGGCTTGGGTGGGAGGATCACTTTAGCCTGGGAGGCTGAGGCTTCAGTGAGCCATGATCATACCACTGTATTCCAGCCTGGGCAACAGAGACCTTGCTTTTGGGGGGGAGGGGGGGAAAGCAGGGCAGGGCACAGTGGCTCACACCTATAATCCCAGCACTTTGGGAGGCCGAGGCGGAGGGATCACGAGATCAAGAGATCGACACCATCCTGGTCAACAAGGTGAAACCTTGTCTCTCCTAAAAATACAAAAATTAGCTGGGCACGGTGGCATGCGCCTATAGTCCCAGCTACTTGGGAGGCTGAGGCAGGAAAATTGCTTGAACTCAGGAGGCAGAGGTTGCAGTGAGCTGAGATCGTGCCATTGCACTCCAAGCCTGGGTAACAGGAGCAAAATTCCGTCTCAAAAAAAAAAAAAAAGTGTACTACAATAGCTAATCCTTTATTAAAATACAACTCACTGGCTGCGTAGGATCACACTGTGGATGAGCCACAGCTGAAAATCAGAATAGGTTTTTTCCTACCCTTTGCACAGTTGACTATTTAATCAACTTAAGCAATTTTTCGGTGTGTGTGTATAATTTTTTAAATAGAGGATCCTTTCAGACTTGACTTACTGCTGAACTAGACCATTTTGCTTTAAAACGTAATCAATATTTTCCTAGCGTTGTCTTGTGTCTAATAAAGCTGTATTTGTGCTTTGAACATGAATTTATATCAAATTGACCTATTTATAATGGGCATGCTTCCTGTTCAATCATGTTTCTGTCAATGCTATTACAATCACCAAATGCATGTGTTGTGACAGAACAAACAAGAATGTGCTTTTATAGAAAATACTCTTGGAACTTGGTTTAGTGAGAATTACATTTCCAGGACACATTCCTGATTTATGAAAGATGCTCAGGGCCCCATTAATGAGGGAAAAAAATAGTTTTAAGTCAGCTTCAAACTGTGTTACTTAATCCTTTGAGGAAAAGACAGACTGTCCCAGGTGTCCACATCTAAATGCCAAGTCATGTGAATTAACCAAGAAAGTGTGCCAGACCAAAGACCCAGAGATGGTAAATTTAGTCTGTATTAATCAGCTTCTTAAAAGTCAACATTGCCACTGGGTATTTAGGAAACATACTAAGAAGATGACTATTTTACAAGACCCTACTCTTCCTGTGGCTATGTGGACTAGACAGGGGCTGGAACATCTGCAGGGATTTCTCGGATGGACATCAATTACCAGGATTCTGATTAGAACAAGCAAACAAACCAGACAATGGAAAGAAACAAAGATATGAAAGGTTACTGTGGAGTCATTACTGATGTGCTGTGGCTCAAGAAAAGCCAAACTCAAAAAGGGGTCCTTTTTTTTTTTAAATTGTTG
>NW_016107330.1:9891551-9893554 GCF_001604975.1 Cebus imitator | reverse complement strand
TATCTTTTCTTCTGCTTGATTGATTCGGCTGTTAAAACTTGTGTATACTTCACGAAGTTCTCATGTTGTATTTTTCAGCTCCATTAATTCACTTATATTCCTCTCTAAATTGTGTATTTTTGTTAACATTTCATCAAACCTTTTTTCAAAGTTCTTAGTTTCTTCGCATTGGGTTAGAACAAGTTCTTTTAATTCACAGAAGTTTCTTATCATCCACCTTTTGAAGCCTGCTTCTGTTAATGGAACACACTCGTTCTCCATCAGGCCTTGTTCTGTTGCTGATGAGGAACTGTGATCCCCTGTAAAGGGAGAGGCGTTCTGATTTTGGGTATTCTCTGCCTTTTTAGGCTGCTTTCTTCCCTTCGTTATAAATTTATCCATCTGTGGTCTTTATAATTACCGTCTTTATAATTGGGTTTCTGAGTGGACGTCCAACTTGTTGATTCCCAGCGCTAAAATCTGAGCAACGCACTACGCCTGCCAAAACAGCAGCGTTAAGATTGATGGTGCTTTTCTGACTCTGCACCAAGAACCACCGCACCAAGGCAGCGGCAAAACCACCTCGCTGGCCACAAGAGTCGCGCTGGCGACCCCGTGGGGCTCCTCCGCTGGGAATCCCCTGGTGCGTGAGCAACAAAAATTCATCTGAAAGTGTGGCATCCTCTCATTCTCTGCACTTTCACTGGGAGCTATAATCCCAAGCTGCTAGTGATCAGCCATCTTGGATCTCTCTAAAGGGGTCCTTTTAAATGAGTGTGTATAGCACTTAGTTCAACTTTCAGAATTCTGACAGCCATACAACTTCCAAGAAGGGATACAACAAGAAACACAGTTGGAGACATTTTACTGAAATATAATTAGTTAATGCACATGTGAGTACAGTATGTAGGAAAATGAGAAGAAGCTCTGAAGATTATTAAAGGGAAGCTGAGAAAAAAAGATACAAAATTGTTAAGTTTAGATAAACACAATAAAACATCACATTTGTTGGGGGGTGTGCTTTGGAGATATTAGCATCTATAGTGTCAGGTAGTGTACCACATTAGAAAGCTTTTTTTTGGGGGGGGACGGAGTTTCGCTCGTTACCCAGGCTGGAGTGCAATGGCACGATCTCGGCTCACCGCAACCCTGCCTCCCGGGTTCAGGCAATTCTCCTGCCCCAGCCTCCTGAGTCGCTGGGATTACAGGCACGCACCACCATGCCCAGCTAATTTTTTGTATTTTTAGTAGAGACGGGGTTTCACCATTTTGACCAGGATGGTCTCGATCTCTTGACCTCGTGATCCACCCGCCTCGGCCTCCCAAAGTGTTTAGAAAGCTTATTATGAAAACCTCATATTATGATGAAACCTTATGAAAACCTATAAAAAGTGGAATTCAAACCCAGGTTGTCTGACTCCGAGTCATGGCTCTTTCCTACACAAAGGTAGACCTCATGGAGAGGTTGGCAGAGCAGCAAGGGGACTATCTCTCATTACATATGACAACAATGTGTTTCTCTGGATTTTAACACTATCCATGGTTAATTCATGACTGTTACTCTGCAGCCCCTCAAGGAAACAGAAACCACAGATGACTGACTTATAGAAGCGGTAACAAAAACCTGAATTACTTAAAATCAATGAGAAATAGTCAACAAATCAAGCCAGAAAATATTTCCTCCCCTCCGTGCACTGGCTGGAGATACAATGAATCCAAATGGGCTGAGGCCTATAAACTGCTGAAAAGGGTATATGGAGTCCCTTTTCCCCTAACATCTCCAATATCTCACGCTCCTCCTTATCCATGCCACCAGTAAGTGGATTCTCATCTTTGTGAAATTAAATATAAGAATCAAGGATTCATTCTATTCTATTTATACATCATTATAGCTATTTTGTTGCTGCCTATTCCTATGATTCAAGTAAAAAAGTCATTGGAGAGTGGCTTGGTGCGGTGGCTCACACCTGTAATCCCAGCACTTTGGGAGGTCGAGGCGGGTGGATCACCTGAGGTCAGGAGTT
>NW_016107330.1:9884291-9889831 GCF_001604975.1 Cebus imitator | reverse complement strand
AGACTGTCAAAGAAAAAAGCTGAGAAGTTCTACCTGGATAATTAAAAGACACTGATGCTATTTATAACAGACATCAGATAATCTTTTAATACTAAATTCCCTTAACCTAAAATATAACTTGATTCTTGAACCCGGGAGGCAAAGGTCGCAGTGAGCTGAGATCATGCCACTGCACTGCAGCCTGGGTGACAGAGCGGGACTCTGCCACAAAAAATAAATGAATAAATAAATAAATAAAATATCATCTACATTGTTTTTTGGAATAGTAAAGGGAATAGCAATCACTAGGCACACTCAAGGATTAAATTTTCTCATCTAATCTTCACAGTAAACTTATTTTATGAGCCCCATTTTCAGAGATACTGAGGCACAGGAAGGTGAAATTGCTTGCCTCAGATCAGGCATCTGAGACATGAGCCCAGGCAGCCCGACTCCAGAGGCATAATGCTTCATCACTGTGCTATACTGCTCCCAGTGTAGCCTCCTCACAGACATATGAAGCTATTATAATAAATTTTAAACCCACCACAGGAAAACTAAACATCTTCCAAACTTCCTTCTGGCCAATGCTATGTGTGGGCATTTCCTTAATTATACAAACTGTGTACCTACTGTGTGTCAGGCACTATGCTGAGCCCTAGGGAATGATAAGATCTTGCACTAAGGTCACGGTTCTAGTGTTGGAACCAACTGATAATTAGATCCACAAAGTACAAGGTACAATGACAGAAACAGATGTACAAGGAACACTACGGAGGATATCCAAACTGTCCTGGAGGGTTAGAGAAGGAAGAGGGAGGGAAGGTGGCAAGGGATAGGAGGAGCTACAAGGTCCTTGCTACCAAATTATCAAGTGTGAGGTAGGAGATAAAGCAAGACAACTTTTTATGTCATCCATGCTAAGGACTGTGGCCTCTACCCTGTAAGCAATAAGGAAGCAACAGAGGGAATTAAATAGAGAAGCTATACATCACATGTGTACTTTACATAGTTCACTCTGGCAGCAATGAGTACAAATCTGAAGCCTCCATCAGAGAGGAAAACATCAGTTGGCTTCTGAAGCCCCCAAGCAATGGCAAGTAGGAGCCAGGTTCCAGACTTCAGACTCTTCCCGGATCATCCGACTGGAAATGGTACCACCGTGTATCCTGTGGTCTCTCAACAGCCCTCCCTCCACCTTTCCTGTATTCCATCATAGGCAGAAATGAAAGAGATGGTATGGAAGACAACCAGTACAGGTAAAAGCAAGGGCTTGACCAGGACTAGGAACTTCTGAGAAGGGGAAATGACCACACTTAATGACAATGTGTAGGTCAGGGATCCATAGGAAAGAGTATATTGGAAAGCCTCATGGACGAAGATAAACAGAAAAGGCAGTCAAATATTTTTAAGTATACCCACGTTTCTGCATTTAAGATGTGTTGATAGAAATGATGATATCCCAAGTCAGCATTTGAAAAGGTGTTAAAAGAATGTGCCTGAATTTCAGGCTGACAGCCTGCTAAAATCTAGCAAGGACAGTAAGGTCAGAAAGCAGCACCTAGCTGATATGATAGTACAGTGGCACTCTAGAATCTTACTTTTTTGAGACAGAGTGTCACTGTGTTGCCCAGGCTGGAGTGCGGTGGTGTGATCTTGGCACACTACAATCTACGTCTCCTGGGTTCAAGTGATTCTCAGGCCTCAGCCTCCCAATTGAGTAGGTGGGATTATAAGCGTGTGCTTCCCACCCGGCTAATTTTTGTATTTTTAATGGAGACAGGGTTTCACCATGTTGGCCAGACTGGTCTTGAACTCCTGATCTCAAGTGATCCACCTGCCTTCTTGGCCTCCCAAAGGGCTGGGAATACAGGCGTGAGCCACCACGCCTGTCTAGTCTTTCTTAAAGGCTGCACTACTCTACCAAACCCCATAAAAAAAAACCTCTCTGGGCTCGGCATGGTGGCTCATGAGGTCAGGGGTTTGAGATCAGCCTGACCAACATGGTGAAACCCCATCTGTACTAAAAAATACAAAAAAATTAGCCGGGTGTGATGGCGCACACCTATAATCTCAGCTACTCAGGAGGCTGAGGCAGAGAATCGTTTGAACTCAGAAGGTGGAGGTTGCAGTGAGTCAAGACCACACCACTCCACTCCAGCCTGGGCGACAGAGTGAGACTCCGTATCAAAAAACAAAACAAAACCAAAAAAAACCCTCTCCAAATCCCTGGACATGCATACATTAGAAAACCAAAAATTTAGCTTTCATAAACTGAGTGAAGAAAAAGACACCTTTTTTTTTTGAGATGGAGTCTTGCTCTGTCACCAGGCTGGAGTGTAGTGGCACAATCTCAGCTCACTGCAATCTCCGCCTCCCTGTTCAAATGATTTTCCTGCCTCAGCCTCCTGAGTAGCTGGGACTACAAGCATATGCCACCATGCCCAGCTAATTTTTGTATTTTTAGTAGAGACAGGGTTTAGAATTTCACCATGTTGGCCAGGCTGGTCTTGAACTCCTGACCTCAAGTGATCTGTCCACCATGGCCTTCCAAAGAGCTAGTATTACAGGCATGGGCCACCGTATCTGGCCTAAAAACATCTTCTAAAGTAAAAGTTATAAGCTAAAGTAAATTTCAAGTTGAAGCCAGGTATGGTGGCTCACACCTGTAATCCCTGCACTTTGAGAGGGCAAGGCAGGAGGTCACTGGAATCTAGAAGGTCGAGGCTGCAGTGAGATGGGATTGTGCCAGTGCACTCCAGCCTGGGTGACAGAGTAAGATCCTGTCTCAAAAAGAAAAAAAAAAAATCAAGTGGCAGCTATAATAATGAGAAAGGTAAGTTCTTCATAATATTTTCTGGAAATACACAGAATTAGTAGAATTTGTTTTAGTGTCAAGACAAAATATGAGATTGAAACAGTAATATATTTTTGCTTCTAATCAGAATAGGATATTTATGAGCTCACAAGCTCATGGTTTTTCACATACAGGTCTATCCTGAAATAGTAAACAAATAAAAAGTTCTGACTGGGAGCAGTGGCTCATGCCTGCAATCCCAGCACTTTGGGAGGCTGAGGCGGGGGGAATCACTTGAGGTCAGAAATTTGAGACCAGCCTGGCCAACATGGTCAAACACTAAACCCTGTTTCTATTAAAAATACAAAAGAATTAGCCAGGCATGGTGGTGGGCCACCTATAATCCCAACTACTTGGGAGACTGAGGCAGAAGAATTGCTCAAACCTGGGGGGTAGAGGTTGCAGTGAGCCAAGAACGTGCCACTGCACTCTAGCCGTCCAGCCTGGGTGACAGAGTGAGACCCTGTCTCAAAAAAAAAAAAAAAGAAAGAAAGAAACAAAGAAAGAAAAAATTCCTACAGCAAATGAATTTCAATTTAGTCATCTGAAATGATGCCAAGAAACTAGTAGCTTTCTTAAGACTACTTTCCTGTAAAAAGTAAATTATGTTGCTTAAATCATTTGCTTTAGTTAATCATTTAAAATCTATCAAACAGGAATTCTGAGTGGTTTACATGTACAGGTTCTGACAAAAAATCAGAAACATTTGTTCTAACTTTGCATTTGTCAAAGTAAGGAAAGTCTACAAATCTGTCAACAATTATGACAGAGTGTTACGATAATTATAAATTATCCTAACCATCCTAATGGCTTAGGTTGGATAAAGAAAATTGAAGTAAGGCCGGGCGAGGTGGCTCACGCCTGTAATCCTAGCACTTTGGGAGGCCGAGGCCGGTGGATCACAAGGTCAAGAGATCGAGACCATCCTGGTCAACATGGTGAAACCCCGTCTCTACTAAAAATACAAAAAATTAGCTGGACATGGTGGTGCGTGCCTGTAATCCCAGCTACTCAGGAGGCTGAGGCAGGAGAATTGCCTGAAACCAGGAGGCGGAGGTTGCGGTGAGCCGAGATCGCGCCATTGCACTCCAGCCTGGGTAACAAGAGCGAAACTCCGTCTCAAAAAAAAAAAAAAAAAAAAGAAAAGAAAAGAAAATTGAAGTAAAAGCACTGGATTTCGATTCCTCCCAAATACACCTCATCTCTCAGTATCCGTTAAGATCAATCTGCTAGCTGGGCATGGTGGTGCAAGCCTATAATCCCAGCTGTTTAGGAGGCTGAGGCAGTAGGATCACTTGAGCCCAGGAGGCAGAGGTTGCAGTGAGCTATAACTACGCCACTGTACTCCAGCCTGGGCAACAGAATAAGGCCTTGTCTCAAAAACAAACAAACAAAACAATGGTGGTAGGGGCAAAGGGGCGGCTTCGATTTGCTTTCTTAGACCACTTCCTCATTTATCTAGAGCCTCCAACATTTTTTCTGATTTGTACTCATTTCTCCTTTCTTTCTTGTTTCTTTCGTGCTACCTATCTAAAGAGCATTTTAAAACATTCTCTACTTTCTATTTTTAAAAAATGACAAGTTACAAGACCTAAGAATTATCAGCTATGCTTTTTTTTTTTTGAGACAGTCTTGCTCTGTCGCCAGGCTGGAGTACAGTGGTGCAACTGCAACCACTGCCTCCCGGGTTCAAGCAATTTTTCTGCCTCAGCCTCCCGAGTAGCTGGGACTACAGGTGCGCGCCACCACACCCAGCTAATTTTTGTATTTTTAGTAGAGATAGGGCTTCACCATGTTGGCCTCTATCTCTTAACCTCGTGATCCACCCACCTTGGTCTCCCAAAGTGCTGGGATTACAGGCATGAGTCACAGTGCCTGGCTGGGCTATGCTGTCTTTAGTCATTCTAATTATTCTGTTTTTACCCCCTTTCCTTTACTTCATTAGACTAGTTTGTATTTCCTAGAAATTTATATGTAAATGGAATCACACAGTACATACTCCTTTGTGTCCCACTGCTATCACTCAACAAAATGATTCTGAAATGCATCCATGTTGTTGTATGTAACGGTAGTTGGTTTCCTTTTATTACTGATACTCCACTTTAAAGACTGTCCACGTTTTGTTTTTCCATTAACCAACTGATGGATATCTGAGTTGTTTCCAGTTTTTAACTCTTACAAATAAAGCTGCTATGAACACGTGTGGACACGTTTTCATTTCTCTTTGGTAAATATCTAGGAGAATGGCTATATCATATGCTTAACTTTATAAGAAACTGTCAAACAGTTAGAAGTGCTTGAACCAGGGAGACAGAGGTTGCAGTAAGCCAAGATCGAGCCACTACATTCCAGCCTGGGCAACAGAGCGAGACTCCGTCTGAAAAGAAAAAAGAAATATTAGCTATTTTAATGGGTATGTAGGTTTACCTCATGATTTTAATTTGCATTTCCCTAACCGCCACTGATTTTAAGTATTTCTTTGTGTGCTTACCTGCCATTGGTATAATTTTACCAATGTGTTGGCTTCTTATGATTAAATTTATTATTATTATTATTATTATTATTTAGATTAGCCTGATGTGGTAGCATGCACCTGTAGTACCAGCTACTTAGGAAGCTGAAGTGGGAGGCTGAGGCTGCAGTGAGCCATGACTGTGCCACCACACTCCAGCTAGAACATCAGAATGAGATTCCATTTCAAAAA
>NW_016107330.1:9859550-9883386 GCF_001604975.1 Cebus imitator | reverse complement strand
CTCACCGCAACCTCCGCCTCCTGGGTTCAGGCAATTCTCCTGCCTCAGCCTCCTGAGTAGCTGGGATTACAAGCACGTGCCACCATGCCCAGCTAATTTTTTTGTATTTTTAGTAGAGGCGGGGTTTCACCATGTTGACCAGGATGATCTCGATCTCTTGACCTCATGATCCACCCGCCTCGGCCTCCCAAAGTGCTGGGATTACAGGCGTGAGCCACCGCGCCCGGCCAGGCCCATGATCCTTTTAAGTGAGCTCATTTTTTTTCTCTATATGGATACCTAGTTGTTTTAGCATGGTTTGTTGAAAAGATTTTTCTTCTCCATTAAATTACCTTGTCAAAAATGAATTGACTATATATTTATGGGTCTGTTTCTGGACTTTATCCTAGTCTGCTGATTTGTATGTACACGTCTTCTCCAACATTGTCCTGTAGTTTTACTGTAAGTCTTAAAATCAGCTAATATAAAAATCTCAGCCAGGTGCGGTGGCTCAAGCCTATAATCCCAGCACTTTGAGAGGCTGAGGCGGGCAGATCACCTGATGTTAGGAGTTCAGGACCAGCCCGGCCAACATAGCAAAACTCTATCTCTACTAAAAAGTTAGCAGGGTGTGGTGGTGCGCGTCTGTAATCCCAGCTACTCAGGAAGCTGAGGCAGAAGAATCACTTGAACCCAGGAGGCGGAGGTTGCAGTAAACCAGGATCGCACCATTGCACTCCAGCCTGGGCGACAGAGCAGGACTCCGCCTCAAAAAAGAAAAAAAGAATCTCAGCCCTGTTTCTTTTTAAAAATTGCTTCGGCTATTTTGGATTGTTACATTTTCAGAGATTTAAAAATCAGCTTCTCAATTTCTATAAACTTCTTTGAGCATTACTTTTCTTGCTGGAAAAACAGTGAAAATACAAACTTCTTGAATTGCTGGGAAAGCAAAAAAGAGGTAACAGTGTACCATATATGATGGTACATTAATAGACATTCAATTAATGTTAGCTTTCTCTTTCTCTCCTTCTAGTGGCCTTTAAATAAACAGGATCCAATCTGGCAATGCCCTAACATTTCACTAGTGGGTCAGTGGCCATAGTAAAAATATTACTACACCAAACGACTTTTATAAGTAAATATTTGTGTTTTCACTTGGATTCAATACTGACATGCACTTGCCAAAGAAAGCAATTCAGCATATTTACTAATAAACTGTTACAGGCCACATTTTAGGAAAGCATAAAACCACAGCCAGAACAAAAATTTAAGTATGTTTTCAAGCTCCATATAGCGCTTAATTACATTATTCTATAATATGAACAGAAAATACTTCTCTAGAAGATCACAATGTTCTATTATTCATATTGCTGCTGCAAATGGAAAAAGTATTTTTGGTGTTTAAATATACATAAAGCAAATAAAATGTCGCTACCCAATTCAACAATTAACATGTACTAATTTAAAACCAAAACAAACAACCAAAAGCCTTTGAAATATTTAAGTATAACCTAATTGATATCACTCCATGAAATAGAGAGGTATCAGTTTGCAAACACAGGTTACCAACAGGCAATTTTTGGTGAGCCACCAATGCTTTGTGGTAACCCACATCTATCAGATGAACTGATACTTAAAGAAAAACAATAATTTGCTTTCTTTTTCCATGACTATTCAATGGTTTCTTTTAGTATTTTTTAAACATTAAAATGACTTCAAACGATTTAACTATACTTGCTTATCGAATGAATACACAAAATCTGCTGGTTAATTCTAATTCTAAGGCAAGTCGGTTGCTAAGTCTTTTACTGTCCTATTTTCTTTTTTTTTTTTTGAGACACAGTTTCACTCTGTTGCCCAGGTTGGAGTGCAATGGCACAATCTCAGCTCAATGCAACCTCCCCTTCCCAGGTTTAAGCAATTCTCCTGCCTCAGCCTCTCAAGTTGCTGGGATTGCAGGCATGCGCCACCACACCCAGCTAATTTTTATATTTTTACTAGAAATGGGGTTTCACCATGTTGGCCAGGCTGGTCTCAAACTCCTGAACTCAGGTGGCCCACCCACCTCAGGCTCCCAAAGTGCTGGGATTACAGGTGTGAGCCACCACATGTACTTTCTTAACAAGGAAGAAGTAAGGCCAAATCCTTTCTTTTCATGAAGACGAATACATGACAACCCAATAACTTTCGTCTCTCTTAACTGAACTGCATATAATTAGTGACCTATCTCAGGACACACCAGAACTTAAGAAACTACAAAATGTTACCACCCGCCTTGCCTCTCCTATTTGTCAAAAGCAACAGCACGCTCATTTATGTAGGCTTGGCATCACCTGGCTCCTCCCACTCCTGAACCTGCGTTTCAAGTTCTAGAAATATAACCTCTGTATTAGCACCATTCTCTCTCTCTTTTCCACTCCTGCTGCTCTCATCTTAGTTCATGCTTCCCCTCAGTTGATCATCTCATCTTTGGCAAGATTTTGCAATAATATACTGAACTATCTCTCTGCCCCCACATCCTAGCACTCTCTGATTCATTCTCGTCACTGCAGTGATCTTTCTGAAATCAGAAATTCAATCATGTCACTTTTCAGCTTACCATTCAATGAATTTCTTCAAAGGCTAAACACAGAGTTACCACACAACCGAGCAATTCCACTCCTACGTATATATCCAAGAGAAATGAAAACATGGCCACCTAAAAATTGGGGGGCTGGGCATTGTGTCGTGCACCTGTAATCTGAGCTACTCAGGAGGCTGAGGCAGGAGGATCATTTGAGCCCAGGAATTTGAGACTAGCCTGGGCAACACAGATCCCATCTCAAAACAAAACAAAAACATGTACACTTGATGACAGCAGCATTATTCATAAAATTAAAAAGTGTAAACAAACAAAATGTCCACCAACTGACAAATGGATAAACAAAATGTAGTACAAATATACCACACAACATTATTTGGTAACAAAAAAGAATGATGAGCAGACAAATGCTACAACATGGATGAATACTGAAAACATTACCTAAGTGAAAGAAGCCAGATACAAAAGACTCCATATTATATAATTCTATTTAGGTAAAATGTCCAGAATAGGAAATCCCACAGAGACAAAAAGTAGATTGGTGGTTGCTTGGGACTAAAGTAGGGGTGAGAGTCTGGGAGCAGGAGCAACTGTGTCCAGTGTTTCTTTTGGGGGAAGCTAAACATATTCTAAAATTAGATTGTGATGATAATTACACAATTTGGTGAATAAACTAAAATTGTACATTTGAAATAGGAAAATTTGTGGCATGAAATATATCTCAACAAAGTAGTTTAAAGAATCTCTGTAACTTCCTGCACCCCTTCTGCCTTTCCTGCCTCATCTTTTGCCCCTCCCCACATAAGTTCTTTAACCCCTAAAGGATAAAATCTCCTGCATTAACACGTGATAAATACAAGAATGGGGTTCACCTTCCTATCCTTGCAGCTGTAGCCTGTGATCCTAAAGGAGGGATTCTGCCACTGTGAACTTCCATTGTAAAAATGGAGAAAATACTTTACAAAGATATGAGATAATGATGTAAAATATAACATGCTCAGCACTGTGCCTGGCATGCAGCTAAGAGCTCAACAAGTGATGGTCATTCTCATCATTCCCAGAAGGAACCAAAGTATCCCTCTCTTCTGGGACACTTCCAAAGCTTGAAACACACTCCCCCACCTACTCCATCTATTAAATGTCTACATATTCTCCAAAATGGGGCTCAAATGTCCTTCATCCTTTTCATGTTTCTCAAGGTAATAAGCCCCTCCAAGGTAGGGCCACTGCCTATTTACCTGCGTGCCACCCCCTGCCAAGGCAAAACACCTGGTATTAAATTGTTTCAAGAAGTATACACTAATGATTACTATTATGTATATAAACTTCAATATTGATTGTCAGACCCACAATAGCCAAGAACCACAATAAGACTCACCTACAACGCACAATAGCCAAGATCAGGGTAAATGTGTTAATTATTTTAACTCTTTTAGCTCTACTCTTCAGCTACAGCCTCCAGTTTTTATTTATTTACTTGCAACAGAGTCTTGCTCTGTTGCCCAGGCTGGAGTGCAGTGGAGCAATGTCAGCTCACTGTAACCTCCACCTCCTGGGTTCCAGCGATTTTCATGCCTCAGCCTCTCGAGTGACTGGGATTACAAGTGTGTACCACCACACTCAGCTAATTTTTCGTATGTCTAGTAGAGACTGGGTTTCGCCATGTTGGCCAGGCTGGTCTCAAACTCCTGGCCTCTAGTGATCCACCCACCTCAGCCTCCCAGAAGTGTTGGGATTACAGACATGAGCCACCACACCCAGCTTCCAGTTAATATTTATTAAGTACAGGCAACGTCCTAACTGCTCTAAAGAGATTATCTCATTTTTTTTGACTATTACAAAAGTTTATTTAGCAAAAAGTCTAATATGAAAATGCACATGACCTAATTTTTGCATCATAGTAAAACAGGCCCTATGGAGAGAGGACATGGGTTTCTCTGCTGAACAGCCATTATTTATACTCGTTCCAAGGCTTCTAACATGATGATACTATTTCCTCATATTACCACCATTCCAATATTGTTCTGTTGTCCGCTAGTCGCCATCTCCACACATTCATCTATCACAAGATTCATAAAGGGATCAAATCCCCGCAATATTCCTTGGACATGTCTGCCACCATTTAATTTCAATGATAACTTCTTGTCCATAAATTTTTTCAACTCGGGAGGGTGAGCTTTGCTCATGATGGCTACTCCGCGGGCACACAGAGGCCTTGGAATGGAATCGAGATTATCTCATTTTATCCTCACTTGCAAGAACCCTCTGGGGCAAGTACTATCATTTTATTGATAAGAAAACTGAGGCTGAGAGGTATTTACTGGTTCATTTATTTCTAATGAAAAAAAATGAGGAAAAGATGGGAAAAAATTTTTGCAGTTTACCCATCTGACAAAGGGCTGATATCCAGAATTTACAAAGAACTAAAACAGATTTACAAGAAAACAACAAACAAGCCCATTCAAAAGTGGGCAAAGGATGTGAACAGATACTTTACAAAAGAAGACATACATGAGGCCAACAAACATATGAAAAAATGCTCATCATCACTGGTCATCAGAGAAATGCAAATCAAAACTACATTGAGATACCATCTCACGCCAGTTAGAATGGCGATCGTTAAAAAATCTAGAGACAACAGATGCTGGAGAGGATGTGGAGAAATAGGAACACTTATACACTGTTAGTGGGAGTGTAAATTAGCTCAACCATTGTGGAAGACAGTGTGGCGATTCCTCAAGGACCTAGAAATAGAAATTCCATTTGACCCAGCAATCCCATTACTAGGTATATATCCAAAGGATTATAAATCGTTCTACTATAAGGACACATGCACACAAATGTTCATTGCAGCACTGTTTACAATAGCAAAGACCTGGAACCAACCCAAATGCCCATCGATGATAGACTGGACAGAAAAATGTAGCACATATACACCATGGAATATTATGCAGCCATCAAAAACGATGGGTTTGTGTTCTTTGTAGGGACATGGATGCCATCATTCTCAGCAAACTGATACAAGAGCAGATCAAACACCGCATGTTCTCACTCATGGGCGGGTGTTGAACAATGAGAACACATGGACACAGGGAGGGGAGCACTACACACTGGGGTCTGTTGGGGAGAATAGGGGAGGGTCAGTGGGTGGTAGGGAGTTGGGGAGAGATAACATGGGGAGAAATGCCAGATATAGGTGATGGGGAGGAAGGCAGCAAATCACACTGCCACGTGTGTACCTATGCAACAATCTTGCATGTTCTTCACATGTACCCCAAAACCTAAAATGCAATAAAATAAATTTTAAAAAATAAATAAGGGCCGGGCGCGGTGGCTCACGCCTGTAATCCCAGCACTTTGGGAGGCTGAGGCGGGTCTTGATCACAAGGTCAAGAGATCGAGACCATCCTGGTCAACATGGTGAAACCCCGTCTTTACTAAAAATACAAAAAATCAGCTGGGCATGGTGGCACGTGCCTGTAATCCCAGCTACTCAGGAGGCTGAGGCAGGAGAATTGCCTGAACCCAGGAGGCGGAGGCTGTGGTGAGCCAAGATCGCGCCATTGCACTCCAGCCTGGGTAACAAGAGCAAAACTCCGTCTCAAAATAAATAAATAAATAAATAAATAAATAAATAAAATAAAATAAAATTAAATTAAATTAAATTAAAAAATAAAAATGAGGAAAAGAAAAAAAATGCCTGTGTATGCTGCCAGTTCACTGAACTGAATACATTCTAGGGGCTGCTTAGAAATGTTCATGGCTTGCCGTTTTCCTTGCTACTAAGTTAATGGAAAACACTGTTGTGCTTGACACACTTGGCTTGCCAGGACAGCCTGTTTCAGGAAACTCTCATAGCTTTGGGAGTTTCCCTCCACCATGACATCTCCTCCCTGCCTTCATCCTAGCTAGTCCTCTGATTCATTCTCATCAATGATTTTTCTGACATCAAAAATTCAACTGTGTCACTCTTCAGCTTACCATTCAATAAATTTCTTCAAATGCTAAAACACAGAACTGCCACACAACCTGACTTCTTTTAGAATAAACTAGAATTCCAGGCTAATACGTGGATTAGTATGACTAGATATTCCTTACTCTGGTCTCACATTGGAGCAAAACTATAGGAAATGAGACACAGCCAATTTTAAAGCTTTCCAAGTCCCATTAGGGATTCCCAGGACCTCTGTATGAATCCACAAAGTACTGGAATCAGATTGTCCTCAAAGCATCCTCTGGCAAATCCATAGTCTGAGGCCTGGCTGCTGTCACTCAAGCAACATTAACTTAGTCAAGAGGTACACAGCCTGCCAGTACTAGCCTTCAGCATTCAAGAGTAAGTTGTACCAGGACTCTGAGGGCAAAGACAGGGCTTCTGTGACTCACACTTGTGGGGCTCATAAATTCTCAAACCACAGGGAAGCAGCCCCTGGAAGTCTGTGACTATTCTCATCTCCTAAAATCTTATTTTCCCTGGGAAATTGAAAACAGACATAACTTCCCATCCAGTCCAGGGTGACAAGCCCAAGCTGAGGACCTCAGCTCTGTGGAGACCAGAACTATTAACTCTCCTATGTTGATAAGACACTCTGTCTTCTCGTCTCACTAACAAGAAATGTGTGACTTATTCATGCCCATGGGTACTAAGACAAATTATCCACACATGCAAGGAAAATAAATACCACAGCTCTTGAACTGAGAGGAGAAAGAAAGCCACAACATTCAATAAATCTGATAAAACTTAAAAGTAAATCCATAAAATAAGCAAAACCCATTAATGACGCATTCACATAAAACTAACAGAACATGCCATTCATAAAATGTAATATTCTTCACTCCTTTTTAATTTCCTGCAATGAGACTTTGGCACTACCACTTAAACCAACATCATCCCTCTACTTTTTTAAATACAAAGTGCTCTCTGGTTTATGTTTCTCAGTTGACTACTCCCCAACATTTTTAATACTACTTTATTATTAAGATCTACTGACAGTAATTTACATTCCCAGATGAAATTAAAAGTTGGTATAAGTCCCAAGAACACAAGGATACATGATCAAACATGTGAACGGGCAGAAATCTACTTTACTGGGATTTTTTGAATTAAATATTAATTCATTTAGTTAACAAACACATGCTGAGGCTGCGCATGGTGGCTCACGCCTGTAATCCCAGCACTTTGGGAGGCCGAGGCAGGTGGATCACCTGAGATTGGGAGTTTGAGACCAGCCTAACATGGAGAAACTCCTTCTCATTTAAAAAAAATAATAATAAAAAATAAAAATAAACACACGCTGAGTAGCAAATATGAACAGAGAACAGTCTACAAAATTCTCAGCAATACAAGTCATTCATTTAACAATAATTTTTTCCTCTAAACCAGGGGTTAGCGGATCAACAGTGAACAAAACAGCCTCTGGTTCTTATGATGTTTACACTCCACAGAGAAGGAACACTCAAGTAAAAAAATCAATTACAAATTTCAAACGGTGAAACATGCTATTAAGAAAAATGTGATAAAAAATAAACAGGAAACCTAGGAACTTCTTAAATGCTACCCTCAGGGTTACTAAGGAAAAAAGACCTACCAATGTCAAACTTTTATAGATGAACTAGGCAATCAATGTATGTGCTGGCAGTGGCAGGAACAAGAACAGAGGTCAAAAAGAAAAGTTAAAATGTGACAGGAATAAAGGAAAAGAAAGGACCAAGGGCTGAAAGAAAGGAAAAAAGAGAAGCAGATGTGGAACAAGTAAGGGCCCACTGTACCCATCACTCAGAGCTCCCATCCAAGAAGAGGGCAATATGGGTTTTAATTTTTGCTGTTGTTTTTGGATCCACTGGCTTAATTTATCTGGTCAAATCATACTAGAAATCATCTATTCGTCCACACTATTTGATATAAAATAAATAGATATTTTAAAACCTGGATTGACAGGTAAAATAGAACTGCTTTTCTTTTGTCTTTTTTTTTTTGAGATACAGTCTTACTCTGCCATCCAGACTGGAGTGCGCAGTGGTGCAATCGCAGCCCACTGCAGCCTCAACCTCTATGCTCAAGCGATCCTCCCACCTCAGCCTCCCAAGTGGCTGGTACACAGGTATATGCCACCACACCCAGCTAATATATATATTTTTTGCAGTGATGGGATCTAACTATGTTGCCCATGCTGGTCTCCACCTCTTGGGCTCAAGAGATCTTCCTACCTCAGACTCCCAAAGTGCTGGGATTACAGACATGAGCCACTGTACCTGGCCTAGAATTGTTTTCTTAAGATAGTAATGGGGGCAAGGATATTTATAAATAAATGTATCTCCTCCTACAGGACAAAATCATATGATAACTTTCTATTAAGATATTATTCAAGCCTCAGGTGAAAAGATCCTTGAAGAATACTTTTTTAAAGAACCAGTGCCTAAAGTACACACTTAAGAAAGTTATTTAACTCAGCTATACAACATCTATGCTAAACGCAAGTGATTATAATGGTCATCTTACAGCAAACTGGTGGGAAAATAACCCTGGTGAACCCTGGAAGCAAAACAATTTAGATATAAGACAACCAAACACAGAAGGACTCAGAGAAGTTGCTGTCCATTCACCATGGCTTCCCTTCAGCCTCTGCCAAGCCAGAGTATGAAATTATCAAGATGGACCAGGTGTGGTGGCTCATGCCTGTAATACCAGCATGCTGGGAGTCCAAGGTAGGTGGATTGCTTGGACTCTGAGTTCAAGACCAGCCTGAGAAACATGGTGAAACCCCAACTCTATAAAATATATAAAAATTAGATGGGTGTGGTGTTGCATATCTATAGATACTCAGGAGGTTGAGGTGGGAGGATCACCTGAGCCCTGGTGGTTGAGGCTGCGGTGAGCCATGATTGCATCACTATACTCTAGCCTGGGGGACACAGTGAGACCCTGTCTTAAAAACAACAACAAAACCCACAATGAAATTATTAAGATGGAGATGAAAGCCTGCATTTGCCTTTTCTCCCTGTCTGTATCTTCCACTAAACCTCTTATCTATCTTATGATAGGCTGCCATTCCCTGAGTCTTCATCTCTCTTTTGAAATACCAGAAAAGTAAGCAGCCAAAGAGGTTTAAAAGAGTTCCAGAACCTCACTACCTAGAGAAAACAGGAAGCAATACACTCATTGTGGAAGAGCATCCACCTTCATGGTCTCAAAGACCACTCAGGCTAAAGCCTCCCCTGCCTCTTCTCTCTTCTGTCCTCTCTCAGCCCATCACTAACAGGACAACTCCCTTATTTCATAGATAGGAAAAAAAGTTTGAAATTTCTCAAATATACCCATTTATTCCAGTCTAACAGGTCAGACTTTTATCACCTCACAATCATAGTACCGCTAGTTTCCGCCACTCCAAATTCATTCTGCCAGAACAATCATACCAAAATTTCATTTACTAGGTTGGCACAAAAGTAACTGCAGTGTTTGCCGTTTTTTTTTGTTTGTTTGTTTATTTGTTTGTTTTTTAATGGCAACCTAATACATCACATCAATTCCACTGAAGGCAGTTAAATGTCTCAAGCTTCTCTATTTGCCCACTGACTTGACACATAGCTCAATAAATATTTGTTGCTTGAAACCATCCCGTGATTCCCCACTAGCCTATGCCTAGTGAGCCCTGGAAGGAAATTTTTAAGGCAGAGGTGTTGACATGCAGAATGCATGTGAAAAAGTCAACGGGCAACTCAAACACCTCTAAGATAAAATGGAATCTCTCTAAGACATTTCACAGTTCTGGCTCCACCTAAATCAGCCCTCTTTACACTGAAATTAGGATGCCTGGGTTCTAAGCCTAGCTCCTCCACTTCTGGCTATTTAGCCTCTCTGCGCTTCAATTTACTCCTCATAAAAATCCAACTTGGCCTTTGCTCCAGTTCTTCCATCCTGACTATTCAATCCCAAGCCATTCTACAAAGGTCAGCTGAAAGCCCTTCCACACTCTTACTGAATGACCTGAGCCCATCCCTCCACTCACTTAATATTCAACCCTACAGCAAAAGAGTCTGAATCACTCATTTTAACTTATACCTGAAATCATATATTACTTTGCCTCATCTACTTACTCCACATGTGTATGCCACACCCCTACCAATGTTCCACTCACGAGAGACAGAGTGACACTATTCACTGCCTCATGTGGTCTTTAGTAGCACAACAATATTAATATCAACAACTACTGGCTGGGTGCAGTGGTTCAAGCTTGTAATCCCAGCACTTTGAGAGGCTGAGGAGGGCAGATCACTTAAGCCCGGAAGTTTGCAACCAGTCTGAGGACCATGGCAAAACACCATCTCTACTAAAAAAATACAAAAATTAACTGAGCATGGTGGTGCACGCTGCAGTCCCAGCTAGTTGGGAGGCTGAAATGAGAGGATCACTTGAGCCCAAGGAGATGGAAGTTCCTACGAGCCAAGATTCCACCACTGCACTCCAGCCTAGGTGACAGAGTGAGACCCTATTTCAAAAAATAAAAATAAATAACTATTACGAGTCTGGCTTGTGTCTGTATTTCCAGCATTTTGGTAAGCTGAGGCAGGAGGATCACTTGAGCCCAGGAGTTGAGAGATCAACCTGGGCAACATAGGGAGACCCTGCCTCTATTAAAAAAAAAAATTAATTAAAAATAAATATAAATAAAATAAAATACATAAAAAATTTAAAAAACCCAGTTATTATGACTACCATTTACTGAATACATAAAACGCCAGACACTGTGCTAAGTAGCTTATGTATTTTTCTGTCCTTTACTTTTCCTAATGCTTTTAGGTAAGTCTCTTTTTATTACCATTTCACAGTTGAAAAAGAGACCTTACCCAAAGCTACAAAATTAGTAAGGATGGTAAAGAAGAGAGAGAGAGTGGATGATTTGAACCCAGCTCTGTCTACCTCCAAAGCTCCTTCTTTTTCTTTTTGTTAAAAGAAGGCTCTCACTTTGTTGCCCAGGCTGGTCTCCAACTCCTGATCTCAAATGATCTGCCCGCCTCAGCCTCCCAAAGTGCTGGGGTTACTTCGCCCAGCTCAAACCCCATTCTTAACTACATGATATTATCTAGTAATTACTTTGATCATTTCATATCTAGGTGTTAAGTCTTCTCTCTGCACTGCAAGCTGTTAATAGTAACAAAATGAAAGTGACCGTTTAGCTGCTTTCAAAATAACCCACACCTAAGTGATCCATATTCAAGCCTTTACACAAACTAACTCATTTAATCCTCCCAACACTCTATGAGACAGTAATAATTATTACTGCCAATTTCCCAATAGGAAACAGGCACAGAAACGTTAAATAACTTGCCCAAATCACTTGACTGTTAAGTGCTGAATTCAGAGGTGAAATGGTAAGTGATAAACTGTTTCATTTATTGACTCACTCTACAATTTTTATTTTATTTTATTTTTTAAAGATGGGGTTTCGCCATGATGGCCAGGCTGGTTTTGAACTCCTGACCTCAGGTGGTCCACCCACCTCGGCCTCCCAAAGTGCTAGGATTACAGGCGTGAGCCTCCGCACCCAGCCTACAATTTTTATTAAGCACTCTTTTAGGGGCTGGGGATGCAGCAGTGACGAAATCAGAAAACATCCCTGCTCTCATGGAGTATGCAATCTTATTTCTCAACACATTCTTTCAAAGACACAATCCTAAATCCTCTTAAATACCCTCAGATTACCACACAAAAATATCACATTTGGATAATAAAAATTAGTATCGAAGAAGGCGCATGGGACTTGACCCCATAAAACGTGGGTTAAATCCCTAATTTTGCCATTTGTTAGATGTGACTGTGGGCAAATTCCTTCACCTGACTCTCCATTTCATAACCTGTAAAAAGATTATTTCGCACAATGAAGACAATATACCCTCAATAAACGAGTTTCCTCTCTCCTCCCCACCATACAGTGACTTCATAATTTGTGCCGTCACTGAGCACGTGTTAAAGGACTACGCAGAGTTCCATTAAGGTCTGAAAGTGAACAAATGCTTTCCAGCCCAATTCTCACTCCAGATCATAATCCCTCTGTCTCTAAGTCCAGGCCCCAGACTACTCTGATGCAAATAAATAGGTGACAGGTGGGGAATGACAGCTACTCGCATCAGGGCCTGGCGGTGTCTATGAAACGCTCCAGGTGACCTTCTCCAGAAGGCACTTTGGTTTCCGCCGGGGAGCAGCGTGGGCTCCGGAGCCGGTTCCCCGCCGCGTGCCAGGGGATGCAGCACCCGGGAGGAGAACCCCGAGGCTCTGGCAGGAGGCTGTGCCCCGACACGGTCTTCCATTCAAGAGCTCTGCGACCCACCTGCCAACCCCGACCGCCTCCTAGGGGCTGCAATTCCACCCCCACCACCCGCACCAGGGCGGCTGCCCCGGCTCCTCGGGCCTGTGCCCGCCGCCCGAGTGACCTCCCGCCGGGGTTTGGGCGGCTCGCCTTGACCGGAGGGGCCGGAACAGGCCGGGCGGCCTGACCTCCCGTGAGGCTTCCCTTCAGCCCTCCTGGGCAGCTCAGCCTGGAGCCGGCAGCTCGGAAACCGGCCGGGCGTGCCGGAGCGAGAAGCCCCTTACCTATCTTCACAACCGCATCCGCCAGGCACCGGTCCCACTTCCTGCCGAGCTCCGACTCCGACATGTTCCCCACCCGCGCCTCCAGCTTTCCTCTCAACCTGCCCCCGCGCTCCAACTCCCGCAAGTCTCGCGAGAGCTGGAAACAAGTTCCAGGCCGGGAAGGCCGAGGCAGCCGCTCCAGATATCGCGAGATGATTCGCTGTTTCCCTCCCTTCCGGTTTTTTTTCAGTTGGTCGTCAGGGTGACGAGTCGCCTCTGGAGGCTCGAGGTGACCCTGACCTTGGGGCTGAGCCTCAGGATTGCGAGGCTGACAGTTTCCTAGGCGTCACCCCGAGCCCTGTCCAGGCCTTTCCTCCGCACCAACGCGCGACATTGGCCCAGTACCCAGGGCAAGAAATCCCCCGGGCAATAGAGGGCACAGCACTTGATTTATTCATTCATTAACGTACTCACCTTCACTTTCCCTACTCATTCATTCACAGTTTTTTTGCATCGGAATTCCCGCCTGCACCACTAACACCGAAACTGCTCTGGCAAAGGTCACCTGCTGCCAAATCAAATAGACGCTTTTCTGACCTCTGTACAGCATTCCACATAATTGTCCCTCCCTCTGGAACCGCCCTTGCTCCTCCTCTATTCATTTCATGCGCATAACACCACACTTTCCTTCTCTCCACCTCTGCTGTTGTCTTTCGGTTTCCTCCAGGGCTGCTGTTTCTCTGTCAGCTGTTTTAAGGAGCGTTAGTTCCTAAGCTTCCATCGATTCTGTTTTCACCCTACAGACTCTCCCTGAGTAATTGCAAACACTACCAAATTATATCTCCAGGTAAAACGTCTACCTCAGGCTTCCTATCCATGTGTATATTTACACACACACACACACACACACACACACACAGGGTGCCCTCTGTATCTGTGGGTTGCGCATCCATGGATTTAACCAACCATGGACCAGAAATACTTTTTTAATCAAATAAAAAATAATTAAAAATTTAAAATACAGAACTATTTATGTAGCATTTACACTGTATTAGGTATTTTAAGTAATCATGAAATGATTTAAAGTATATGGGAGCCAGCGCAGTGGCACGTGGCTATAGTCCCAGCTACTTGAGAGGCTGAGATGCAAGGATTGCTTGAGACTAGGAGATCGACTTCATCTCTTAAAAAAAAAGATTTTTTAAAAGGATATGGGAGCATGTGTGTAGGTTATATGCAAATACTACACCATTTTATATATGGGACTTGAGCATCCTGAATTTTGGTAACTGCAAGATCCTGGAACCAAATGCCCACAGCTGTCGAGAGAGAGTGTATATATATCTAGCCTACTGGCCAGTGTCATTGATTTTAGTCTTCCATCCTACCAACAAATATAAATCTGGCCATGTTATGCCTCTGATTAGAAGCTGTCAATTAAGGCCAGGAGCAGTGGCTCACACCTATAATCCCAACACTCTGGGATGCTGAGGTGGGAGGATTGCTTGAGGCCAGTAGTTTGAGACCAGCTTAGGCAGCATAGTGAGACCCCTGTCTCTACAAAAAATTTTAAAAATTAGCCAGGCATAGTGGTGTGTGCCTTTAGTCCCAGCTACTTGGGAGGCTGAGGTGGGAGGATCACTTGAACTAGGAAGTGGAGGCTACATTGAGCCATGTTCATGCCGCTACACTCCAGCCTGGGCATCAGAATGAGACTCTATCTCAAAAAAAAAAGCTGTCAATGGCTCCCATTCATACACTGGATCTATTCAAGCTTCAACACTGCACTGATTCTAGGAAGCCTGCTCAGGTAGAGCTTAGAGCTGCCTGCCTCTTTTCATTGTCCCACTAGTCTGCCTACCCACATTGAATTCTCTACCTAGTACTGAAACACCTGGCTATAGATGTTATCTGCTAGAAGTTGCCCCTTTGTCTTCATACTTCCAGTGAGAGCACCATGCTTTGGACAGTAGGGTCTTCTATGAAATATTCGTTGAACTGAATTGAATTCATTCACCTATTTATTTGTTTATTTTTGAGACAGAGTTGCATTCTGCCGCCCAGGCTGGAGTGCAGTAGCTCTATTTCAGCTCACTGCAACCTCCGCCTCCTGGGTTCAAGCAATTCTCCTGCCTCAGCCTCACAAGCAATTGGGATTACAGGCTCCCACCACCACACCCAGCTAACTTTTTGTATTTTTTTAGTAGAGATGGATTTTTGTCATATTCGCCAGGCTGATCTTGAATTCCTGACCTCAAGTGATCCACCCACCTCGGCCTCCCAAAGTACTGGGATTACAGGTGCTGTTTAACTATTATTTGCAAATTTAACAGCAAAACTCTGTTGCACCAGACTTTGCTAGAAGTCTCTTCCTTGAAGATAACTACTTCTATGACCACCATTCTCCTAGTTCTCTTTTTTATTTATTTATTTATTTATTTATTTATTTATTTATTTATTTATTGAGAGTGAGTCTCGCTCTGTCACCCAGGCTGGAGTGCAGTGGCGCAATCTCAGCTCCCTGCAACTTCTGCCTCCCAGGTTCAAGCGATTCTCCTGTCTCAGCCACTGGAGTAGTTGGGATTACAGGCACATGCCACCACACCTAGTTAATTTTTGTATTTTTAGTAGAGATGGCGTTTTGCCATGTTGGCCAGGCTGGTCTCGAGCTCCTGACTTCAGGTAATATGCCCGCCTCGGCCTCCCAAAGTGCTGGAATTACAGGTGTGAGCCATTGCACCTGGCCCTATTACTCTTATTTCTTAAATTTTTATTTGCTTTTCCTTTTTTAGAGAGGTGGGGTTTTGCTATGCTACCCAGGCTGGTCTCGAACTCCTGGGCTCAAGCCATCCTCCTGCTTTGTCCTCCTAGAGTGCTAGGATTACAGGCATGAACCACCATGTCTGGCCCCTTCACCTAATTCTCATCAGAGCTACTTACCAGATGATTTGTGTTTTTAATAATTATTTTTTATTTTAATAACTGTAATTATTTGTGGGTCTTTTGGATTTTGGCTGTGAGCAAACTGAGAATGGAGGCTGTGCCATTTCTGTATCCCTAATGCTTAGCAGAGAGTTTGGTATATGTTGGATTCTCAATAAATACTTCTCGAATGGACATAAAAATGAATAAATATATAAACAAATGATTTGGTGAATCAGAAAGAGAAAAAGTCCCTGTTCTGGGTAAACTGTATAGTGTAACATTTGTGTTGAAAAAGAAAATTCAAGGCTGGGCATGGTGGCTCACCCTTGTAATCCCAGCACTTTGGGAGGCTGAGGCAGGCGTATCACCTGAGGTCAGGAGTTTGAGACCAGCCTGACCAACAGGGTGAACACCCATCTCTACTAATACAAAAATTACCTGGGCATGGTGGTGCGCACCTGAAATCCCAGCTATTCCAGAGCCTGAGACAGGAGAATTGCTTGAACCCGGGAGGTGGAGGTTGTAGTGAGCTGAGATCACACTACTGCACTCCAGCCTGGATGACAGAGTGAGACTTCGTCTCGAAAAAAAAAAAGAAAGAAAGAAAAGGAAAATAAACTTCACTAAAATACCTATGACATGGCTGGTGTAACGGCTCATGCCTGTAATCCACTTTGGGAAGCTGAGGTGGGAGGATCACTTGAGCCCAGGAGGTCAAGGCTGTAGTGAGCCATGATGGTGCCACTGCACTCCAGCCTGGGCGGCAGAGCGAGACTCTTTCTCTAAATAAATAAATAAATAATACATACGATGTGTCATAAATAGCTCCAGGCACTTCGCATAATTTCATTTATCCTAACAGCAGGTTGAGATTAGTATCTTCATTTTCAGATTTGGAAACTGAGTCTCCGAGAAGTTAAGCAACACAGAAGATGCACAAAGCTCTGCATTGTGCCGATTTAAAACTGACAAAGATATTTTTATTGGATTCAAGAGAGTTGTAAACTCTTGCAGAAGGTAGAGAGCAAATTGCAAAAGCAATCGGAGGCAGATGTGATAGCATGAATCTGGAGCCAGGCTCTCTGGGTGCAGATCCCAGCTTCCCCATTTCCTAGCCTTCTATTATTCTCTTTTCCCACCATTCCTTCCTCAATACAATGTTATGTTCATTGCTGTGTCCCTAGCCCTACAACGTTATTGCACACATAGTGATTGCTTGATAAATATTTGTTGGTTGAATGACTAAAATGAATGAAAACGCTGGAGTTTTTATACTTCTTGAAGAACAAAGATTAATCCAAGTGGGGAAAAATACTTTTTTTAAAAAAACAGCAATACACTCATTATATGCCTCTTAGTTATTAAATATTTTTTTTAGTTACATTCAGAATGATTAAAAATAGGTTTCTCATTGCTGGGATTACAAACATGAAAAGGAGGAAAGCTAGAAAGAACTCTGAGCTGGCCGGGTGCGGCGGCTCACGCCTCTAATCCTAGCACTTTGGGAGGCTGAGGTGGGTGGATCACCTGAGGTCAGGAGTTCAAGACCAGCCTGGCCAACATGGAGAAACCCCATCTTTTTTTTTTTTTTTTTTTTTTTTTTTAAAAAAAGAACTCTGAGCTGCTGAATTGGAATTGAAAGTGTCAGTATGACCTCATGGTATTTAACATAATAAAGATAAGAAAGTACTCAGACGAGATAGTGACATGTCAAAGTATTTTATTTGTTTATGTTATTTAGGGACAAAACCTCATTTTGTTGCTCAGGCTGGAGTGCAGTGACACGATCATCGGTCACTGCAGCCCCAAACTCCTGGGCTCAAGTGATCCTCCCGCTTCAGCCTCCCAAGTAATTGGACTATAGGCACATACCACCTGGCCCGTTGTTAGAGACAGTCTCTCTCTGTCAGAATGCAGTGGTGTAATCTTGCAAGCTCTACCTCTCAGGCTCAAGCGATCTTCCTACCTCAGCCTCCCAAGTACCTGGGAATACAGGTGCATGCCACCACACCTGGTTGATTTTTGTATGTTTTGTAAAGATGGGGTTTCACCATGTTGCCCAGGCTGGTCTCAAACTCCTGGGCTCCAGCAGTCTTCTCACCTCAGCGTTCCAAAGCGTTGAGGTTATAGGCGTGAGCGACCGCGCCCAGCCCGAACTGCTTCAGTAACTACAAACTGCCTAAAATAGTGCTTGGCTCCTAATTGGAATTCTTGTAATTCATTATTATTATAACACTTCTCTTAATTGTCTGGAACAGGTTTCACAAAGATAGAAGTTTGCATTTCAAATGAGTAAAGACAGACTCCTATAATAGCAAGAGAGCCAACATCTTTTTACACTGTATTGAAGAAAAATAAAAAACCAAAGACGGTTACATAGATAGCCTAGACTTTAGTCTCAACTGGTTAATCAACTAAACATAAACTCTTTGTTTAGTTTACTGGGTTGTAAATCCAACTTCATTAATATCACTTAATTAGAATGTTCTATACCTCAGCACCTGGATAAATACAGGTCTTTTAGATGCCAGTGACTTTTTTCATGGTTTCTCTTCAATTAAAAACTAATTTCTTCGGCTGGGTGCAGTGGCTCATGCCTGTAATCTGAGCACTCTGGGAGGCCAAGGTGGGAGGATCGCTTGAGCTCAGAAGTTTAAGACTACCCTGGGCCACATAGGGAGACTCTGTCTCTACAAATAATGAAAACATATAGCTGAGTGTGGTGGTGCACACCTGGAGTCCCAGCTAGTTGGGAGGCTGAGGCAGGAGGATCACTTGAGCCCAGGAAGTCAAGGTTGTAGTGAGGTGATCATGCCACAGCATTCCAGCCTGGATGACAGAGCAAGACCCTGTCTGAAAAAAAAAAAAAAAAAAAAAAAAAAAAAAAAAAAAAAGAAAAAAAAAAAAAAAAAAAAAAAAAAAAAGAAGAAGAAGGAATAAGAAGAAGGAGAAGCAAAAGGAGAAGGAAAGAAAAGAAAACCCTAATCCTTTCCTTAAAGAAGAGTCACATTTTTTTTTTATTGTTGTATTACATTTCTTCTTTTTCCAAGAGGGGTCCTATATCATGTTATTCCTTCAGGAATACGTTCAGAGTCAAAATCTACTACATAACTGCTTTGTTTGGTTCCAAAGCCCAGGGACCCCCTCCCCTTTTTAATGTATGTGTATATATGAAATATTCCAAACATTCAGAAAAGTGCTGAAAACATGGCCAGGTGTGGAGACTTACGCTTGTAATCCCAACACTTTGGGAGGCCAAGGTGGGAGGATTGCTTGAGTCCAGGAGTTCGAGACCAGCCCTCGTCTCTACAAAAAAATCAAAAAATGAGGCACGAGGATAGCTTGAACCCAGGAGGTTGAGGCTGCAATGAGCCATGAATGCATCACAGCATTCCCGCCTGGGTGACAGAGTCAGACCCTGCCTCAAAAAAATAAAATTTATTAATTAATTAAAAATTTGTTGGGTGTGGTGGCAGGTGGCTGTAGTCTTAGCTACTTGGGAGGCTGAGTCCAGAGGATTCCCTGAGTAAAGGAGTTCAAGGCTACAGTGAGCTATGATCACACCACTGCACTTCAGCCTGAGCAACAGAGCAAGACCCTGTCTCAAAAGAAAAGTGATAAAAAACATAAATACAGCTTCACAAATTGATATAAAATGAACATTACTAGAACCCCAGAAGCCCTTTCTCTGTGTGTTCTTCACCAGATCCAAACTGCTCCCTTCTTGCCAAGGGAGGATAGCATAACTACCATCTTGACTTTTTTTTTTTCCAGATAGGGTATCACTCTGTTGCCCAGGTTGGAGTGCAATGGTGCAATCAAGGCTCACTGTAGCCTCGACCTTGAGGGCTCAAGCCTCCCGCCTCCAACTCCCAAGTAGCTGGGGCTACAGGCACATGCCAGCATGTCTGGCTAATTTTTTGCTTTTTACTTTTTGTAGAGACAGGGCCTGCTTTATTGCCCAGACTGGTCATGAACTCCTGGGCTCAAGTGATCCTCCCATTTCAGCCTCCCAAAGTGCTGGGATTATAGAAGTGAGCCACAGCACCTGGTATATCTTGACTTTTATATTAACCATTTGCTTGTTTTTCTTGCAGTGTTACTACCTGGTTATATATCCTTAAGCAATGTAGTTTAAATGACAGGGCATGGTGGCTCGCTCCTGTAATCCCAGCACTTTGGGAGGCTGAGGCAGGAGGATCGCCAGGTCAGGAGATTGAAACCATCCTGGCTATCACAGTGAAAACCCTGTCTCTACTAAAAATACAAAAAATTAGCCCAGCATGGTGGCATGCACCTGTAGTCTCAGCTACTTGGGAGTCTGAGGCAGGAGAATTGCTTGAACCCAGGAGGCAGAGGTTGCAGTGAGCCGAGATCACACCACTGTACTCCAGCCTGGGTGACAAAGCAAAACTGCATCTCCAAATAAATAAATAAATAAATATTTATTTATTTTATATATAAAATAATTTTATATGTATACTGAGAGAGAGAGAGAGAGAGCTTAATTTTGCCTAATTTTGAACTTTGCTTAAATGAAATCATATAATCTATATGTTGTGGTATTCAGTTTATCTTCCTCATCAGTATCCATGCTTTTGTATGGAACTATAATTCATTACTTTTCATTGCTGTATCATATTTCATTATATTCTGTCCACAATGTATTTATTCTGCTGTCCATGGATACTTGAGTTGTTTCCAGCTTGAGACTATTTTTTTTTCTTTGAGACTGAATCTCCCTCTGTTGGCCAGGCTGGAGTACAGTGGCATGACCTCAGCTCACGGCAACCTCTGCTTCGTGGATCCAGGAGATTCTCCTGCCTCAGGCTCCTAAGTAGCACAGACTACAGGCGTCCGCCACCACATCCAGCTAATGTTTGTATTTTTAATAGAGACGGGGTTTAGCCATGTTGGCCAGGCTGGTCTCAAATTCCTGACCTCAAGTGATGTGCCCACCTGGGCCTCCCAAAGTGCTGGGATTATAGGTGTGAGCCACCGTGCCTGGTCTTAGCTTGAGACTATTGCCAACACGTCTTCTCATTCTTGAATGTATATCCTGATACACACTGGCATTGATATATACATAGACAGGGTCTCACTCTGTTACCCAGGCTGCAGCGCAGTGGAATAGTAGGCTCACTGCAGCCTTGACCCGTCGGGCTCAGGCAATCCTCTACCTCAGCCTCCTGAGTAGCTGGGACCACAGGTGGTGCATGCCACCCTGCCCAGCTAATTTTGTATTTTTTTGTGGAGACGTGGTTTTGCTATGTTGCCCAGGTTGGTCTCAAATTCCTGGGCTCAAGGGATCCACCATTCCCAGCCTCCCAAAGTGCTGGGATTATAGGTGTGAGCCACCATGCCTGGGCCAATTGGCATATATTTTTATAGCATATATAAGTCAGGAGGGTGATAGGGTGTGCATACCTTCAGCTTCACTCAATATGGCCAAATTTTATCCCAAAGTGATTGTACCAGTTTACATTGTCCCCAACAGTGTACGACTGACTATTCCTGTAACTCCACGTCCTCACCAACAGTTGGTTTGTAATGAGTTCAATATTGTTGCCAGTCTGGTAGGTGTGTAGCAGTATCTCATTAGTCCTTGCTCTTTCCTGTGAGTGAGCCACTAGTCATGTACTCTGAATATATAATGTAGCAGGACTGGGGGATTCCAATCAAATCAAAGGGGCCCTGAAAGAGCAGAGAAGATGACAGGGACATTTTGCTAATGTAATGCCTTGCCAACTTGAAATAGGTGTGCTTGGTTAAATAGTGTCCCCCCAAATTTGTGTCCTTCCTAGAACCTCACAATGTGACCTCATTTGGATATAGCGTTGTCAAAAACGTAGTTGGCGGAGCGTGGTGGCTTATGCCTGTAATCCCAGCACTTTGAGAGGCCAAGGCAGGTGGATCACCAGAGGTCAGGAGTTCGAGACCAGCCTGAAATTCCTGAATTTCACCATGGTGAAATTCCATCTCTACTAAAAATACAAAAATTCTCTGGGCTTGGTGGGAGGTGCCTGTAATCCCAACTACTAGGGAGGCTGAGGCAGGAGAATTGTGTGAACCCAGGAGGCAGAAGTTGCAGTGAGCTGAGATCACACCACTGTACTCCATCCTGGTTGATAAAAGCAAAACTCCATCTCAAAAAAAAATGTAATTAGTTAAAATTAGGCCAGGTGCTGTGGCTTACACCTATAATCCCAGCACTTTAGAAGGCCAAAGTGGGAGGATTGCTTGAGTCCAGGAGTTTTGAGACCAGCCTGGGAAATATAGTGAGACCTTGTCTGTACAAAAATTTTTTTAAATTAGCCAGGCATGGGAGTGCACACCTGTAGTCCTAGCTTCTTGGGAGGCTGAGGTGGGAGGATCACTTGAGCCTAGGAAGCAAAGGTTGTAGTGAGCTAAGATTGCACCACTGCACTCCAGCCTGGCGACAGTGAGACCCTGTCTCAAAACAAACCAACCAACGAACAAAAAGCTTAGCTCATGCTAGAGTGAGAGGCACACTAAACCAAAAAGACTAGTGTCCCTATAAGAAAAGAAGAGACACAGAAACAGACACAGGGAAGATGGCCATGTGACAACACAGGCAGACATTTGGCTTATGTGGCTATAAGCCACGGAAGACCATGGATCGCCAGCAAGCACCAGGTGCTGGGAGAAAGGCGTGGAACAGATGCTGACTTTGAGCCCCCAAAAGGAATCAGTCCTGCTGACACCTTGACTTCGGCCTTCCAGTCTTCGGAACTGAGAAACACTATATTTCTGTTGTCTCAAAACCACCCAGTTTGTGGTCCTTTGTTATAACATCGCAAGAGAACTAACATAGCAGGGAGCACGCTGGACTGGAGATCATGAGAATTGCTGCCCAGTCTCTACCCCGCTGTTAACTGGCTGTTCTGTACATGTGGCCACTCCTGTCCTGTCATGTGGGCCTTTCTGCGGACTCATCTCTTTCGATTTTTTTTGTTTGTTCGTTTGTTTGTTTGTTTGAGATGGAGTCTCGCTCTGTTGCCCAGGCTGGAGTGCAGTGGCACGATCTCGGCTCACTGCAACATCTGCCTTCTGGATTCCAGCGATTCTCCTGCCTCAGCCTCCCGAGTAGCTGGGATTATAGGCACCTGCCATCATGCCCAGCTAATTTTTGTATTTTTAGTAGAGACAGCGTTTCACAATGTTGGCTAGGCTGGTCTCAAACTCCTGACCTTGTGATCCGCCCACCTCGGCCTCCCAAAGTGCTGGGATTACAGGCATTAGCCACCACAGCACCTGGCCTCTTTTTTTTTTTTTTTTTTGGTAGAGACCAGGTTTTGTCACATTGCCCAAGCTGGGCTCAAGTGATCCTCCTGCCTCAGCCTTCCAGAGTGCCTGGCTTACAGGCATGAGCCAACAAGCCTGGCCTCTTTAGATTCTTGTATAGTGAGTCATGCACCGCATAATATTTCTATCAAGTTCCATAAGATTATAATGCTGTATTTTTACTGCACCCTTTCTATGTTTATATATGTTTATGGCTGGGCGTGGTGGGTCACCCCTGTAATCCCAGCACTTTGGGAGGCAGAGGTGGGTGGATCACCTGAGGTCACCAGCCTGGTCAACATGGTGAAACCCCATCTCTATTAAAAATACAAAAATTAGCTCGTTGTGGTGGTGCATGCCTGTAATACCAGCTATTTGGGAAGCTGAGGCACGAGAATCGCTTGAACCTAAGAGGTAGAGGTTGCAGCAAGTGGAGATGGTGCCACTGCACTCCAGCCTGGGTGACAAAGTGAGACTCT
>NW_016107330.1:9846444-9858910 GCF_001604975.1 Cebus imitator | reverse complement strand
TTTTTTTTTGAGATGGAGTTTCACTTTGTTGCCCAGGCTGAAGTGCAGTGGCAAAATCTTGGCTCACTGCAACCTCTGCCTCCTGGGTTCAAGCGATTCTCCTGTCTCAGCCTCCCAAGTAGCTGGGACTACAGGTGTGCGCCACCATCCCTAGCTAATATTTTTTGGATTTTTAGTAAAGACAGGGTTTCACCATATTGGCCAGGCTGGTCTTGAACTCCTGACGTTAGTTGATCTGCCCACCTTGGCCTCCCAAAGTGCTGGAATTACAGGTGTGAGCCACCGTACCTGGCCTATCTGTGTACCTATCTATGTATCTGTGAATCAATCAATCAATCAATCTATCTATCTATCTATCTATCTGTCTGTCGAGACAGGGTCTCACTCTATCACCCAGATTGGAGTGCAGTGGTGTGATCTTGGCTCACTGTCACTGCAGCCTCAACATCTCTGACTCAAGTGATCCTCCCACTTCAGCCTTCTGAGTAGCTGGGACTATAGGTGCAAGCCACCACCAAAAGCCAATTGTTTTATTTTTATTTTTTGTAGAGACTGGGTCTCACTATGTTGCCAAGGCTGGTCTCAAATTCCTAGACTCAAGTGATCCTCCTGCCTTGGCCTCCCAAAGTGCCGGGATTATAAGTGTGAGTTACTGTGCCCTGCCTCTCCTCCATTTCCTTTGTATTTTTAATTATCTATTAATGCATGTATTTATTTTTCTTCTCCCATGCCCTTCAGGAATAAACACTTCCCAGTTTGAATGTGCCACCTGTTTCCTGCCAGGACCCTGCCTGCTACATCTATGAGAGGTCCCTGCCCTGCCCCAGTCCCTCCCTAGCCCCTCTCCTCTCTGTTTGCTTCATGTTGCATGTCACAATTTGCAATTATCACTTCTATTTGTTACTCCTCCCATGCCCCCTGTTTCTCCCACCGGACTGTAAGCCCCATGAAGGCAGGGACTTCATCAGTTCTGTTATCATTATATTCTTAGTTCCTTGAAGTGTCTGGTATATTGTAGGCATTTAATCAATATTTCTTGAATGAATGAATGGAGAGCAGAAATTGTATCTTTTTTTTTTTTTTTTTTTAGACGGAGTTTTGCTCTTGTTACCCAGGCTGGAGTGCAATGGCACAATCTCAGCTCACCGCAACCTCCGCCTCCTGAGTTCAGGCAATTCTCCTGCCTCAGCCTCCTGAGTAGCTGGGATTACAGGCACGTGCCACCATGCCCAGCTAATTTTTTGTATTTTTTTTTTTAGTAGAGACGGGGTTTCACCATGTTGACCAGGATGGTCTTGATCTCTTGACCTCGTGATCCACCCGCCTCGGCCTCCCAAAGTGCTGGGATTACAGGCGTGAGCCACCGCGCCCGGCCGAAATTGTATCTTTTTTTGACAACTTTAGTATTAACCATGGCAGGTATTCAGTGGTGTTCAACTGATATGTTTTCATTTTGTTTTGTTTTTTGAGACAGTCTTGCTTTGTCACCCAAGCTGGAATGCAGTGGTGTGATCTCGGTTCACTGCAACCTCTGCCTCCTGGGTTCAAGTGATTCTCTTGCCTCAGCCTCCCAAGTAGCTGGGATTACAGGCACACATCACCACACCTGGCTAATTTTTGTATTTTTAGTAGAGACAGGGTTTTACCATGTTTGCCAGGCTGGTCTCGAACTCCTGACCTCAAGAGATCTGCCCGCCTCGGCCTCCCAAAGTGCTGGGATTACAGGCATGAGCCACTGCGCCGGGCTTCAACTGATGTTCTGTGTTCTCACATGGCCCTACTTTTGAGGCCAGAAGGTCCCAGTATAGGAGACAAGGTTGAGCGTAAGAACCAAATATGACCTCATGTACAATATGTGTTTAAATTGACTGTAGAGAGAGTTTGAGCATGGGGGAATGCTTGGAAAGGTGTGTTTGAAGGTGGAATTTTCGCATTTATTCACATTTCAAGGTGTACATAAATAGATGTGTGAGACAGCATGAGTTTGAGACAAACGGCATCACCGAATTAGTTTGGATTTAAGTATGTGAGCTTTAGAGTGAGTCAGTGAAAGCTTAAACATTATAGCTTGAGGCCAGGCGCTGTGGCTCATGCCTGTAATCCCAACACTTTGGGAGGCCGAGGCAGGTGGAACGCTTGAGCTCAGGAGCTCCAGACTAGGCTAGGCAAGATGACAAAACCCCATCTCTACAAAAAAGTACAAAAATTAGCCAGGCATGATGGCGTGCACCTATACTCCCAGCTGCTTGGGAGGCTGAGGTGGGAGGATCGCTTGAGCCCAGGAGGTGGAGGTTGAAGTGAGCTGAGATCGTGCCACTGCGCTCCAGCCTGGGTGGCAAAGCCAGAGCCTGTCTCAAAACAAACAAACAAAATGAAAGCTTGAGTATGAATATTTCAAAGGCCAACCCGAACCGTATATGCATCTACAATAGAGCCCTCTCAGGCTAACTTTTTTTTGTTTTTTGCGATGGTCTTACTCTGTTGCCCAGGCTGGAGTGCAGCGGCGCAATCACGGCTCACTGAAGCCTTGACCTCCCAGGCTCAGGTGATCCTCCCGCCTCAGCTCCCCAAGTAGTTGGAACTACAGGTGCCACCGTCATGCCTGGCTAATTTTTGTATTTTTTGTAGAGACAGAGTGTCTCCATGTTGCCCAGGCTGGTCTCAAACTCCTGGGCTCAAGCAATCCTCCCACTTCAGCCTCCCAAATTGCTGGGATTACAAGCATGAGCCACTGCAGTCAAGTTAGCTTTGATTTTTACCTGGATTATATGAACTCAGCCATGATGGGGTAACTGACTATCACTTGCCTGGTTTTGTTTGGTTAACTAAAATTAGAGGCTAGGCTCAGTGGCTCATGCTTGCAATTCCAGCACTTTGGGAGGCCGAAGCAGGTGGATCACTTGAGGTCAGGAGTTCCAGACCATCCCGGCCAACATGGTGAAACCTCCTCTCTACTAAAAATGCAAAAATTAGCTGGGCGTGGTGGCATGCCCCTATAGTACCAGCTGCTTGGGAGGCTGAGTCAGGAGAACTGCTTGAACCTGGGAGGTGGAGGTTGCAGTGAGCAGAGATCACACCACTGCACTCCAGCTTGGGCGACAGAGCAAGACTCCATCTTAAAAAACAACAAAAAAAAGAAAATTAGAGGCTGGGCTCAGTGGCTTATGCCTGTAATCCCAGCCCTTTGAGAGGCCAAGGTGGATGGATTGTTTGAGCCCAGGAATCCGAGACCAGCCTGGGCAATATGAGAAACTCCATCTCTACAAAAAATAAAATACATTAGCTGGGCACGGTGGCACAGGCTATGCAGGAGGCTGAGGTGGGAGGATTGCTTGAGCCTAGGAGGTCGAAGCTGCAGTGTGCTGTGACGGCACCACTGCACTCTAGCCTGGGTGATAGAACAATACACTGTCTCAACAACAACAAATTGGAAAGCCAGCCATGGTGGCATGCGCCTGTAGTCCTAGCTACTCAGGATGCTGAGAGACAGGAGAATTGCTTGATCCCAGGAGTCTGAGGCTGTAGGGAACTGTGATCATACCTGTGAATAACTACTGCACTCCAGCCTCAGTGACACAGCATGACTTCATCTCTCAAAATAAATACATGCATATGGCCAGGTGCAGTGGCTCACGCCTGTAACCCCAGCACTTTGGGAGGCCAAGGTGGGTGGATCACGAGGTCAGGAGATGGAGACCATCCTGGATAACATGGTGAAACCCCATCTCCGCTAAAAATACAAAAAAAAAAAAAAAAAAAAAAAATTAGCCAGGAGTGGTGGCCCCTGCCTGTAGTCCCAGCTACTCAGGAGGCTGAGGCAAGAGAATCGCTTGAACCCAGGAGGCAGAGGTTGCAGTGAGCTGAGATCATGTCACCGCACTCCAGCCGGGGTGACACAGCGAGACTCCAACTCAAAGAAAAAAAAATCATACCCAAATGCATAAAAATAAATAAATAAAAATTAGAGTGGCCAGGCGTGGTGGCTCACACCAGTAATCCTAGCACTTTGGGAGGCCGAGATGGGTGGATCACTTGAGGTCAGGAGTTTGAGACCAGCCTGACTGAGGTGGTGAAACTCCATCTTTATTCAAAATACAAAAATTAGGCAGGTGTGGTGGTGTGTGCCTGTAGTCCCAGCTACTAAGGTAGCTGAGGCAGGAGAATCACTTGAACCCAGGAGGTTGCAGTGAGCCAAGATTGTGCCACTGCACTCCATAAAGAATACGTATTTTTCAATGTATATATTTTTTGAGATAGAGTCTCACTCTGTTTCCCAGGCTGGAGTGCAGTAGCACATTCTCAGCTCATTGCAATCTCAATTTCCTGGGCTTAAGGGATCCTCCCGCCTCAGGCTCCTGAGTAGTTGAGACTACAGGTGCACGCCACCATACACAGCTAGTTTTGTATTTTTTTGTAGAGACAGCGTTTCGCTTTGTTGCCCAGGCTGGTCTTGAATTCCCCAGCCTTAGCAATCATCCCACTTCAGCCTCCCAAAGTGCTGAGACTACAGCTATGCACTGCTGCTCTCTGCCTAGAAAATATTTCTAAACATGGGGTTCTAGTAGGTGAAAAGGCATTTTTGGCAAGAAACAGGTTGGGTAGCCTCTTCTTGATTTCTTTTCTGTCTTACAGAGGAAGAGTAGGTATCTCGGTTCTGAAGTGGCACTTAGGTCTATCTGCTTCTAAAGCCACAGCTCTACCTGGGAGGTGGATGGATGGGTTTCAGAGGGTCTGTCCATGAATCTCTGAAACTCCATGCAAATCTTATATAAGAATGCATATCTTTTTTCTTTGACTCTGTCACTTTCTTCAGCTTCTCAAAGGGACCCAGATCCAAAGGTAAAGACCCATTGACCAGGAGCCAAATATAGGTCTTGGGAGGATGCCAGTCCCTCCAGCAGAGGGCAGTGGCACCCACATTCATCGACCTCCTTGACCTTGTAATACTGGCTATCAAGAGCTTGGAGTGGTTGAACCAAAAGACAGCTCGGACCCTCCCCTGTTCTTCCTGTTGGGTTGGTTTTGAAATCCCATTTTCAGCCCCAGTTACCACATCATGGGACGCATAGGCTCTCAAGAAGTGACTCTGGGAAAGATCACCTTCTCCTCTCACCTTCCTCAAAGGACCTGGAACATTCTTCACAGAGACAAATATCTTTCCAAGCTTTATTGCTCCTTCATCAATCCTGATGTCTCTTGCTTCTTTCAAGAACATGTTTAGACCACCAGAGCTACCACTGATCCGGAGTCCTGGTTGGAAGACATTTTTCAGTGGAAATTTGAGTGAACTAACTTTGATTCTCACTTGAATAACTTGTACCCACAGAATAAACACCCCAGCTCCTCAACTTTTAAGAACGCTTTCACTTTCTTCTCATCTCTTTTGTTACTGTCCCATACATAAAGTCTCCTTCTTGGTGAAACTGTTTCTGGAAAGCTTTGGGCTTTCCAATAAGCTGTTGAAGAAATTACTCTTTCCTTCCTGTTTTCATTCTCTTTCCCATCCTTCAGCCTCTTCTTCCTCCATTGAGCTTTTTCTGAATGATAAGAAGCAGTGAAGGGCTGGCTGTGATGACTCATGCCTGTAATCCCAGCACTTTGGGAGACTGAGGTGGGCAGATCACCTGAGGTCAGGAGTTCGAGACCAGCCTGGCTTACATGGTGAAGACCTGTCTTTACTAAAAACACAAAAAAGTAGCCAGATGTGGTGGCGTGCGCCTGTAGCCTCAGATACTTGGGAGGCTGAGGCAGGGGAATTGCTAGAGTCTGGGAGGTGGAGGTTGCAGTGAGCCGAGATTGTACCATCGCACTCCAGCCTGGCAACAGAGGGAGACTTTGTCGCAACAACAACAAAAAAAAGCAGAAGCAGTGAAGTTTAGAGGTTAAGGGCTTGGAAGGATTAAGGAAAGAAGCCTTGTAGATAACTGGAGAGACAGTCTTGCAGGCACAGAGCGGAACAAATACAATGGCCCTGGGGCGGAAGCCTGCTTGGCCTTTTAGAGGCACAGTCGATGGACAGAGCGCACAGCAGGAAATAAAGTTAGAGGTGTTGTGGATGCAGATAGCGTAGGGCCTTGTAGGCCATGGCAAAGACTTTGGTTTAACTTTAAGTGAGATGGGAAGGCCCTAGAGGATTTCAAGGGGAGGAATGGCACCATCTGTCTTATTTATTCATTTGTTTTTTTACAAGAACTGCTCTGACCATGGCGTTGAAAATAGAATGCTGGGGGCAAGGGCAAGAGAGCCAGATAGAAGACCCTTGTAATGTTCCAAGAATGATGGGAAAGGAGGTGGTAAGGAGAGGTTGACTTCTGGATACACTTTGAAGGTAGAGCTGATAGGATTTGCTGATACACTGGATGTGAGGTTTGAGAACAAAGAAAGAGGTATTAAGGATGATTTTAAGGTTTTTGGTGTGAGACAATGAAAAGATGGAGTTGACACTGAGTTGGAAAAACTAGGAGAAAGGAGTTTGGATGGGAGAGGTTGGAGTCAGTTCAATTTTGGGTAGGTTAAGTTCAGATGCCGGTTAGACCCAGCTTATATGCTGTCCCTTATTTCCTCAGTCCTCTCTCCTGCCCCAAGCCTGGACCCTCCCTTGGCTGTTTACTCAAAGAAGATCCCTGGTCACCACGGTCAAGTGCCTCCTATGCTGAGATCGAAGACCGCCTCAGTCTCTCCCAGACTGGGTGCCAGGCTCCAGCTTGCCCCTATCGTGAGCAGCAACGGGAACTCCAAAAGCTCTGGGAATTAGACTGCAAAGGCTACAGTTCCTCGCACCACTTCTGAGCCTGGATTAAATGGTAAACCAGGGCTGAGGGAGCTATCATCCCAATGCAGCCCAAAGAGGCCAGAGAACACAAATTAGAAGTGCAGAGGTAAACTTTTAACATTGAAAGACAAGAGAGGAGGAGTTAACAGATGAATTTCACTTTCCTCTGCAGGCCAGAAATAAACTTTCTCCTTCCCAAGAGGCAGCATTGAGGTGTGGTGGGTCCACCCGCCTCTCTGGAGATGTTCCCATGTGAGCAAGCAACTAGCTGTGTTTTCTTGTGAATGTTTGGCTAGCTCAACAATGCACCATCTCGTGTTTACTTTCCCTCACTCCCTGCCTTATCTCCTTTTCTCTCCGTCTTCTCTAGTAGAGCAAGAGTGCTGTAAGCTTTGCCTCAGGCTCTGATGTCTAAGGAACCCAGGTTAAGTCAACATTCAAGTGGAAATGCAGAGTAAACAGGGAGGTCAAATGGGAGTTAAAAACACTGCTAAAACCACCTAACATTTAGAGGCTAGGGAGATCAGGGTAAATCAGCAAAGAAAAATGAGAAGGAATGAACATGGATGGGAGGAAAACCAAGAAAACATGGTTTCCTGGAAGCCAAATGAAGTAAGTGTTTCAAGAAAGACAACATGATTCACTCGGCCAAATGAAAGAGGGTGGAGAAGTGGCCACTGGTTTTTAACATCAGGGAGGTAATTTTAGTGACATTGACAAGGATGATCTCCTTGGAATAGTTGGAGCCAAACCCCTAAAGCAGTGTGTTTGAGAGAGACTGGGAGGAGAGGGACTGGACTGCAAGTGAACACAAGCTTTTTGAGTTTATCTCCAAAGAGGGACAAAGAAAAAGGGCAATAGCTTGAGAAGGGATGGGCTTGGCAGTGGGTTTTTTAGAATGGGAGAACTTGCTCATGTTTGTATGTGGATGGGAATGATTCAGTAAAGAGGGTAAAACTGATGATGCAAGAAAAGAGAGGAGATGACTGCCGCCTGGGAGTTTCCAACAGAGATGCTGAGATTGGCTGGGTGCGGTGGCTCACGTCTGTAATCCCAGCACTTTGGGAGGCTCAGGCAGGCAGATCACTTGAGGTCAGGAGTTCGAGACCAGCCTGGCCAGCATGGTGACACCCCGTCTCTACTAAAACTACAAAAATGAGTCGGGCTTGGTGACAAGTGCCTGTAATCCTAGCTACTCTGGAAGCTGAGGCAGGAGAATCACTTGAACCCAGGAGGCAGAGGCTGCAGTGAGCCGAGATCGCACCACTGCACTCCAGCCTTGGTGACAGAGGGAGACTCTGTCTCAAAAACAACACACACACAAAAAAAAGAAAAAAGAAATGCCGAGACTTTTGATTCCTGAGGGGTAGAAGTAGGAGGTTAATTTCTAAGAAAAGGGAGAATGCTAGACATCTGGAATTTCCTCTCCATGGATGCCTGGGTCTCTGGGGCCCAACTTTTAAAGTTGAACATTTACTTTTTGATGTGGTTAGAATCCCTGAGCCCACAATATGTTCCCGAGAGTATTTAATTAAATGGGAATCTGGTGCGCATCTGTGACTAATTAATGCTGATCAAAAACAATTAAATATTAAATGTCAGTGGTTTCTTACCTGGTTTCTTACCAATAATTGCAAAGGGCTGAATGTAATTATCAAGTCCTGACCTCCATAAGAGCCAAGTTCATGTTAAAATAATGAACGACTAAAACGGAGCCAATGAAAGAGCAGATTTTGTGAATTTTTTTTAAAATCGAAGCAATGAAATGCTAACCATCAGGGCAAAGGTATTGGTCAGAGTTCTCTTCCTCAGCCTGTGGGTGTAGAAGGGTCCTCTCTCCAAGAGAAAGAACGGAAGCCCCGCAATGTAGCAAACATTGCTGACAGTTCTCCTTTTAGTAAAATGTTTTCATGTGCTGATAACTGTTATAGGATATAAATATATACAATGATGTAATTCACTCAACAAGTATTTGATGAGAACTTGATTTGGCCAGGCTCTATTCTAAGCTCTGGGAATACAGAAACACTGAAGAACTCTACATTTTCAAGGTTTCGTCTAAATACCCTGCAATCCACCATTATCAGAACCAGCTGATATGCTCTGTCCTTTCCCTCTCTAGTTCAACTAGTATGATCAGGGACTGTTGTTGTCTCCTGATTTCCTAAACAATACTTTTTAAATTTATTGTACTGCTTATTTTGGGGCGATTTTTAAAGACAGTAGCAGAAATGCCTTTATTCTGCCATCTTGAAACTGGCAGGTCACCACGCCCCTCATGGTCCTGGTGAGAGGTGAGAGGACACACAAGTGGATCCCACAGATGAACTGCTTCTTCCCTCTGGGAGCAATGTGGGGGATTGAAGAACAGAAACCAAAGGCAGTGGCGTGGATCCATATGGTTGCTGAGAGCCAGAAGAATGAGTCAAGCCCAGCCGACCATCCAGCAAAGACATGGGTGGAGGACAGAAACCGTAATGTAAAGCCAAGACAAAGACAGCTGAAAACCAAGAAATTTATGAACAAGGGGTAGCAGGGTGGAAAAACACGGAGGTAGTCTGGGAGGATTCCAGAGACAAACTGGGGATGCTTGTGGCAAATTTATTCTTTTATTCTCTATTTTTTTTTAGATGAAATCTCACTCTGTTACCCAGACTGGAGTGTAGTGGTACAATCTTGGCTCACTGCAACCTCTGCCTCCTGGGTTCAAGCAATTCTCCTGCCTCAGCTTCCAGAGTAGCTGAGACTACAGGCACGTGCCACCACGCCCAGCTAACTTTTTGTAGTTTTAGTAGAGACGGGATTTCACCATGTTGACCAGGCTGGTCTTGAACTTCTGACCTCAAGTGATGCATGAGCCATCAATTACAGGCATGAGCCACTGATCCAGGTCTCTTGTGGCAACTTTAAATCTCACCCCTGCACTGACTTAAATATGCTGCTCAGGTCATTTCAAGGGATTGTGGTGGTTGGACAGCCTGATGCTATTTCCTCCATGGCCATCTCTAAGGTTAGGAGTAAGCCCCCTTGATGAAAGCCTGAGTTCTGAGCCTTTGTAAATTGTAAAGCTATAGGAAGTACTCATTTGATGTTCTTGAGATGGTGCTTGGTACTTCAAATTCTTTTTTTTCTTTTTTTTTCTTTTTTGAGATGGAGTCTTGCTCGGTTGCCCAGGCTGGAGTGTAGTACGCCGATCTCAACTTACTACAACCTCTGCCTTCTGGGATCAAGTGATCTCCTGCCTCAGCCTCCAGAGAAACTGGGATTGTATACAGGCACATACCACCACACGCAGCTAATTTTTGCATTTTTAGTAGAGATGGAGTTTCACTATGTTGGTCAGGCTGGTCTCGAACTCCTGACCTCATGATCCGCCCACCTCAGCCTCCCAAAGGGCTGGAATTACAGGTGAGCCACCGCGCCTGGCTGATACTTCAAATTCTTTATCTGTAAAGAAAAGACAGCTGCAGTTCTCTCCACCTATTTCACAGATGCTTAGGGATGCTGTGTGGATTAATGAGACGTTCAGCCTGACTTTCCCCTTTGGCTGTGCAGGATGCTCCTAATAGGAACTGTTTCTCCTGAGGGCTCAGACACATCTGTCTTTAGCTTAAAGCTGAATGCAAGAAGCTTAAATGCATATTGCTAAATGAAAGAAGCCAATCTGCATAGGTTGCATAGTATATGATTTCAACTATATGGTATTCTGGAAAAGGCAAAAACCACAGAGGCAGGCCGGGCACAGTGGCTCACCCCTGTAATTCCAGCACTTTGGGAGGCCGAGGCGGGCGGATCACCTGAGGTCAGGAGTCCAAGACCAGCCTGGCCAACATGGTGAAACCCCATCTCTACTAAAAAATACAAAAATTAGCCAGGTGTGGTGGCGGGCACTTGTAATGCCAGCTACTCGAAAGGCTGAGGCAGGAAGAATTGCTTGAACCCTGGAGGCGGAGGTTGCAGTGAGCCAAGATTGCACCACTGCCTGCACTCCAGCCTGGGTGACAGAGTGAGACTCTGTCTCAAAAGAAAAAAAAAAAATAAAGAGAGAGGCAGTAAAAAGATCAGTGGTGTTCAGGTATTGCAGGGAGAAGGGAAGAATAGGCAGAGCACAGAAGATTTTAGGACAGTGAAAATATTCTATATGATACTTTTATGGGGAGTACATGTCATTATACATTTTTGGAAGTGCGGGGACAGAGTTTCTGCTGCCCAGGCTGGAGTGCAGTGGTGTGATCTCAGCTCACCGCAACCTCTGCCACCTGGGTTTGAGCGATTCTCCAGCCTCAGCTTCCCAAGCAGCTGGGATTACAGGCATGCACCACCATGCCCTGCCAATTTTTGTAGTTTTTGTAGAGACGAGGTTTCGCCATGTTGCCCAGGCTGGTCTCAAACTCCAAGGCTCAAGTGATCCACCCACCTTGGCCTCCCAAAGTGTTGGGATTACAAGCACGAGCCACCGCATCTGGCCATCATTATACATTTGTCCAAATCCACAGAATATAGAGCATCAAGAGTGAACCCAAATGTGAACTGTGGACTTTGGGTGATAGGGATGTGTCCATGTGGATTCATCAACTGTAGCGTATGTACTGCTCTGGTGGGGGATGTTGATCATGGAGTATGTGTTAGGGAACGGGGTAGATGGGAAATTTCTTTCTTCCGTTAAGCTTTATTTATTTTTATTTTGTTGTTGTTGTTGTTTAAAATTTTGGGACAGGGTCTCACCCTGTTGCCCAGGCTGGGCAATGGCACAATCTTGGGATCTTGGCTCACTGCAGCCTCAACCTCCTGGGTTCAAGTAATCCTCCTGCCTCAGCCTCACATGTAGCTGGGACTACAGGCATGCACCATCACAGCTGGATAATTTTTTGATTTTTTTATAGAGACCGGGTTTCACTTTGTTGCCCAGGCTGGTCTCGAACTCCTGGGCTCAAGCAATCATCCCGTCTCAGCCTCCCAGTATGCTGAGATTACAGGCATGAGCCACTGTGCCTGGCCATCTTCGGCTTAATTTTCCTGTGAACCCCAAACTGCCCTTAAAAAATATATTTTTAAAAAATGGTCACCAGCATTCACAAGAGAGGTCAGGGCTGGATTTACTAATAGGGAAGTCACCCACCTAGAGGGACGGAAATCTTGAGGATTTCTCACAGAAGATGGAGTTTTGAGGGATGAAAAGAGACAAGCATCGTCTTAAATTACACCGATTGTTAGGAGCTGCAAGAGAAAGTTAAGCCAGGAAAGGCCCAGGGATGAAAGAGGAGGAAAGAGATAAAAGAAGAAAAAGCAAACAAGGATAATAAGTTCAGAAAGGGCGCTGCACACAGAGCTACAAGAAAGGGAGATGGTGGAATGTGCCCCATGCTGCAGACGGGGAGAGGTGAAGGAGAATTTTTTTTAAAGCCGTGGAATAGGACTATAAAGAGGGTGCAATTCTCTGCAGATATAATATCTTAAGACAGTGGTAGAAGCAGAAACCAGAGAGCAGAGAGCTCAAGATAAGTAGAGGAAACTGGTTCATAACACAGGAAAAGGGAAGAAAATTGGCTAATATCCACATTCAGAGTGGCCTCCAGAAGGATTAAAGACCTAAATGTGAAAGATAAATATATATTCTGAGCAAGGATATAACATAGGAGGATACCTTTGTGGCCTAGAGAATGGAGACAGATTTTTTTTTTTTTTTTTTTTTTT
>NW_016107330.1:9842160-9844453 GCF_001604975.1 Cebus imitator | reverse complement strand
AAAAAAAAAAAAAAAAAAAAAAAAAAACCATAGTTACATTGGAATTGTGAGGAGTAATAAGGTCACGAACCTAAAGCTCCTGACAGAGTTCCTGGCATGGATCAAGACATTTTAAGGACCATTTTTTTCTCTCATCTTGCTGAAGATATTTAGCTTAGATCAGGGGTCTTAACTCTTTTGTACCACAGACTCCCTTTAGCAGTCTGGGGAAGCTGATGAGGCTTTTCTCAGAGTATTCATTTTATTATTGTTATTATTGTTTTTGAGACGGGTCTCACTCTGTTGCCAGGGTGGAGCACAGTAGTCCCATCACAGCTCACTGCAGCCTCAACCTCTCCCGACTCAGGTAATCCTCCCACCTCAGCCTCCCAAGTACCCGGGGCCACAGGCGAGCACCACCACACCTGGATAATTTTTGCATTTTTTTTTTTTTTTTTTTTTTTTTTTGAGACGGAGTCTCCCTCTGTTCCCCAAGCTGGAGTGCAGAGGCCTGATCGGAGCTCACTGCAACCTCTGCCTCCTGGATTCAGGGGATTCTCCTGCCTCAGCCTCCCGAGGAACTGAGATTACAGGCACCCGTCACCACACTTGGCTAATTTTTGTGTTTCAGTAGTGACGGGGTTTCACCATGTTGGTCAGGCTGGTCTCAGAACTCCTGACCTCAAGTGATCCACCCGCCTCGGCCTCGCAAAGTGCTGGGATTACAAGCATGAGCCACCACATCCGTCTGGAGATGGATCATTTAAACAAAACTGTCAAAGCACAAATCCTAAAGGAGGAAAATTTATTAATTTGGTTACATCAAAATTAAAGAATTCTATTCCAAGAAATGACACTGGCCGGGCGCAGTGGCTCATGCCTGTAATCCCAGCACTTTGGGAGGCTGAGGCGGGCGGATCACGAGGTCAAGAGATGGAGACCATCCTGGCCAACATAGTGAAACCCCATCTCTACTAAAATACAAAAATTAGCTGGGCGTGGTGGTGCATGCCTGTAGTCCCAGCTACTCGGGAGGCTGAGTCAGGAGAATTGCTTGAAGCCAGGAGGTGGAGGTTGCAGTGAGCCAAGATGGTGCCACTGCACTCCAGCCTGGCGCCTGGTGAAAGAGCGAGACTCTGTCTCAAAGAAAAAAAAAGAAATGACACTAAGAGAAAGCTAATAGGCTAATGATAGATTGAAGGAAGATATTCACAATGTCTAAAACTGGCAAGAGGCTAATATTTAAAATGCATAGGGAATGCCTGCCCATTGGTATGAAGAAGACAGATTCTGGGGAGGATGCTGTGATAGTCTCTCAGATCCCCTGCTTCAGAGGCTTTGGCACTCACCACCTCAGCTCAGCTGAAGAATGTTGCTTTGTCCAAGAACAAGTGCCCTTCCCAAAGGCATCCTACATCCAATGACTGGTCCAGGAGGGAGTATAAATGCCTCACTTGCTTGCCTAGAGGCAAGACGTATTAGTCCATTTTCACCTGCTGATAAAGACATACCGGAGATTGGGCAATTTACAAAAGAAAGGGGCTTATTGGACTCACAGCTCCATGTGGCTGGGGAGGCCTCACAATCATGGTGGAAGATGAAAGGCACGTCTCACATGGTGGCAGACAAGAGAAGAGAGAGCTTGTACAGAGCAACTGCCCCTTAGAGAACCATCAGATTTCATGAGATGTATTTACTATAACGAGAACAGCACAGGAAAGTGATCCTCCTGCCTTGGCCTCCCAAAGTCCTGAGATTACAGGTGTAAGCCATTGTGCCCAGCCCAGGTACTGTTCTAAGTGTCATACACTTGCTACCCTACAACACATCTATGTTGGCAGTATTACTGTCACCATCATGCCTGTGTTATAGACCAGGAAACAAAGGCATGGAGAGGTTAAATGATTTACCTAAAGCCACATGTAAATAAGCAGAAAAGCTAGATTTGAGCTCAGACAGTCTAGCCCCAGCTTTCAAGCTCTTGATAAATTACCCTGCCCCTTGACTAAGTGAGGGGCAAGGCTGATTATGGGCATTTGGGTTGCAACATATGATTCAGTTTGATTTGGTGAAATAAATACAGACTTTAGGAATAGATAGCCCTGAGTTTGAACATCTGATTTTCCACTGACTGGCTGGGTGACTTTTCCCAAATGTAAAATTTGAAGAAAAATCAAATCCAGGCTGGGCACAGGGGCTCACGCCTGTAATCCCAGCATTTTGGGAGGCCAAGGTGGGTGGATCACCTAAGGTCAGGAGTTCGAGACCAGCCCGGCCAACATGGTAAAACACTGTCTCTACTAAAAATACAAAA
>NW_016107330.1:9838373-9841445 GCF_001604975.1 Cebus imitator | reverse complement strand
ATTTTTAGTAGAGATGGGGTTTCACCATGTTGACCAGGATGGTCTCGATCTCTTGACCTCGTGATCCACCCGCCTCGGCCTCCCAAAGTGCTGGGATTACAGGCTTGAGCCACCACGCCCGGCCAATTTTTGCATTTTTTTGTAGAGATGGGGTTTCACCATGTTGCCCAGGCTGGAAACTCCTGGGCTCAAGCAGTACACTCACCTTGGCCTCCCAAAGTGCTGGGATGACAGGCATGAGCCACCACACCCGGCCTCAGAATAATGATTTTGCATACGAGCAATAAAATGCATAGGACTACAAGGGAGGTCAAATACAGGGAAATATCATTATCAAAAATGTTTTAAATTTAAATATATGATCTAGTAATTTATATAATGAGCTTGTTAATGCATTAAGTAATAAAACCTAATGACAGTTCCAAAACGACCAAAAATTCAAAGGAGTGATACAGGTAAAAGATATTTCGGGGTATTCCAGAGCACCTGTTGTGTGAAACGAAAAGACTGATTGTTTCTTTTCACTCTTGTTGCCCAGGCCAGAGTGCAGTTGTGTGATCTCGGCTCACCGCAGCCTCTGCCTCCCAGGTTCAAGTGATTCTTCGGCTTCTGCCTTCCAAGTGGCTGGGATTACAGGCATGCGCTTGGCTTATTTTGTACTTTTAGTAGAGATGGGGTTTCTCCCTGTTGGTCAGGCTGGTGTTGAACTCCCAACCTCAGGTGATCCGCCCACCTCAGCCTCCCAAAGTGCTGGGATTATAGGCGTGAGCCACCGCACCCAGTCAATACTGATGGCTTCTATCAGTGACAGGAGCCAGTCCTGCTAAGTCTACAGGGGTTTGTTGCCTACACTCACAATGGAAGGAAATGCTAAATTCCAGTATGAGGTTAGTGAAGGAAAAAGAAAAAAAGGATGCCATTTTTTTTCCATGCAAGTTCACTGACTCCTGGGTGTAGAGGAACAGCTGGTGTAGAAGAAGGCAGTGGAGAGGAAACTCCGGAGCTGGCCAGTTTGTTTGGAAGCGCCTCATACATGGGCCTCTTTCGTCATCTTTCTGGATGTTATTGATTTGGCCCTGTACAGAGAGAAGTGATACATCTCGAATTCACAATTCTCAGAGCAAAACTGCTGATCTTCCCTCCACCCCCAGACCTGCCCCACCCAAAGCCTTCTTCAGCTCTGTGGATGACTCCCTTCTTCCAGCTGCCCAGCAAAAACCCTGGAGATGCCTTGAAGCCTCTCCCTCTCACATTCTACATAGAATCCATTGGGAAATCCTATTGGCTCTGCCTTACTGACTCTGCCCACCGCTGCCTGCCTCCACTGCTCCCAACCTTGTCTGAGCCACAGTGACTTCTCACCTGGTTACTGCAATGGCTCCCTCTGCTCCCCCAGCTTCCTACGTGTCCCCCTGAAGTTCATTTATTTTTATTTTTTAATTAAATAGAGACACAGTCTCACTCTGTTGCCTAGGCTGGTCTTGAACTCCTGAGCTCAAGTGGGCCTCCCTCAGCTTCCCAAAGTGCTAGGATTATAGGCGTGAACCACCACACCCACCCATCCCTGCAGTTCATTTTTTCTTTGTTTTTTGTTTTTGTTTTGTTTTTGTTTGTTTTTTGAGACAGTGTCTGGCTCTGTCACCCAGAGTGCAGTGCTGTGACACAATCTCAGTTCACTGCAACCTCCGCTTCCCAGGCTCAAGCCATCCTTCCACCCCAGCCCCCCGAGTAGCTGGGACTATGGGCACATGCCACCACGCCCAGCTAATTTTTGTATTTTCTGTAGAGACGGGGCTTCACCATGTTGCCCAGGATGGTCTTGAACTCTTGAGCTCCAGCAATCTGCTTGCCTTGGCCTCCCAAAGTGCTGGGATTACAGGCATGAGCCCCTGCACCTTGCCATGAATGCTGTTTGTTTTCAACACAGCAGGCAGAGTGACCCTTTATGTGCGGTCACCTTGCTCACTTTGCTACAGGCACATTGGTTTCCTTGCTGCTCCTCAAACATGCTGGGCAAGCTCCTACCTTAGGGCCTTTGCATTGACTTGACCATTCCCTTTGATAGCAGTAATCTTCCCTCCAACACCAGCATTTCTAATTCCCATGTCTCTAACTCTTCACGTAAATGTCACCTCTTCTATGAGGCCTACCCTGATTTCCTTATTTATTTATTTGAGAAGGAGTCTTACTCTGTCACCCAGGCTGGAATGCAGTGGTGCAACCTCAGCTCACTGCAACCTCCACCTCCCAGGCTCAAGCGATCCTCCCACCTCAGCCTCCCAAGTAGCTGGGACTACAGGTACATGCCACCATACCCGGCTAACTTTTGTATATTTAGTGGAGATAGGTTTTCACCATGTTGGACAGGCTGGTCTCGAACTTCTGACCTCAAGTGATCCACCTGCCTTGGCCTCCCAAAGTGCTGTGATTACAGATGTGAGCCATCATGCCTGGCCCCTGATTACCCTCTTTGAATGTGAAACCTCTGTCTTTAGCCCTCCCGATCCCCTTATCCTGTTCTAATCTATCTTTTGTTTTTGGAGAGTAAGACCCTATAGCATGTTATATAATTTACCTATTTATCTCTTCCCCCTTTTTCCTCCCACCTCCAACTAGAAAATAAACTCTATACAAAAAAGAATCTTTGTTTTGCTCACTGTTATCTTTATAGTACATATTAGATACTCAATACATGTAAGTCAAGGAGGAAAGTATAGCTCGTGGGTTACATGTTGTAGTGAAACAACTCAGACCCCAGAGCCAGAGGTGGACTCTGTTCCCAGCTCTGATGCCAACAAGCTGTGCTACCCTGAGCAACTCACTGCATCTCTCTGACCTTCGGGGTCCTAGTCTATAACACAAAAATTACAGAATCCAACTAGCAAAGTTGTAAGGATTAAGAGAGCTAGTTAGAAGCCGGGCGCGGTGGCTCAAGCCTGTAATCCCAGCACTTTGGGAGGCCGAGGCGGGTGGATCACGAGGTCAAGAGATCGAGACCATCCTGGTCAAAATGGTGAAACCCCATCTCTACTAAAAATACAAAAAATTAGCTGGGCATGGTGGCGTGTGCCT
>NW_016107330.1:9820058-9837895 GCF_001604975.1 Cebus imitator | reverse complement strand
GTGGCGCTTTGCAGGTGTTTAATAAATGCCGGTTCCTAGTCCCCTTCTGATTCGGAATAAGTAACTTCCTCCTGTTGGCACAGAGCCCCTGGACTCCAGTAAAAGAGCCGAGCTTGTGTCCCTCCCCCTCGTCATGTTCTCAGAAAGGCTCAGAATAGAACCCAAATCTCCCGGCTCCACTTGGAGCTGTAGCCAACAGACCACACGACCACTTTTTTCCTGTCCACTACTTTCTTTTGAGGTGGAAAGTAGTCACTTGGAATAACTTACCCAGGGGCAGGGAAAGGAAAAAACAGCAAAAACTGTTTTAAAAGGGAGTTATACAAGCATTTGCAGGAAAACCCCATTGAGGAGCATTAATGCTGATTCAAAAGAGGAGGAAATATGAAATCTGACAGTTTTCCAGGCCTCTGGTCCTGAATTTCCTCTCTTCCATCACACATTTTTCTCGCCCACAAAATGGGCCTTAAAGAAAGATGACGGGTTAGAAAATAGACCATGTTGACAAAAAGGGGGAATCTGAGGTTGTTGTTCAGCAGGAGCATAAATGCTGCTCCCCATTATGACCAGCCAGTTCCCTTAGTAATGATGGGGAAAGGCAGGCTCAGGCAGAAGCTGATGTCTCCCTGGGGAAGGAGAATGAATTCTGGATTACGAATGGAGACCATTTTCCAGGGCTGCTTTGATCTCCTGCCAGATCCAGGGCTGGAGACCAGCAAGTTGGGACTCCAAGGAAAACCGGACTTCACAGCAGTCTCTAGCAGCTGTCTTCCTAAACGGGTGTGTGCCTGCAAAGCCGGGCGGTCCTACGGTCCAGCCCAGCTTGTGCCCAGTGCCTGTCCGCTTGTGCTTCTGCCCCTGGGAGTCCTGCCTCCCCCTGTTCCTCCCCACCCAAAACAGAGCTGAGCTGGCAGCAGAAAATGAGTAAGTGTGAAATGAGACTGCACACTGGTCTTTGTTGAGGGTTTGTTTTTACCAAGCAGCTTGGTGGAGAAGATTGCATTTCTTGGTTATTTTTAAACCTGGATTTCTGGAATTTTATTTGGAAAAAAACAAAACAAACCAGAAACTCGAGTCCTGAGTGGCCAGTGGCTCCAGGCATCCTCTCTAGGAGGCTTGATATTCCCTAGAGCGGCCAGGAGCCCGGGGGAGTGTTGGGCCGGCAGAGGACAGAGGAGCGGAGGATTTCCAGTCGGTTCTGGAAAGCATCCCTGCTCCTCTTCTCCAGTAGATAAAACGCCATACCTACGAGAGGCCTCACTTCTGGCACTGGTACTTGCTGTGTGTCAGGCTGGGTGGTGATCAAGATAGTTTTGGTCCCTGGTTGTGTGTGGCTCATGGCTTAGATGAAGACAATGTTTTATTTTTATTTCTTAGAGATGGGTTTCTCACTATCCTGCCCAGGGTGGTCTCAAACTCCCAGCCTCAAGGGATTCTCCCACCTCAGCCTCCCAAAGTGCTGGGATTACAGGCATGAGTCAGCAGTTTACCTGGCCTAGATGAAAAAATTGACAGTTGCAACATATTTGCAGTACCAGCTTCACAGGGGAAGACACAAAGGTTGAGGTTGCGGCAGCGGACCTAGCCAGAAGGATCCAGAATGAAACCCGAAGAGCGTATGGGGCCAGCAGAGCACAGCCAGAGAGAACTGTGGGTAGGAGAGGGGTGGGGTGGGGTTGGGGACAAGAAAGCAGGGGCTTGATGGCGAAGAGACTTGGCTTCTAGCTCCTGCTCCATCTCCGGCAAGCTGTCGCATTTGAGCAAGTGTGCTTGCCTCCTCTGCACCTCAGTTTCCTCATCCATAAACCGAGGGATGTTATTAATCCGTTACTTACAGAAGTTAAGATTTACTCAGCCCATACTTGGTGCCAGGTCCTATTCTAAGCACCTTACATATATTAAGTCCACCGGTAATTTTCAAAAAACAATAAAATTATGACTCTCGTATGAATATTAAATGAACCTATATCAAAGATCTTATGGAACCCACTAAGTAGTGAGGGAATCTGTAAGACGTTATGACTAGTTCAAAATGTTCCACAGTTATAGTTATGTAAGGAACAGGGAAGTGAACTTACAGATAGGTACAAAACTGGCAAAGGTGGTTGATATCCACAAGGCAATAATTAATTGCATTCTTCTGGACACAATTTCCATTGCTGTAGACAAGAACAAGGTTGGGCCTGGTGTCTCACACCTGTAATCCCAGCGTTATGGGAGGCTAAGGCCGGTGGATCACCTGAGGTCAGGGGTTCGAGACTAGCCTGGCCAACATGGTGAAACCCCGTCTCTGCTACAAATACAAAAATTAGCTGGGTGTGGTGGTAGATGCCTGTAATCCCAGCTACTCAAGAGGCTGAGGAAGGAAAATTGCTTGAACCTGGGAGGTGGAGGTTGCAGTGAGCCGAGACAGTACCACTGCACTCCAGCCTGGGCAACAGAGCAAGACTCTGTCTCAAAAAAAAAGAGAACTATTTGTTGTACTGACAGCTTTCTACAACATACAGAGCTGTGGAGCTGCAAAGTAGCTCAAAGACAACCAAGAGTCAAACCTGTGGGTTGAGCTAGTCAGGACACCTACTGAATGTCAAGATTTTTTTAACTTGTCCCTGTGATCTCTCTAACCCCTTAGAATCATAATAATCTCAAAGAAAAATTATTCTTGATTTTAAAATTGGCTGGTCTCATTAGATGCGCCCTGATTGTTTACGTAGGTACAGCAAGAGAGTTAATTTGCCAGCCGGGCGTGGTGACTCATGCCTGTAATCTCAGCACTTTGGGAGGCAAGGTGAATGGATCACGTGAGCCCGAGAGTTCCAGACTAGCCTGGGCAACATAGTGAAACCCCATCTCTACAAAAAATTAGCTGGGCATGGTGGCACACACCTGTAGTCTTAGCGACTGGGGAGGCTGACTGGGGAGGATTACCCGAGCCCAGGAGGTTGGGGCTGCAGCGAGCCATGGTTGTGCCACTACATTCCAGCCTGGGCGACAGAATGAGACCCTAGGTTGGGTGAAATTCAAAAAGTGTTAATTTGTCATATAGGCCTCCTAAATTTGCTTCATAAAATTTAGAGCCATACAGCTTCAAACAATTACGAAATTAGCTTTTGTCTAAAAGTTTTCCTAAGGAATTGCCGATTGGAATCTTTATTCTTCTCCCAGCTGGAATCTTAAAAGGCTCTATTATTTATTATTTCAAAGAAAGCCAGTTCAAGAAACTTCCCACCAAATTTCTTTCACCTGTCAAACCTATATATCCGAGTGACCTCTTCTCTTTTTATGTGCCCTGAATATCATAAGGTTCCTGGCCTTCCAGGAAGTGACTGTCTTTAATACCTGTAAACCAGGTACGAAGCCAGTTTTGTTTTGTTTTGTTTTTTGTTTGTTCTCTTTTTTTTTCTCTGATGACAGAGTCTTGCTCTGTCACCCAGGCTGGAGTGCAGTGGCATGATCTCAGCTCACTGCAACCTCTGCCTCCCAGGTTCAAGCAATTCTCTTGCCTCAGCCTGCCGAGTAGCTGGGACTACAGGCGCCCGCCACCACATTCAGCTAATTTTTGTATTTTTTGTAAAAATGAAGTTTCGCCATGTTGGCCATGCTGGTCTCAAACTCCTGACCTCTAGTGATCTGCCTGCTTTGGCCTCCCAAAGTGGTGAGATTATGGGCATGAGCCACCACGCCTGGCCTCAAGCCAGTTTTCATGGAGAGCTTTGTAGACATCTGTTCTGTACATATTAATACAAATTTTATCCCTTAAAATGTCCTGTCACACCTGATTTAGTGAGCACCATTCTCAAATGTGATGCTCCCAGTGAGGCCTTGGCTTCAATCAATCCATTTGTCCCGGTAAGAAGGAGGACATAGTCTTGCTGAACATGAGCAAATAATTATCGCCATGAAAAGTAAAAAGATTTTATAAGACTTTCTGAATTCTGGAAGGCCGGGGAGAATCAGATATCATTTTTAAATGGTTTCTTTCCGTTTATAAAAGCCGAGATGATTACATTGTTATGGCTACAGGTGGATTAGGAAGAGAGAGAAGGGACATTTCTTCTTTGATAAATAAGGAAAACAACGTTAAAACAATACTAGCAGTTTTTTTTCTTTTTTTTTTTTTTTTTTTTTTTGAGACAGAGTTTCACTCTTGTAACCCAGGCTGGAGTGCAATGGCGCAATCTCGGCTCACCGCAACCTCCGCCTTCTAGGTTCAGGCAATTCTCCTGCCTCAGCCTCCTGAGTAGCTGCGATTACAGGCACGCACCACCATGCCCAGCTAATTTTTTGTATTTTTAGTAGAGAGGGGGTTTCACCATGTTGACCAGGATGGTCTCGATCTCTTGACCTCGTGATCCACCCGCCTCGGCCTCCCAAAGTGCTGGGATTACAGGCTTGAGCCACCGCACCCGGCCTTTTTTCTTTTTTTAATGATACTTTAAGTTCTAGGGTACATGTGTAGATGGCGTAGGTTTGTTGCATAGGTATACACGTGCCATAGTGGTGGTTTGCTGCATCCATCACCTGGTCAACTACATTATGTATTTCACCTAATGCTATCCTCTCCTACTCCCCCCACCCCCTGCTATTCCTCCCCTAGCCCCCCAACCCCAGGCCCCAGTGTGTGATGTTCCCCTCCCTGTGTCGGTGTGTTCTCACCGTTCAACACTCATGAGTGAGTGACAACACGCAGTGCCTGAACACCCGCAGATTTCTAAACAAACAGCTACAATAAGATTTCCCCCATCAGTTCACTCAGTCCCATATAATTAATTCTTGTTCTGCTAGCTTCTGAGTTAAACACGCAACTATTTGCTTCTAACCTACAATAGCCCTGGAAATCCTGACCCATTCCACTGGTAATAGTCTAAGAATTTTCTAGGTAATGTCAGCCCAGCTCAGTTTGAAGTACCTGGTACAGTCCTTTCCCATAAAGCTCTGAGACTGTCCTTGGTTGGAAACACCAACTCCAGGCTGTGGCTTATAGCAGTAAATCTCTGAGGCATTGTAAATGACAGAGACTAATATGGCTGTGGTTAATTTATTACAGGCCATTTTAAAATGTGAAAGGTCTGGGCTGGTGCGACGGCTCACACCTATAATCTCAGCACTTTGGGAGGCTGAGGGGGGCGGATCACCTGAGATCAGGAGTTCAGGACCAGCCTGGCCAACATGGTGAAACCCCTTCTTTACTAAAACTACAAAAAATTAGCCAGGCATGGTATTTCATGCCTGTAATCCCAGTTACTCAGGAGGGTGAGGCAGGAGAATCGCCTGAACCCAGGAGGCGGAGGTTGCAGTGAGCCGAGATGATGCCATTGTGCTCCAGCCTGGGCAACAGAGCGAGACTCTCAATAAAATAAAATAAAATGTGAAAGGTCTGATGAGGGTTCAAATTGGAATCAGGAAACTAACAAGGAAATTTAGCTGTTTCTGCAGCATGCAAAACAGGAATAATAAACCATTTCCCCGTCTGGCGGCAGCCATCAGGTAAGCCAAGATGGGTGCATACAAGTACATCCAGGAGCTATGGAGAAAGAAGCAGTCTGATGTCATGTGCTTCCTTCTGAGGGTCCGCTGCTGGCAATACCGCCAGCTCTCTGCTCTCCACAGGGCTCCCCGCCCCACCCGGCCTGATAAAGCGCGCCGACTGGGCTACAAGGCCAAGCAAGGTTACGTTATATATAGGATTCGTGTTCGCCGTGGTGGCCGAAAACGCCCAGTTCCTAAGGGTGCAACATACGGCAAGCCTGTCCATCATGGTGTTAACCAGCTGAAGTTTGCTCGAAGCCTTCAGTCTGTTGCAGAGGAGCGAGTTGGACGCCACTGTGGGGCTCTAAGAGTCCTGAATTCTTACTGGGTTGGCGAAGATTCCACATACAAATTTTTTGAGGTTATTCTCATTGATCCATTCCATAAAGCTATCAGAAGAAATCCTGACACCCAGTGGATCACCAAACCAGTCCACAAACACAGGGAGATGCGTGGGCTGACATCTGCAGGCTGAAAGAGCCGTGGCCTTGGAAAGGGCCATAAGTTCCACCACACTATTGGTGGTTCTCGCCGGGCAGCCTGGAGAAGGCGCAATACTCTCCAGCTCCACCGTTACCGCTAATATAAGTAAAGTTTGTAAAATTCATACCTAATAAACAATTTAGGACAGTCAAAAAATAAATAAATAAACCATTTCCAAAATTTAGACAAAAATACCTCTAAAGATAATTGATTACATCTATCTGCACAGAAATCAGTAAATATTACCTCTGATTCATAGAAATAGATGAACATAATTTGGACAGAGGAAAGAAAATCTTGAGGTTGAACGTATGATAATATAGAAGCATAATTTTTTTTTTTTTTTGAGACAGGCTCTGACTCTGTTGCCCAGGCTGGAATGCAGTGGCACGATCATGGCTCACTGCCACCTCAACTTCTTGAGCACAAAACATCCTCCTGCCTCAGTCTCCCAAGTAGCTGGGACTACAGGTATGCACCACCATGCCTAGCTAATTTTATTTTTATTTTTTGTAGAGACGGGGGGTCCCAGTATATTGCCCAAGCTGGTCTCAAATTCTTGGCCTCATACAGTCCTACCTCAACCTCCCAAAATGCTGGGATTATAGGCATGAGCCACTGCTCCTGGACATAATTTTTTTTTTCCTGGTACAAAGAATATCAACTAAAGAGATTCAGGCCAGGCGCAGTGGCTTCACACCTGTAATCCTAGCACTTTGAGAGGCTGAGACAGACAGATTGCCTGAGCTCAGGAGTTCGAGACCAGCCTGGCCAACATGGTGAAACCCCGTCTCTACTAAAATACAAAAAATCAGCTGGGCGTGGTGGTGGGCGCCTGTAATCCCAGCTACTCGGGAGGCTGAGGTAGGAGAATTGCTCGAACTCCAGAGGCAGAGGTTGCAGTGAGCCGAGATCAAGGCACTGCACTCCAGCCTGGGCAACAAAGTGAAACTCTGGTTTAAAAAAAAAGAGAGAGAGAGAGAGATTCAGTAACAGTAGAGTAGAGCCTAGATACTTTACAGATGTCTACAGCTCTCTATTCCACAAGTCTCATGTGCATCCTAACCAAAACACACTGGCTTTGAGCATGACAGATTCAAATTAAAGAGGGAAGGCTGCATTATTATTTAAATAATAACTGAACTTGGCTGGGTGTGGTAGCTCACGTCTATAATCCCAGCTCTTTGGGACGCCAAGATGGGCAGATCTCTGGAGCCCAGGAGTTCGAGACCAGCATGGGCAACATGCCAAAACCCCATCTCTAGAAAAACACAAAATTGCCAGGCAGTGGTGCTTGCTTGTGGTCCCAGCTACTAAGGGAGGCTGAGGTGGGAGGATCATCTGAGCCTGGGGAGGTTGAGCCTGCAGTGAGCCATGATTGTACCACTGTACACCAGCCTGGGTGACAGACACCCTGTCTCAACAAAATATGAAAGGAAAGGAAGGGAAGGGGAAGGGAAAGAAGAAGGGGAAGGGGAAGGGGGGAGGGGAGGGAAGGGAAAGGAAAGGAGAAAGGAAAGGAAAGGAGAAAGAAAAGGAGAAAGGAAGAAGGAAACTGAGCTCATAGCTGATAATACTGTTGTTGCCAATATCATCAGCCAAAGCATGACCAGGACTTTGATAAAAGTCAGAAAACTCAACAGACCTATTTCATGAGTTCTAGTTCATAATTGAATGAGCTCATGGGAGTGTTCTCCTCGAGGATAAAAAGATCCAAGGGACAGCTGGGAGCAGTGACTCATGCCTGTAATCAATCCCAAAACTTTGGGAGGCCGGGGCAGTGAATTGCTTGAGCCCGGGAGTTTGAGACCAGCCTAGGCAACATGGTGAAAACTCCATCTCTACTTACAATAAATAAATAAATAAAAGTAGCTGGGCGTGATGGCGTGTGCCTGTGGTTCCAGCTACTCGGGAGGCTGAGGTGGGAGAAATACCTGAACCTGGGAGGTTGAGGCTGCAGCGAGCCGAGATCACGCCACTGCACTCCAGCCAGGGTAACCCCAGGAAACCCCTCAAAACAAAACAAAAATATAATGGACAAGGCCATTGTCTCAGGGACTTCCCATAAAGCATGCAATTTAAAAATATTTATATGAATAATATTTTAGTCACACAAATTTAACCTGAACATCTCTTCTGAATTGATAACTCTTCCCATCCAACTTTTTAATTAAACCTAATTATTTCTTGCATTTTTTATCTAAATGGAAAGAACAAATCTTTGTGATTTTCGAGGAATACTCAGCAAATCTCAAAGATCATTTTAGGTGTAGAACATATTTTGAAAGTTTTTTTTTTTTCTCTCTATTTAGAATTTAGAATCCAATTTAGGAAGGCAAAAATCAAAACAGTTGTTGGGGAGATGTGGACATTTGATTAAGCCAGAACCTTGGGGGGCCGGCGCGGTGGCTTAAGCCTGTAATCCCAGCACTTTGGGAGGCCGAGGCGGGTGGATCACGAGGTCAAGAGATCGAGACCATCCTGGTCAACATGGTGAAACCCCGTCTCTACTAAAAATACAAAACATTAGCTGGGCATGGTGGCGCATGCCTGTAATCCCAGCTACTCAGGAGGCTGAGGCAGGAGAATTGCCTGAACCCAGGAGGCGGAGGTTGCGGTGAGCCGAGATCGCGCCATTGCGCTCCAGCCTGGGTAACAAGGGCGAAACTCTGTCTCAAAAAAAAAAAAAAAAAAGGTAGAACCTTGGGTGCCTGTAATTGTGACACGAAGCACTTAAAAATAAGCATCGAAGGTAACAGAGATGGTAAAGAACATTAGCTTCTTCGAAAGTGAGAACTTCCAAAATAAATTGATTATTTAGGGGAAAAAAAGAATTTTGGCTTTTCCCCCCCTAATCAGAGATAAGACAAAATAAAAAATAAATCATAGAAATTATTAAGACGTGCAGTCTTTGCTCTCTGTGCAATCATGTAGAAAATAAAGAATAACTTTATATATTAACCAAGCCCATCAAGACTGAGCAAACTTTGTTACAATTTCAATGCATTTCATAGCTTCTTTTCAGACTCAGCTATGGACAAACCAAGGCAAGTGAAATTTACTTTTGAGTTTTATCCTTTTTAATGCTCTTTTATATCCTGGGTAAAACTAATGCTTTACTTGAGTACAGCTTTCTCTTTCAGTGGGTCTATGAGGTCAAAACAATTTTCATATTAATACTGAAAAGTTATTTATGTTAATGTACAAAAGTTCATAATTTTTATCTTTAATTGAGTCACTCACAAGTATTTTAGGCCAATCATGTTGGCTCACACTTGTAATCCTAGCACTTTGGGAGGCTGAGGATTACTTGTGGCCAGGAGTTCAAGACCAGCCTAGGCAACATAAATAAAAAGTTTTTAAAAATTAGCCAGGCATGGCTGGGTGCGGTGGCTCATGCCTGTAATCCCAACACTTTGGGAGGTCAAGGTGGGTGGATCGCAAAGTCAGGAGTTTGAGACCAGTCTGATCAACATGTTGAAACCCCATGTCTACTAAAAAAAAAAATACAAAAATTAGCAGGGTATGATGGTGCACACCTGTAATCCCAGCTACTCAGGAGTCTGAGACAGGAGACTCACTTGAATCCGGAAGGCAGAGGTTGCAGTGAGCCAAGATCTCACCATTGCACTCCAGTCTGGGTAACAGAGTGAGACTCCATCCCCCAAAAAAAAGATTTGGCCGGGCGGGTGGCTCACGCCTGCAATCCCAGTACTTTGGGAGGCCGAGATAAGCAGATCACCTGAGGTTGGAAGTTTGAGACCAGCCTGGCCAACATGGAGAAACCTCGTCTCTACTAAAAACACAAAATTAGCTGGGTGTGGTGGTGCATGCCTGTAATCCCAGCTAATCGGGAGGCTGAGTCAGGAGAATCGCTTGAATCCAGGAGGCAGAGGTTGCAGTGAGCCCAGATCACGCCATTGCACTCCAGCCCGGGGAACAAGAGCAAAACTCCATCTCAAAAAAATGACAAAAATTAGCCAGGCAGGGTGGCAAGCAACTGTACTCCTAGCTACTTGGGAAGGTGAGGTGGGAGGATCACTTGGGCCCAGGAGTTCGAGGTTACAGTGAACTGTGATCGTGCCACTGCACTCCAACCTGGGTGATAGTACAGGACCCTGCCTCAAAAGAATTAATTCTTTTTTACTAAATATTGATTGAATATTGATAGCTACAATTCACATAAACAAAAACTGTTGGGGATCTTCATGAAATCCCAAGAGTGGAAAGGGTTCAAGAGACCAAAAAAAAAAAAAAAAAGTCTGAGAATGTCTGCTTACCTAAAGATGGATCTCTTGGTCACTATTGCTTCTAGTGTAATCTAAACCACTCATATTAATTTTTATTTGATATGAAAGTTTTACTTTTTACCAAAGTAATTGACTTCTGTTTTGCAGGTCAAGCTTCCGGGTGGAGAGAGGGTAACTAATTAAGGCCAGTCTGCTTTATCCAGCATGGGAGCTGACTAGAAAAGATAACGGTACAACTTTTTACAGCCACACATACTTTTTTCACCTTTAAAAAATGTCCATTAACATAACCCTAAAAATTTCATATAGCACATATATTATATCTTTTATATAGCATATAAGCAGAAGTATATAAACTTTAAATTATGTTTAGTAAACAGTGTTCCTATCTTTGGGTATCAATTATGTAGGTATCATTGATTATTCATTGAATAACCCAATTTAGTATCAGTTCAGGTTTTGTTGAGACAGGGTTTTGTTCTGTCTCCCAGGCTAGAGTGCAGTGGTGCAATCATGGCTCACTGCAGCCTTGAACTCCTGGCTCAAGCAATCCTCCCACCTCAGCGTCTGGAGTAGCTAGGACTACTCCAGGCACATGGCACAGTGCCTAACTAATTAAAGCTTTTTTTTTTTTTCTAAGGACTAGGTCACACTTTCTTGGCCAGGCCTGTTTCAAACTCCTGAGCTCAAGTGATCCTCCTGCATCTATCTCCCAAAGTGCTGGGATTCCAGGTGTGAGCCACTGTGCCTGCCCTCAGTTTAACGTTTTGTTTTGTTCTGTTTTGTTTTGTTCTAAGACAGAGTTTCACTCTTGTTGCCGAGGCTGGAGTGCAATGGTGTGATCTCGGTTCACTGCAACCTCCACCTCCTGAGTTCAAGGGATTCTCTTTCCTTAGCCTCCTGAGTAGCTGGGATTACAGGTACCCGCCGCCACTCCTGGCCAGTTTTTTGTATTTTTTAGTAGAGACAGTTTCGCCATGTTGGCCAGATTGGTCTTGAACTCCTGATCAGGTGATCTGCCCGCCTCGGCCTCCCAAAGTGCTGGGATTACAGGCTTGAGACACTGTGCTGGCCTGATCTTTTCCCTTCTTGATCCAGTTATTTTGACTTTGAGCAGGAAGTGCATTTGTGTCCCATTTCAGGGTTTGATGCCTGATCTAAAGACATGCTGTCACTAGCAGAGGAGGAATTAGAGGGAACAAATGAATGAACAGTGAGTTGGGAGGAAAGAGTGGATGAATAAGTAAAGCTCCCTTGGGGGCAAGTAACAGAAAATGAAACTCAAGCCATCTCAGGCAATATGTCTCCAAAAAGTCCACTGGCTTCAGGTATGGCTGGATCCAGGGACTCAAGGTTATCAGGACCTGTCTCTCTTTGTCTCTTTGTTGTAGAATGTTATACAGAAAGGCTCACTGAAAACTCTGGCACTGGCACCAACAACTCCAGGCTTACACCTTGTCTTCTCTTAAAACCAGCAGGAAGATACTCTAATGTCCCTGTAGCCTGTTGGCGTGCATTGGTCCTGACTCTCTTTTGTTTGAATGGGATCACGTCGCCACATTCAAAGCAGTCACTATGGCCAGGAGATAAAATAGGTTGACTATGGTAGACCTGGTCTGCATGCCCATTCCTGGAGCATGGTAAGTTATTCCAACCAAGTCACATGGACAGAGAGTGGAGAAGGGGTAGTATCCCTAAAGTCAAATCAGAAGAAGGAATTTGAGAAAGAAAAGACATATAACAAAGGGACAGCCAAGTGGCTGGATGGGACTTCAACTCCATTTCAAATAGTGACAAAGCTACAAAGAAAAATAAAGTAGGGCCAGGCACTATGGCTCACACCTGTAATCCCGGCACTTTGAGAGGTTGAGGCAGGAGGCACACATGGGCCCAGGAGGTTGAGACCAGTCTGGGCAACATGGTGAGACCTCATCTCTACAAAAAAATACAAAAATTAGCCAGGCTTAGTGGTGCATGCCTGTCATCCCCAGCGACTCAGGAGGCTGAGGTGGAAGGATCCCTTGAGCCTGGAGGTCTAGGCTGCAGCAATATGATGGCACCACTGTACTCTAGCCTGGGCAACAGAGCAAGAGATCTTGTCTCAAAAAAAAAAAAAAAAAAAAAAAAAAATCAGCAGGGTAATGGGAATACGAAAAAAAAAAGAAAAAAAGAAAAAGCAAATCTTCACTGCTCTGAAACTAATACCTCCTTCGAAGCTGCTCTTGAAGCATTTTCAGGACTTGAAAGGTGAATGCCTTCAGTTTTTAGCTTTACACTCTGGAGATTCTTTGGGTGTGAAGTGCGGGAATTCATGAACAACTTCCCAAGGGTGGGAAAAGATGTTCAATTACAAGCCGTAGAGGGTTTCCGGGTCCTGATCGTCTCTGGGGTTTGAGTAAAGCCACACCTCTTCCTGGATCAGGATTCTTTCATTTAGCAGTTAATCATTGAGCGTCTTCTCTGCTTCACACAGGGGCTGTAAACATTTTAGGCTTTGCTGGCAAATGAAGCCATAGACAGCAACTGATGAACATTCTCGGGGACAAGTATTGTTCATTGCAGACTGGATTGAAGAAATCAACTGTGTTATCAGAAAGAAGTAGTTCCAATGAAACTTTATTTATATTTATTTCTTTTATTTTTAATTAATTTTTTTCCTGAGACAGAGTCTCCCTCTGTCACCCAGGGTAGAGTGCAATGGCGTGATCTCGGCTCACTGCAACCTCTGCCTCCTGGATTCAAGAGATTCTCCTGCCTCAGCCTCCCAAGTAGCTGGTATTACAAGCATGTGCCACCACGCCCGGCTAATTTTTGTATTTTTGGTAGAGACGGGGTTTCACCACGTTGGCTAGGTTGGTCTCAAATTCATGACCTCAGGTGATTCACCTACCTTGACCTCCCAAAGTGCTGGGATTACAGGTGTGAGCCACTGCATCCGGCCTAAAACTTTATTTATAAAAACATGAAGTGGGCCCGAATTGGCCAGTGGGCCATAGTTTGCTAATCCCTGGACTTTGAGAATAGCACTCTCAGGCCGGGCATGGTGGCTCACGCCTGTAATCCCAGCACTTTGGGGGGCCGGAGCGGGCAGATCACAAGGTCAAGAGATCAAGAATAGCACTCTCTGCCCCAGAGTTGTGCAAACATAGCTGCCAGACCTCAACAACTCTGTTTGTTCCTCCTGATTTTCCAAGCCTTGACTCCACAGCTTCCTCTTGGTTCTATGAGCCCCCACATTCTCCTAAAAATATTTGGTTTTGCTTAAAGTAGAATCAGTTTCTGTGGCTTGCAACCAAGAACTCTGGATTGATGCAGCACTTACTCAATCTCATTTATTTCTCTGTGGCTCTTAGGAAAGAAAGCTAGAAGGGAGAGTGGGGATGACTCAAAGTTCCTCTTTCCTACTGCTGGAAAAACAGCTCAAGGCAGATTACAACTCACATAACTCATTAGCGTCAACTTGCCTTACAATACAACCATATCTTTAAAAGTTTCCTCACTGCACAGTTAAAAAAACATTTTTTTTTTGAGATGGGATCTCACTGTGTTGCCCAGGCTGGAGTGTAATTGTGTGATTTCAGCTCACTGCAGCCTCAACCTCCTGGGCTCAAGCAATCCTCCTACCTCAGCCTTTCAAGTAGCGGGGACTACAGGTGCATGCCACCACACCTGACTAATTTTTGTATTCTTCGTAGATATGGGGTTTCACCTTGTTATCCAGGCTGGTTTCAAACTCCTGAGCTCAAGCAATCTGCCCACCTGGGCCTCCCACGGTGCTAGGATTACAGGTGTGAGCCACCAGGCCCAGCCTGCAAAATATATATATTTTAAAGATGAATGTTTTAGCTGGGCGTGGTGGCTTACACATGTAATCCCAGCCATTCAGGAGGCTGTGGCTGGAGACTAACTTGAACCCAGGAGGCGGAGGTTGCAGTGAGCCGAGATCATGCCACTGTCACTGCACTCCAGCCTGGGCGAAAGAGGAAGACTTTGTCTCCAAAAAAAAAGAAAGAAAAAAATGGGTGATGTAGTTGGAACTAAACAAAAATTAGGGAAAGAAAAAGAATAAGATGAATTAAGAGGCAAATTAAAACAGAGTTGTTGAAGTATCTCTTGCCTCAACTTCCATGCAAATGTTAGAGATGTACTGCAAATCTTGCTCTGAGCTTCCTGGTTGGCAAAGTAAACAGGAAAACACTTGATGTGTGATTCATAGTGTCGTTAAGATTGAAAACAAGATAGATAATTACTCTAACAAATGGCTGTTTCTAATTTTTTTTCACACAATAAATGCTAGTTTAATAGTTGCATTTTGTTTGCACTAAGAAAATGACAACTTTTTAAATCTCAAGAAATTCTATGCATTTGATTACCTTAAGAAAACTCAGCCAGGTTCAGTGGCTCATGCTTGTAATCCCAGGACTTTGGGAGGCTGAGGTGGGAGAATCACTTGAGCCCAGGAGTTTAAGACCTACCTGGGCAACCTACAGTGAGACCCCATCTCTACAAAATAATTAAAAAATTAACATACATTTTTTATGAAACTCTTCCAGCTATTTGGGAGACTGAGGTGGGAGGATTGCTTGAGCCCAGGAGTTGAGGCTGCAGTGAGCTGCCATCAAGCCATTGCACTCCAGCCTAGGTGACAGAGACTGTCTCTAAAAAATATACATATAAAATAAGAAAAGTAAAATAAAAAATTAAAGGCTAGGTGTGGTGGCTCATGCCTATCGTCCCAGCATTTTGGGAGGCTGAGGCAGGTGGATCACTTGAGTCCAGGCATTTGAGACCAACCTAGGCAACATGATAAAATCCCGTGTCTACAGAAAATACCCCCCCAAAAAATGTAGCCAGGCATGATGGCACATGCCTATGCCTGTAGTACCAGCTACTTGGGAGGCTGAGGCAGGAGGATCACCTGGGCCTGGGGAAGTCGAGGCTGCAGTGAGCCATGATCACACCACTTTACTCCAACCTTGTGAGAGAGTGAGATTCTGTCTCAAAAAAATAAAAATTAAATACTAATTTTGATAATTTAATTTTATAATTTAACATTTATATTAGCACCAAAAAAACACATTTATGTATAATCTAAAAAAATATGTACAAGATCTATTATGAGGAAAACTGTAAAACTCTGAAGAAGGAAATCAAAGAAGATCAAAATAAACCAGCGGGGCACAATGGCTCATGCCTGTAATCTCAGCACTTTGGGAGGCCAAGGCAGGCAGATCAACTGACTTCAGGAGTTTGAGACCAGCCTGGCCAACATGATGAAACCCCGTCTCTACTAAAACTGCAAAACTTAGCCAGGCATGTTTTCCCTATAATCCAAGCTACTCAGAGGAGACTGAGGCAGGAGAATCACTTGAACTGGGGAGGCAGAGGTTGCAGTGAGCCGAGATCACACCACTGCACTCCAGCCTGAGTGACAGAGCGAGATGCTGCCTCTAAATAAATAAATAAATAGAGAGATATTCCATGTTCATGGATAGGAAGACTCAAATACCAAGATGCCAGTTATTCCCAACTTGACCTATGGATTCAATACAATCCCAATCAAAATTCCAGCAAGTTATTTTGTGGATATTGACAAACTAATTCTAAAGTTTTTATGGAGAGCAGAAGATCCAAAATAGCCAAGACAATATTAGTAAAAAATGAACAGAGTCAGAAGACTAGCATTACTCAACTTTACTCTATGCTACAGTAATCAAGACCTGTGGCACTAGTAAAAGAATAGAGACTTAAAAAAAAAGAAAAAAAATAAACAACAATTATATCAATGAAACACAAGAGAAAGCCTAGAAATAGTCCTACATGAATATAATCAACTGATCTTTGAAAGAGGAACAAAGACAATTCAATGGAGAAAGAATAATATTTTTAATAAATAATGCTGCAACAATTCAATATCTATGAAAATTAATTCTAAATGGATTGTAAACCTAAATGTAAAACACAAAAGTAAATGTAAAGGTAAAATGTAAAACACAAAAGCTTATAGAAGATAACACAGGAGAAAATCTAGATGACCTTGGATATGGCAATGAATTTTTAGAGGAAAAAGCTCATTTAGAGAAAAAAAGCAGAAGCCATGAAAGAGAAAATTGATAAGATAATTTTCATTTAAGTTAAAATCTTCTTTTCTGTGAAAGACCTATAAAGAGAATGAAAATACCTCACAGGCTGGGAGAAAATATTTGCAAAACAATAATAATATCCGTACATACAAATAACTTTTTTTTTTTTGAGACAGCCCAGGCTGGAGTGCAGTGGCTCCATCTCAACTCACTGCAACTTCTACCTCCCGGGTTCAAACAATTCTCCTGCCTCAGCCTTCTGAGTAGCTGGAATTACAGGCATGCGCCACCATACCTGGCTAATTTTGCATTTTTAGTAGAGACAGGGTTTCATCATGTGCGTCAGGCTGGTCTCGAACTCCTGACCTCAGGTGATCCACCCAACTTGGCTTCCCAAAGTGCTGGGATTACAGGTGTGAGCCACCATGCCTGGCCAGAATTTTTTTTTTCTTTATTTTTCTGAGACAGGGTCTCACTCTATTGCCTAGGCTGGCCAGAACTTTTTTTTTCTTTATTTTTCTGAGACAGGGTCTCACTCTATTGCCTAGGCTGGAGTGCAGTGGCATGGTCTCAGCTCACTACACCCTGGACCTCCTAGGCTCAAGCTATCCTCCCACTTCAGTCTCCCAAGTAGCTGGGCTACAGGCACATACTCCCATGCCCAGTTAATTTTTTGTTTTGTTTTGTTTGTAAAGGTGGAGTCTAAAGATAGGGTTTCACCATGTGGCTTAGGCTGGACTTGAACTCCTGGCCTCAAGTGATCCTCTTGCCTCAGTCTCCCAAAGTGCTGGGATTACAGGCACGAGCCACCACACCTGGCTGTATACAAAGAATTCTTAAAACTCAATAAGAAAATAAGCAACCAAATCAAAAAGTGGGCAAAAAAATCTGAATAGACACCTCACCAAAGAAGACATACAGATGGATGGCTGGGCATGGTGGCTCTTGGCACTTTGGGAGGCCGAGGCGAGCCAATCTCTTGAGCCCAGTAGTTTGAGAGCAGCCTGGGAAGTATGGTGAAATCTCATCTTTACAAAATACAAAAAATTAGTTGGGCGTGGTGATGCATGCCAGTAGTCCCAGCTACTCAGGAGGCTGAGGTGGGAGGATCACCTGCTGAGCCCAGGAAGTTGAGGCTGCAATGAGCTGTGATCATGCCAGCATACTCTGGCCTGGGTAACAGAGCAAGATCCTGTTTCAAAAAAAGAAAAAAGAAGAAGAGGCCAGGCCAGGTGGCTCACGTCTGTAATTCCAACACTTTGGGAGGCCGAGGCAGGCAGATTGCTTGAGCTCAGGAGTTTGAGACCAGCCTGGGCAACATGGCGAAAACTTATCTTTACTAAAACTTTACTAAAAATACAAAAATTAGCCAGGTGTGGTGGCATGCACCTGTAGTCGCAGCTACTTAGGAGGCTGAGGCTGGATAATTGCTTGAGTCCGGGAGGTAGAGGTTGCACTGAGCTGAGATCTCACCACTGCACTCCAGCCTGGG
>NW_016107330.1:9816414-9820048 GCF_001604975.1 Cebus imitator | reverse complement strand
AAAAAAAAAAAAAAAAAAAAAAAAAAAAAAAAAAAAAAAAAAAAAAAAAAAAAAAAGGAGAAGAAATACAATGGCAAATAAGCACAGGAAAAGATGCTCACATCCTGTCATCAGGGAATTGCAAATCAAAACAAGAATGAGATACCACTACACACCTATGAAAACAGCTAAAATCCAAAGCACTGACAATGCAACTGAGGACATAGAGCAATACAAATTTTCATTCATTGCTATTGAGAATGCAAAATGGTACAGAAAATTTGGAAGACAATTTGGCAGTTTCTTACAAAGCTAACCACAGTCTTACCATATGATACAGCAATCACACTGCTAGGTATTTACTCAAATATTGTGAAAACATGTCCACACAATAACCTGCACACAAATATTTACAGCACCTTTATTCATAATTGCCAAAACTTGGAAGCAATCAAGGTGTCCTTCAATAGGCATAGAGATAAACAAACTGGTACATCCACACAATGGAATATTAATTTGGTGATAAAACTAAATGAGCTATTGGCTGGGTGAGGCTCATGTCTGTAATCCCAGCACTTTGGGAGGCTGAGGTGGGTGGATCATCTGAAGTCAGGAGTTCGAGAGCAGCCTGGGTAACATGGTGAAACCTCATCTCTAAAAAAAAAATACAGCAATTAGCAGAGTGTGGTGGCATGTGCCTGTAATCCCAGCTACTTGGAAGGTCGAGGTGGGAGAATAGCTTGAGTCCAGGAGGCGGAGGTCGCAGTGAGCTGAGATTGTGCGGCTGCACTCCAGTCTGGGCAACAGAGCCAGACGTTGTCTCAAAGTAAAAAATAAAATAAAATGCATAGAACAGCACAACATAAAGAGTGAACCCTGCTATGAACTATAGATCTTAGTTAATAGTAATGTTGTTAATAGTATTGGTTAATAGCATTGGTTAGTATTAGTTACTATTAACTAATAACTAATAACTTAGTTAATAGTAACGAATAATAATAGTAACTAATACAACTAGTAACTAATAACTACTAGTAGCATTAGTTGTTAGTTACTAGTTACCACTAGTTATTAGTTACTAGTAGTAATTAGTTACTAGTAGTATTAGTTACTAGTATTAGTCACTATCAACAACCAAAACTAGTAGTATTAGTTAGTAGTATTAGTTACTATCAGTATTAGTCACTATACTACTAGTATTAGTTACTAGTAACTAATGCTACTAGTAATGAATACTACTGGTATAGTGACTAATACTGATAGTAACTAATACTACTAGTTTTAGTTAATAGTAACTAATATTTCTAGTTTTAGTTATTGATAGTGACTAATACTAGTAACTAATAACTACTAGTAGTATTATTTACTAGTAACTAATACTAGCAGTAACTAGTAACTAATGTTACTAGCAGTTATTAGTTACTAGTAGTAGTTACCATTAGTATTAGTTACTATTAACTAAGTTATTAGTTACTATTAATAGTTAATAGTTAACAATTACTAGTTAACTATTACTAATAGTTAACCAATACTAGTTAATAGTATTGGTTCATAAATTGTGACAAATGTACCACACCAATGCAAATTATTAAGAAGAGAGGAATTAAGATATATCGCATCTCTCTCTACTTTCTGCTCATGTTACAAAGTCTGTTGACTTTCTTTTTTTTGGATAGTCTAGCTCTATCACCCAGGCTGGAGTGCAGTGGTGTGAACTCGGCTCACTGCAACCTCTGCTTCCTGGATTCAAGCAATTCTCCTGCCTCAGCTTCCCGAGTAGCTGGGACTACAGGTACATGGCACCACGCCTGGCTAATTTTTATATTTTTAGTAGAGATGGGGTTTCACCATGTTGGCCAGTCTGATCTCAAACTCCTGACCTCAGGTGATCCACCCACCTCAATCTCCTAAAGTGTTGGGATTACAGGCATGAGCCACTGTGCCCAGCAACTTTTTTTTTTTTTTTTTTTAAAGTAAATGGCATCGTGGCAAAACTGCTATGTGTCTTCCTGAGAAGACAGCATTTCCCAGCTCTCATAGAGTGGCGGAGCTCTGGGCAGCGGAATGTAGGCGGAAGAAAGGAAGCATCTCTGGGCCTGGCCTCGCAGAGCATTGCACACCACACTCCAGCTTCCTCCTCATTTTGCATTGACCTCGTTCCAGGTGATGGAATTTCAAGGCTGAAGAGGGCTGCCCAACCCACACTGGACTCTCCATGAAAGAGGAAAAAACATTATTGTCTTAAACCACTACAATTTTCAGAATTATTATTCTTATTATTTTTGAGATAAGTTCTCTTTCGGTCACCCAGGCTAGAGTGCAGTGGCTTGATCACAGCTCACTGCAGCCTCCACCTCCTGGGCTCAAGCGATCCTCCCACCTCAGCCCACCAGTAGCTGGGACTACAAGCCCGCGACACCGCACCCAGCTAGGTTTTGTATTTTTTGTAGAGACGGGGTTTCGCCATGTTGCCCAGGATAGTCTCAAACCCCTGGGCTAAAGCAATCCACCTACCTTGGGCTCCCAGTAGCTAGGACTACAGGCTCGTGACACCACGCCCAGTTAATTTTTGTATTTTTAGTAGAGACAGGGTTTCACCACGTTGGCCAAGATGGTCTCAATCTCTTGACCTTGTGATCTGCCCACCTCAGCCTCCCAAAGTGCTGTAATTACAGGTGTGTGCCACCGTGCCCAGCCCTTTTTTTTTGAAACAGAATCTTGCTCTGTCACCCAGGCCGGAAGGCAGTGTGGTGCAATCATAGCTCACTGCAGCCTCAATCTCCTGAGCTCGAGTGAATCCTCCCACCTCAGCCACCTGGGTAGCAGAGACTACAGGCAAGAGTCACTACGGCCGGATTTCCAGGATTTATTTGTTACTGCAGTGTGGCCAAATATAGCCTGATCAAAATAAGTACCAAAAGCCTTACAAAAATAAACAACTAAAATAGCAGTTACCCTACCTGAGCATCCTGATTCTTCAGTCTTGCTCCCCAGAGGACCTCCTTCAATGTTTCAGCCGCTCCTGTTGGCAGTTGTGTCTATATTTCTAAATATGATTTTACTTTGAATTTTTTATTTATCAACTTTATTTTATTTTTATTTTTGAGACAGAATCTTGCTCTGTCACCCAGGCTGGAATGCTGTGGCACGATCTCAGCTCACTGCAACCTCCAGCCCTCAGGTTCAAGTGATTCTCCTGCCTCAGCCACCCAAGTAGCTGGGATTACAGGCACGTGCCACCATATCTGGCTAATTTTTTTTGTATTTTTAGTAGAGACGAAGTTTTGCTATGTTGACCAAGCTGGTCTCCAATTTCTGACCTCATGTGGATCCGCCAGCCTCAGCCGCCCGAAGTGCTGGGAATACAGGCATGAGCCTTATTTATCAACTTTTGGCATTATTGACTGACTTTCTATTATGGTGGATGATGTTTTAGCTTCTTCAATCATCAATCATCCTGACCTTCCACTTCATCTTCACAATATGATAAATATCAAATGTTTAGGCTAAATTCATATTCTGTTTTCAACATTGTTCACAATAGGAAAATGCAGAACACTAATAAGCCAGATAGTATACTATTCCTCATTTTTTTGTTTCTTCATCTCTATACTGTTAAGTATGCTATTCTTATGTTTCCTTTTTTTTTTTTTTT
>NW_016107330.1:9803023-9816193 GCF_001604975.1 Cebus imitator | reverse complement strand
TTTTTGAGTAGGAGTCTCGTACTGTCACCAGGCTGGAGTGCAGTGGTGTGATCTCAGCTCAGTGTAGCCTCTGCCTCCTGGGTTCAAGTAATTCTCCTGCTTTAGCCTCCAGAGTATCTGGGACTACAGGTGCACACCACCATGCCCAGCTAATTTTTGTATTTTTAGTAAAGACAGAGTTTCACCATGTGGGCCAGGATGGTCTCAATCTCTTGACCTCATGATCCTCCCACCTCGGCCTCCTAAAGTGCTGGGATTACGGGCATGAGCCACAGTACCTGGCTCCATCTACTTTTTAAAAAATGTTTTTTAGAGATGGGGGTCTCATTATAATGACCCGGCTGGTCTCAAATTGTTGGTCTCAAACAATCCTCCTGCTTTGGCCCCCCAAAATGCTAGGATTTACAGTCATGAGCCACTGTGTCTGGCCCTTATGTTTCCTTTCTTGAACAACTTTTTACTTTATTTTTATCAGCATTTATATTTGTCTCACTTTTTTCTTTAGTTTTTGAAATGTATATATCACATATGACCAATTCTTCCCATAAGTCTGCAGTGGATGTTTGTCATTCTTCCTAGCTGCACAGATTTTAAACTCTTCCTGTATATGGGGAATTTCCCCTAAGAGACTTCCACTATAGAGATGGTTGCTCTATGGTGGAAAATTCTAGATGCTTGCTTTTCCATTTTCCTGCAGCTCGAGCATGGGCATTTATTTGGCTGGAGCCCCACCCAGCAGATGCACATATCCCAGAGCTGGCATCGATAACTAACACTGGAAAAGCAGGAAGTGCAAGGAACCTTTTTGGTGGACGTTTCAGTGAGTTAGCAGTGCAAGTCAGTGGCACTGGCCCATGCCCAGGATCCAACAGTGTCAGCCTGCAAGCGCAGGTCTGGCACGTGGCGGTGGTGAGCCACCAGCCTCATGACACCAATTTTCACAATACCAGTGAGCCTGGTTTGAAGAGCTTTTTATAGTTGGGTAGCCGTGAATGAACTTCTCAACCCTTTTGGGATTTTATGTCCTAATACCCATTTTTTTTTTTTTCGAGATCCTAATATCCTTTTGTTCTTGCTGTTGAGATGTGGTCTTGCTCTGTCACCCGGATGGGGGTGGAGTGGCATGATCATGGCTCACTGCAGCCTCAACCTCCCAGGCTCAAACAGTCCTCCTTCCTCAGCCTTCCAAGTAGCTGGCGCTACAAATGTGTGTCACCATGCCTGGGTAATTTTTTTTTATTTTTTGGTAGAGAGGGAGTCTTGCCATGTTGTCCAGGCTCCTGATATTCTTTTCATGAATTCCCTTTTTCTTTAAGACAACTAGAGTTGGTTTCTCTTAGCTTGCAGATAAGCACAGCTATCATTCCAGTTTTCCGCTGGGTTTTAGGCAGGGCAACTTCCTGGACATGTGTCCTTTGAAGTCTGGCAAAGCCCCACTCACAGAAGAGCCCCACTTGCTTTAATGCTCACCTTTCATTATCCTGAAATTCTTAATCTTTTTTTTTGTTTTGTTTTGTTTTTTTGAGGCGGAGTGTCGCTCTTGTTACCCAGGCTGGAGTGCAATGGTGCGATCTCGGCTCACCGCAACCTCTGCCTCCTGGGTTCAGGCAATTCTCCTGCCTCAGCCTCCTGAGTAGCTGGGATTACAGGCACGTGCCACCATGCCCAGCTAATTTTTTTTGTAGTTTTAGTAGAGACGGGGTTTCACCGTGTTGACCAGGATGGTCTTGATCTCTTGACCTTGTGATCCACCCGCCTCGGCCTCCCAAAGTGCTGGGATTACAGGCGTGAGCCACCGCGCCCGGCCTCTTAATCATTTTTTAACAAGAGACCTTGAATTTTCACTTTGCTCTGGGCCCTGCAAATTATGTAGGCAGCCCCAGCTTCATGTAGGAGATAAGATGTGAATTTCCCTATTTACTGGCAGAGCTCCAACCTGAGCCCTCCACCCCTCTACCTACCCGGACTAAGTCCTCCGAACAGCTGTCACCCTGAGTCTTTTCCCATCAACTTAGGAGTTTCCTTTGCTGCCTTCCTCCTGGGTTGGAGCCATTATTTTCTAGATACTTGGGTTTGTTTGTTTGTTTGTTTGTTTGTTTGTTTTAGACAGTCTTGCTCTGTCGCCCAGGCTGTAGTGCACTGGCACAATCTCAGCTCACTGCAACCTCCACCTCCCAGGTTCAAGAGACTCTCCTGCCTCAGCCTCCCAAGTAGCTGGGATTACAGAAGTGCACCACCATTCCCAGCTACTTTTTGTATTTTTAGTAGAGATGGGGGCTCACCACATTGGCCAGGCTGGTCTCGAACTCCTGACCTCAGGTGATTCACCCACCTTGGCCTCCCAAAGTGCTGAGACTACAGGTTTGAGCCACCACACCTGACCTGATACTTGGTTTTTGAAAAAGTGCATGGGAAGTAAAGTTTTGAGAGTTTGCATGTCTGAAATTATGTTCCTGGCCAGGCATGGTGGCTCACACCTGTAATCCCTGCACTTTGGAAGGCCAAGGTTGGTGGATCACTTGAGGTCAGGAACTCAAGACCAGCCTGGACAATATGGTGAAACCACATCTCTACTAAAAATACAAAAAAAATTAGCCAGGCGTAGTGGTGCATGCCTGTAATCCTAGCTACTCAGGAAGCTGAGGCAGGATAATTGCTTGAAACTGGGAGGCAGAGGTTGCATTGAGCTGAGATTGCACCACTGCATTCCAGCTTGGGTGACAGAGCAAGACTCCATCTCGAAAAAAGAAATTATCTTCCTTTTGCTTCACATCCAATTGATAGTTTTGCTAGGAATAAAATTTTATGTTAATGATATTTTTCACTCTTAGTAAGTTCCCTTTCTAATTAAGTCAACTAGAGTTGAATTTTGAGTATTCCAAATGTGTTGTTTGTTGTTTTTTGCCTTCTGGTTTCTAATGTTATTATTTAGAAGTTCAAGGCCATTCTAATTCCCATCTTTTTTAAAAAGCAATTTTATTGAGGTGTAATTCATATACCCCCAAGGCATTTGTGTTTTTTTTGTCGTTTTTTTGTTTTTTTTTTGAGACAGGATCTCACCCTGTTGCTCAGGCTGCAGTGCAGTGGAGCAATCACAGCTAAACTGCAGCCTCCGCCTCCCAGGCTCAAGTGATCCTCCCATCTCAGCCTCCCCAGTAGTTGAGACCACAGGTGTGAGCTACCATGCTTCGCTAATTTTTGTTTTTGTTTTTGTAGAGATGGGGTTTCCCCATGTTGTCCAGTCTGATGTTTGAAGTCCTTGGCTCAAGCGATCCACCTGCCACAGTTTCCCAAAGTGCCAGGATTACAGGAATGAGTCACTGCACCTGTCCATACCCCAATCTTTAGATGTGGCATTCTTTGGGGTTTTCTCCTCTCTCTGAAATCTTGTTAGGTACCCCTCCACCTCTCCTACCTCTAGGCCAATGGCTACAAGTTTTCTGGGGACATTGCTCCCACATCAAAACACAGTTCTCCATACTCCATAAGGTTTAAACTAGGTATCATAATTATAGAATCTCCCTGCTACTTTCATTCAGCCAGTGGTTTATTGAGCATGTACTGGACAATTGCTGGACAACTGGGTGAGCTGTCTTCTAAGTCTGGATTTATAATAGGTCAAAAAAACAGGGCTCCTAACCTCAGTAAAGCTTGTATTATAGCAATAGATAAGTGGAAATAGATCAAACAATTTCAAATTTTGCTACTTTTTTTTTTGAGATGGAGTTTCGTATTGTCCAGGCTGGAATGCAATAGCGCAATCTCAGCTCACTCCAACCTCTGACTCCCAGGTTCAAGCGATTCTCCTACCTCAGCCTCCTGAGTAGCTGGGATTACAGGTGTGCACCACCACACCTGGCTAATTTTGTATTTTTAGTAGTGATGGGGTTTTGCCACGTTGGTCAGGCTGGTTTCAAACGCCTGATCTCAAGTGATCCACCTGCCTTGGCCTCCCAAAGTGCTGGGATTACAGGTGTGAGCCACTCTGCCGGGCCAAATTTTGCTATTTATGAATAAAGAGAGTGTTGTGATAGTGAAGTATGAGGGTAGTCAAGGGGCGTCCCTCTGAGAACTGAAAGATGGGAATCAGGATGGAATGTTCTGTCAGAGTTCTTGTGCTGGCCTTTGAGGCTCACCTGATTAGGGTTACCTGTCTCATGTCACCTCTCAGTCCCTTCCACCCCCTCCAGCCTCCTCGCTGTTCCTTGGACACACCAGACATGCTGCAGCTTTGAAGCCTTTGCTGTGGCTGCCCCCTCTGCGGGAACGCCCTCCCCCGACATATACTGTGGCTCATTCCCCCACCTCCTCCACGTTTCAGATGCTGTCTTCTCACTAAGCCATTCCCCCGCTCTGATGTAGAAAATGGCAAATGCACTCCCCAACACCTCTAATCCCCTCTCTTGACTTTCTTTTCCCTGAGTGCTGATTTCCATCTGACATACTTTATTTATTCATTCATTGGAGACAGGGTCTCACTCTGTCACCCAGGCTGGAGTGCAGTGGCACAATCATGGCTCACTACAGCTTTGATCTCCTGGGCTCAAGTGATCCTCTCACCTCGGCCTCCCGAGTAGCTTGGACTACTTGGTGTACACCACCCACGTCCTGGCTGACTTTGTTCGTTTTTTTGTAGAGACCGTGTCTTACTATGTTGCCCAGGAGTTGAACTCCTGGACTCTAGTGATTCTCAAGCATTGGCCCCCCAAAGGGCTGGGATGACAGGCATAAGCCGTCGCTTCTGGCCTGACATACTATATTCACTTGTCATGTTTACAGTCTCTCTTCATTAACATGTAAGTTTCCCAGCGGCAGAGATTTGTATACTTTTCATTCCTGTCTCTTCAGCTCCAAGTGCAGTGTGTGGCACATAGTAGGTGTTTGATAAGCACTTGTTGAGTGAACAGGTAGCTCTGTGTGGGAAATAGTTTGGTATATTGTGCAACAGTAGAAGGCCAGTGGATGGGACAGGGGAGCAAGCGAGTGGGGCAGGAGGGGAGCTTGGAGGGGTGGTCGCGGGGCAGACACCCAGCTGCTAGGAAATGAGGTGGATTTAAAAAATAACAGAAGACCTTTCAAAAGTTTTAAGTAGCAGAGTGACATTATCTAATTCGTATTTTTAAAGGGTCACAATGGCTGCCATGCTGGGTCCGGATTTAGGGGTTAAGAGTAGTAAGTAAGGGGTAGAAAACAGTCAACCAGCCAGGCATGGTAGCTCACACCTGTAAACCCAGCTACTCAGGAGACCAAGGTGGGAGGATTGCCTGAGGCTGAGAGTTTGAGAACAGCCTAGACAATACCATGAGACTCTGTCTCTAAAAAAACGAGAATTAAAAAATTAGCCAGGCATGATGGTGGCATGCACCTGTAGTCCCAGCTACTCAAGAGGCTGAAGTGGAAGAATCGCTTGAGTTCAGGAGTTCAAGGCTGCAGAGAGCCATGATTGCACCACTGTACTCCAGCCTGGGTACCAGAGTAAGACTCTGTCACACGAAAGAAAGAAAGGAAGAAAAAGAAAGAAAGAAAGAAGAAAGAAAGAAAGAAGGAAGGAAGGAAGGAAGGAAGGAAGGAAGGAAGGAAGGAAGAAGGGAAGGAGGAAAGAAGGAAAAGGAAAGTGGCAGGCGCAGTGGCTCATACCTGTAATCCTAGCATTTTGGGAAGCCAAGAAGTGGGGATTATTTGGGACAAAGAGGGAGGATCATTTGAGCCCAGGAGTTCGAGACCAGCCTGGGCAACAAAGTAAGACCTTGTCTCTACACAATAAAACGAAATAAAATAAGAAAGAGAAGTTACAATAAAAGAGCCAGCCAGTTAGGAAGCTACTGCAATAGTCTAGGCAAGAGAAGATGTTGGCTGAGATCCAGGTGAGAGCAAGAGCAGGTGGGGAGAAGCGGCCAGAATGCAGAGCTGACGAGAAACCTGCACTCCACGTGCCGCGGGACCCTCGCTACACACCGGGTGTGGGTTTATAGACCTCCTTTAGTGACACTTCTAATATCAAATCCAGTTTGGCAGTTAATGTTCCAGCTAGGGATCGGAGGAGGCTAAATTAGATCCCGCCAGCCAACCCTCAGAAGCTATGACCGAGAACTCAGAGGAACCCTGGCCCCAGCTTTCAAAGGCCTCCAGCCAGGCATTACCCTTCGTTGTACCTGACTCCTGGTTGATAAGCCTTGTTATTCCCTGGATCTATCCCAGCCTCTCCATCTCCAAGGCCTCTTCCAGACCCTCATCGCACTGGATGGACAAGTGATGGCAGCCTCCCTCTTCACTGGCCTCTCTGCTTCCAGTCCTCAAATCCACCCTCCCCAGGGTTGACTGAATGAACATCCTAAAACCCAAACCTGATGGAGTCCCTTTTCTGCTGGACACCTTTCAGTGACTGCCCATGATGTCCAACATGAAACTCTAGCTTCGTATCATGAGATGCAAGACTCTCCTCCACCCAGCGCCGCCTTCTCCTCCAGCTACGCTTCCCGCCCCTCCTGCTTCGCTCCCACTTGACCCCCAGCCTTACCCAGCACTTGGTGTTCCTCCTTCCACTTCCTGTCTTGCTGGTGGGGCCTGGCTTAGGCTTCTCTCTCTGCCTAGAAAACTTCTAGGTTACTTTTATGGTTACTTCTCTCACCTCACAATTGGCTCAGGAAACACCACCTCCAGGAGTCCAGGAACCTTCCCTTGGCCTCCCCTGTCCTCTGTCCTCAGTTCACCTGGCATGTCAGTACACCTCTGCTACTGCTCTGGGGTTTTTTTGTTTTCTATTTTTTTGAGACGGGTTCTCACTCTAGTCGCGTTGGCTGGAGTGCAGTGGTGCAATCTCAGCTCACTGCAGCCTCGACCTCCCAGGCTCAAGCTCTTCAGCCTCCCAAGTAGCTAGGCCTATAGGCATGTGCCACCATGCCCAGCTAATTAATATATATATGTATATATATATATTTGTAGAGACAGGGTCTTGCCATGTTGCCCAGGCTGGTCTCAAACTCCTGAGCTCTAGCAATCTGCCCGCGTTGGTCTCCCAAAGGGCTGGGATTACAGGAGTGAGCCACTGTGCCTGACCAGCTTATCTTTATCGGCCCTGAGCTGACGAGGCTGTCAATATCAACCTCAACCCTCTTCCCAGGCTCTCTTTTCCGTCTCAGGCAGAGTTTGTCTTCAGATGCAAAGGCCTATGAGTCTCCTCTCCAGTTAGTGCTGAGACTTGGCCAGTCACAGAAGGGATTCTGATGTTGCATCCAAATAAGGTGAAGGGATTAGCTGTTGTTAAAACAGTGTGAGAGCTGCGAGTAAGGAAATATTCTCTCTGAGATAGACCCTGCTGAAATACACAACATGAGGCTTCCAAATATGAGCTACTGACTGGAAAGAAGCCTGCTTGTTATGGAGCCTGAATCTTCCTCCCCAGCCAGGGATCTAGTGATGCCAATCCTGCTGAGGTCTGGTGTTCAATGGAGGTCAGGATGCAGCCCACCTGAGATCTTAAGGGGGAGGGGGTCCTTCATTAGGTAGCAGGCATGGTTTAGTAGCAGCAACATCACAAATAATGTGTGGGACCAAGGCTTTCTGAATAGCGCTAATGTAATATGGAGAGCGAACCGTCCAAAGTCTCCGTGAGCAAGGATGGATACAAAAGAATCCGTTCAACCTTTTATCAAGAATAGTCATATAAGATCCTTTTGTAGTACATGAGCATGATGACTGAGTGATCCTGTGCACGTGTGAGATGTGCCACTCTCTGAATCTTGTTACAACATCGGCACATTACTTGCCTAACCTGAAAAAACAAATAGTCACATATGGGCCAGGCATGGTGGCTCACACCTGTAATCCCAGCACTTTGGGAGGCCAAGGTAGGTAGGCCGATCGCTTGAGTTCAGGAGTTCAAGACCAGCCTGGGCAACATAAGGAGACCCTGAGTCTACAAAAAATTAGCCAGGTATGGTGGTGCGCACCTGTGGTCCCAGCTACTCAGTGGCTGAGGCAAAGGCATTGCTTGAATCCGGAAGGTCGAGGCTGCAGTGAGCTGTGATCGTGCCACTGCACTTCAACCTGAGTAGCAGAGTGAGACCCTGTCTCAAAAAGAAAAAAAAAGAACAGTCATACAAAATATATAACTTATCTATTGCTGTGTAACAAATTATCCCTAAGCACAGAAACGTAAAACAATATTTATTTATCTCACAGTTTCTGTGGGTCAGGAAATTGGCTCTGCTGAGTGGTTCTTATTGATGGTTGCATAAGAGTTAGCAGTCAAATCGTCAGCTGGGGCTGCCATCATCTGAAGGCTTGACCGGGGCTAGAGGACCCACCTCCATGACGGCTCACTCACACAGCTAATGGCAGGAGGTCTCAGTTCCTCATGACACGACCCCCCCAGAGCAGCTTGAGTGTGCTCATGATGTGGCAGCAGCCTTCTGCAGAAGCAGGCAATCCAAGAGAGAGACCAAGACAGAAGCCTCAAGGTCTTTGTGGCCTTGGTCTTGGAAGTTGTAAACTGTCGCTTTCACTTTATTCTGTTTGTTACAAGTGAGTTGCTAAATTCAGTTTGGTCAAGGGGAAGGGAAATAGGGTCTACCTTTTGAAGGAAGTGTCAAAATTGTAGACATATCTGAAACCACCTCATCAAATCAAGAAGAAACAAGAAATCTGAAAGTCCTGAGGCTGCTAAAACTCCTGCTGCCATTAGAACAATGGGAATTTAGTATGAAGAAAAGAGTTCTAGATTGACAGTGATGGCAAGATTCACTCACTAATTCATCCATCCATTCATTCATCTACTTATTTAACAGCTATTAATTGACCATTACTGTGTGCTACAGGGCTCAACAAAAGACACCATTCTAATTAAAATAACAGTTGCTGGCTGGACACAGTGGTTCATGTTTGTAATCCCAGCACATTGGGAGGCCAAGGTGGGAGGATTGCTTGAGCCCAGGAGTTCAAGACCAGCCTGGGCAACATGGTGAAACCCTGTCTCTATAAAAAATTAAAAAATTGCCCAGATGTGGTGGTGTGTGCCTGTTGTCCCAGCTACTAGGGAGACTGAGGTGGGAGGATCGTGACCCTGGGAGGCGGAGGCTGCAGTGAGCCAAGATTGCATCACTGCACATTCCAGCCTGGGTGACAAAGTGAGATCTCAATAGTAATCATAATAATAACAATAACGATTGCTGGCCTTTAGCACTTACTGTGTGCCCAGTACTGCAAAGACCTTTGCATTTAATTATCCCATTTAATTATTCCAATAACCCTTTGAGGTGGGGGCTGTTATTATTCCCCATTTACAAACGAGAAGCCTTAGAAAGGGAATGTCATGTACCTTCAAGGGGTAGATCTTATGATATGGACCTGTCTTAGTCTGTTAGGGCCACTATAACAAAAACACCATGAACTGCATGGCTTACAATCAACAACCGCTTATCTCTCACAGTTCCAGTGGCTAGAAGATCTTGATACCAGCAAATTCAGTATCAGATAAAGGCCCATTTTCTGGTTCACAGATGGCGTCTCCTAACGGTATCCTCATGTAGTTAAAGGGGTGAGGGGGTCTCTCTAGAGCCTCTTTTATAAAGGTACTAATCTCATTCATGAGGGTTTCACCCTTCTGACCTGTCACCTCCAAAAGGCCCCACCTCCTAATACATCACTTTGGGGGTTAGGATTTCAATGTGTGAATTTGGGAGGGGGCCAGATCACAGACATCCAGGCCATAGGCAGAAGGAAAGGACTCTGACCTTAAAGTCTGCGTGTTCACACCACTACACTCTAGTAAGTGACAGGTATTATTACTATTTTAATAATGGATTCCTGTTAGCCGAAGACTCTGAGGCTCAGAGAGGATGAGTGATTTGTCCAAGGTTGTTTTTGGCAGAGCCGAGCTGCAAAGCCAGTTCCCCAGAGTACCAAGTCTGTGCTCTTTCTTCTCACTTGCTTAAAACGGAGTCCTTTCTGTCCTGCTTCCTGCAAAAACAGAGCTAAGATGGAAAAGGGCCCAGGAGGCTGGAGAGGAGTGTGGGAAAGGGGGAAATGATTGCTGGTGCCTGGAAGCTTTCACAAGCGTGGATTTCTCTTGGTTGGTTGAAGACTAGATCAGAATCTCTCCAGAGGCTGCTGTGAAGATGCTGTGGAATTCCTGGTGTGTCTGATGAGGTGTTGCAGCACCGAGGCTGTCAGACAGCTTGCTCTCTGCAAAAAGCTCCAGACCCTGTTGCTGCCACAGGGAATGAGGTCAAATGTAGCTAAACGTTATGGAGCCTTTGCTGAGCGTCAGGCACGGTGCTAAGGTGTGCACATTTACTCAGTGTCCTCATGGCCACACACAAATCAACACTGTTCATTATTCCCATCTTAAGAGGAGGAAATTGAGGTACAAAAGGGACGACTTGGGCCAGGTGTAGTGGCTCAAGCCTGTAATCCCAGCATTTTGGGAGGCTGAGGCGGGTGGATCACTTGAGGTCAGGAGTTCAAGACCAGCCAGGCCAACATGGTGAAACCCCATCTCTACCAAAAATACAAATATTAGCCAGGTGTGGTGGTGCATGCCTGGAATCCCAGCTACTCAGCAGGCTGAGACAGGAGGACAGCTTGAACCTGGAAGGCAGAGGTTGCAGTGAGTCAAGATAGCATCACTGCACTGCAGCCTGGGTGTCTGTCTAAAAAAAAAAAAAGAGAGAGAGAGAGAGAAAATACAAAAAGGATGACTTGTCTGCGTGCACATAGATATAGGGTTTCAGGTGGGTTAATTGGGGTTCAGAGAGTTGGTAAGCTGTAACAGTTTAAGCCCAGAGTCCTGCAGCGAGGGGGCCTGATTTCATGGGCCCTAGGCAATCTTGCGTTTGTGGGTTTCTTCCCTCCATAAAAAAAATTTAACATTATATTTTATGACTATGTTGGAATGAAGTTAAATCTAATCCAGACTACAGTCACTATTTTTTAAATGTATTTTTTATTTTTTAATTTTTAAAAATTTAACAATAGAAATGAAGTCTCACTATGTTGCCCAGGCTGGTCTCGACCTCCAGGAGTCAAGTGATCCTTCTGCCTTGGTCTTCCAAAGTGCTGGTATTACAGGTGTGAGCCACTGTGCCTGGCTGAATTCACCATTATATGCTCATCATTGTTATATTTATGTTTTTCTTCTGGGTTTAAAACAAATTAAAATAAAACAATGTTATTAAAATAAAATAAAGCCTCATGGGCCCTGTGCTTGCTGTGTCTGATGGGGAACATTGGCCTTGTCAAGTGAGTTCTGATTCTCCCAAGTGCTGACTGCATGATCTTGGCAAACTTTGCCCTTCTGTGCCTCACTTTATATAATATGGGAATAAATGGTAAACTCTATTGTATGTGGTGATTATGAGGATGAAGTGAGCTAATATACGTAAAATGCTCAGCACAGTGCCTGCCATAAATGAAAATGCTCAATCAATTAATAAATGTTAGTTAATTTTTTTCGTGTTTAAGTGCCTTGTACTGGTCCCACAGCTAGCAAGTGGTAGAGCTAAGAGTGTACCCTACATTTAACTGACTGTCACTGTCAAACCTCCAATCTGACCTCCTCAATGCGATGAGAGAATAAATGGCAGAACAGAACTGAGAATTGGGCTACAGTGAATTTTTTCCCCAACTAAAATAGAGTCAACACGTTGTACATTTTCCAGGAGGGTCTCTATGTGACTTTACGAGCTGTGTGACCTTCAGCAAGTTGCTCAACACCATTGGGCTTCAACTGCCTCATGGAAATTGTTGACTAATCTCATCCTCATGGTGTCTTTTAACATGCTCCTCTATCCCCTGCTGTTCACATCATCTGATAATTAAATTGAGAAGATTAATGAGATTCAGCTAGATTTATGTTTTTGGCAGGGATACTTTACTGGTGGTGCTGTCTGTAACGGTTAATTTTGTGTGTCAACTTGGAGGATGTATTTGGATGAGAATAACATTTAAATCTTTGAGTGAGCAGGCTGCCTTCCATAATGTGAGTGGACCTCATCCAATCAGATGAAGGCCTGAATAGAACAGAAAGTCTGGCCTCTGTGAGCAAAGAGGAATTTTCCAGAAGACTGCCTTTGTACTGAAACGATACCACCAGTTCTCCTAGGTCTATAGCCTGTCAGCCCACATTGCAGATTTGGGACTTGCCAGCCTCTGTAATTGTATGAGCCAATTTCTTATAATAAATTTCTCTCAGCCGGGCGCGGTGGCTCACGCCTGTAATCCCAGCACTTTGGGAGGCTGAGGCGGGTGGATCACGAGGTCAAGAGATCGAGACCATCCTGGTCAACATGGTGAAACCCCATCTCTACTAAAAATAGAAAACATTAGCTGGGCGTGGTGGTGCGTGCCTGTAATCCCAGCTTCTCAGGAGGCTGAGGCAGGAGAATTGCCTGAACCCAGGAGGCGGAGGTTGCGGTGAGCCGAGATCGCGCCATTGCACTCCAGCCTGTGTAACAAGAGTGAAACTCCGTCTCAAAAAAAAAAAATAAATAAAAAATAAAAAATAAATTTCTCTCTCACCCTCTCTTTTTCTCACTGTTAACATTTGGGTATGTTTCCTTCCCACTTAAAAAAAAATTAACACAGTTGAGATCACTTTACATAATTTTGTCTTCTGCCTTTTAAATTTAATATTATAACAAATTGCACTTCTTCATATTATAAACCTTATAACCATTATTCCTCTTTTCTAATCATAAAAGTAGGATTATTGTAGGACATTTGAAAAAGACAAAAAATGAGCTGGATGCAGTGGCTTATGCCTGCAATCCCAGCATTTTGGGAAGCCGAGGTGGGAGGATCACTTGAGCCTGGGAGTTTGAGACCAACCTGGGCAACATAGTGAGACCCCGATCTCAGTTTAAAAAAAAGAAAAGAAAAGAAAAAAGAAGAAAAATATTTAAAAATTTAAGAATGAATAAAAACTCTTCTGTAATCCCACCATACATTAATATGTTTTTGAAATACATTCTAATCTAAGTTCTCTTTGTGGAAATTATATTATCATATAGCTGGGCATGGTGGGTCATGCTTATAATCCCAGCACCTCAGGAGGCTGAGGTGGTCAGATTGCTTGAGTCTAGGAGGTTGAGGCTGCAGTGAGCTATCATCAAGCCACTGTATTTCAATGTGGGTAACAGAGCAAGACCTTTCTAAAAAAAAAAAAAAAAAGGC
>NW_016107330.1:9787829-9802913 GCF_001604975.1 Cebus imitator | reverse complement strand
TCTACTAAAAATACAAAAAATAAGCTGGGCATGGTGGTGTGTGCCTGTAATCCCAGCTACTCAGGAGGCTGAGGCAGGAGAATTGCCTGAACCCAGGAGGTGGAGGTTGCGGTGAGCCGAGATCGCGGCATTGCACTCCAGCCTGGGTAACAAGAGCGAAACTCCGTCTCAAAAAAAAAAAAAAAATTAATTAATTAAATTAAAAAACAAAAATCAGCCAGGCGTGATGATTCATGCCTATAATCCCAGTACTTTGGGAGGCTAAGGCGTGTGGATCACCTGAGGTGTGTGGCTCATCCGGCTAACATGGTGAAACCCCATCTCTACTAAAAAGTCCCCCCCAAAAATTAGCTGGGTGCAGTGGTGCATGCCTGTAGCCCCAGCTACTCGGGAGTCTGAGTCACGAGAATTGCTTGAACCTGGCAGCTGGAGGTTGCAGTGAGCCAAGGTTGCACCACTGCACTCCAGCCTGGGTGGCAGAGGGAGACTCTGTCTCAAAAAAAAAAAAAAAGTCATTGTATAATAGTAAATTTATTCTACTTTTTTTCACTTTAACATATTAATATGTTGAGCATTTTATACTCCCATGGAATATTTTCCAAGTCTGATTTTTGGATGTCTTAATAATAAAGTAATATATTAATATACCATGGATTCTATTAGTACATGTATAACCCAATTTTTTAAAGGGTCTATAACATATCATAAATCACTTGCCCATTCCCTTTAGGAAGACACATCAAATATTAGAAATACTAAATTATTTCTCTTTTCCACCAATTTCCTGCAAAACTGGCCCATTTGTTCAGTTTATCCCCAACCTCTTTCCTTCTAACCCAACATTCCATACTTGCTCAGCTGCACTTGTCTTAGTGCACAGGATGTGTGAACAATCATAGTGGAAGATAAATTGCAAGCTTGCCTAAGACTCTTGAGTCTTGGATTTTATTTTGCAGACAACGGAGAATGAGCAAAGACCTGAGTAGCAGAGGGCCTTCAGTAGGTCAGATTGGTTTTATCAGAAACATCACTCTGGGAGGAGCTGAACGTAGGAGGGCAATAAAGGCAGGAAGTCTACGTAAGAAGTTTTTCCAACAATTCAATGAAGAGTTGATGAGGTGGGGTGCAGCAGCTCATACCTTTAATTCCAGCACTTTGGGATGCCAAGATGGGAAAATTGCTTTAGCCCAGGAATTTGATACCAGCCTGGGCAACATAGCAAGACCCCATCTCAAACAACAACAACAAGAACAACAAGAACAACAAAACGAAAACAAAAAGAGTTGATGAGCAGGAGCACTGAAAATAGAAATGAGGAAGCAGATGAGTGAAAGACTTTCCAGGGAAAGAATGCACAAGGTTCGTCATTGCCATAGTCTGAATGTTTATGTTACCCCAAAATGTCTGGTGAACACCCACTTTCTGGTTCATAGACGGGACCTTCTCACTGTGTCTTTACATGGCTGAAGGGGTGAGGCTCTTCTATAAGTGTACTATTTCCGTTCATGAGCGCCCCTGCCCTCCTGATCTAATCACCTACCAAAGGCTCTACCTCCTAATACCATCATCCTGGGGATTAGGATTTCAATATGTTAATTTGGGGGTGACATAAACACTCAGACTATAGCAATAACCAGCCTTGTGAATTCTTTCTCTGCAAGGTCTTTCTCTCATCTCCTTCCTCATTTCTTTCTTTCTTTCTTTTTTTTTGAGATGGAATCTCACTCTGTTGTCAGGCTGGAGTGGAGTGGCGAGATCTCAGCTCACTGCAACCTCCGCTTCCTGGGTTCAAGCGATTCTCCTGCCACAGCCTCCTGAGTAGCTGGGACTACAGGCATGCCCCCCCACACCCAGCTAATTTTTGAATTTTTAGTAGAGACGGGGTTTCACCATGTTGGCCAGGATGGTCTCAATCTCTTGACCTGGTGATCTGCCTGCCTCAGCATCTCAAAGTGCTGGGATTATAGGTGTGAACCACCACGCCTGGCCCCCTCGTTTCTATTTTCAATGCTCCTGCTAATCAACTCTTTTTTCTTTCTTTTTTTTTTTTTGAGATGGGGTAAGCACTCAAAGAGGGTGGCTAAGTCTGCCTAATTCTAGGATGAGGAATTAGAAGCTCTTTAGTTGACTGGATGCAGTGGATGTAATCCCAGCACTTTGGTAGGCTGAGGTGAGAGGATTGTTTGAGCCCAAGAGTTCAAGATCTGCCTGGGCAACATAGTGAGACCCTGTCTAATATGGTTTGGATTTGTGTCCCCACACAAATCTCATGTGAAATTGTAATCCCCAGTGTTGGAGGAGGGGCCTGGTGGGAGGTGATGGGATCCTGGAGGGAAAGTTCCCCCTCTTTGTTCTCATGATAGTGAGTTCTCACGAGATCTGGTTGTTTGAAAGGTGTATAGCACCTCCCACTTTGCCCTCTTCCTCCCACTCCAGCCTCCTTCCCCTCACCTTCTGCCATGATTCTAAGTTTCCTGAGGCCTCCCCAGCCATCCTTCCTGGTCAGCCTGTGGAACCATGAGCCAGTTAAACCTCTTTTCTTAAGGCCAGGCACAGTGGCTCATGCCTGTAATCCCAACACTTTGGGAGGCTGAGGTGGGTGGATCATTTGAGGCCAGGAGTTCGAGACCAGCCTAGCCAACATGGTAAAGCCCCATCTCTACTAAAAATACAAAACTTAGCTGGGTGTGGTGGTGCACACCTGTAGTTCCAGCTACTCGGGAGGCTGAGGCAGGAGAATCTCTTGAGCCACTGCACTTCAGCCTGGGTGACAGAGTGAGACTCCTCTCAAAAAACAAAACAAAAAACCCCAACTTTTAAAAAAATTAATTACCCAGTCTCAGAGTTTCAGGTAGTTTTTTTGGGGTGTGTGTGTGTGTGTGTTGTTGTTGTTCATTCATTTGTTTGTTTTGAGACAGAGCCTCGCTCGTGCTGTTGCCCATGCTGGAGGGCAGTGGCACTCTCTTGGTTCACTACAACCTCCACCTTCAGAGTTCAAGCGATTCTCCTGTCTCAGCCTCCCGAGTGGCTGGGGCTGCAGGTGCCCACCACCATACCTGGCTAATTTTGTATCTTTAGTAGAGATGAGGTTTTGCCATATTGCCCAAGCTGGTTTTGAACTCCTGACCTCAAATGATCCACCCACCTTGGCCTCCCAAAGTGCTGAGATTACTGGCATGAGCCACTGCGCCTGGCCGGGTAGTTCTTTATAGCAGTGCAAAAACAAATGAATATGCCATCTCTACCAAAAATAATGCTTAAAATCAGCTGGGCATGGTGGCATGTCCCTGTGGTCCAAGCTACTTGGGAGGTTGAGAGGGGAGGATTGCTTGAGCCTGGGAGATCAAGGCTGCAGTGAGCGATGATCACACCACTGCACTACACTCCAGCTTGGGTAAGGGAGCCAGACCCTGTCTCAAAAAAAAAAAAGAGGAAGAAGAAGCAGCAGCTCTGTAGCCATACACCTAAAGCAAATGTCTCCAAAATCACTTCATTGGAAATCAAATGATACTGTCATCCCCACCTACTTGGTTCCCATATCTTCCCTTCATTTTGTGCCAAATTCAAGCAGGAAAAAGTGGCATATTCTTTACTTGGCTTTCCCCAAACCCTATCAGTCTCAGAAAAGGCACATCTAAGCAGCCTACAATTAAATTAGAGAACTGGACCTCCCAACAAATAGAAATAACATATAATTCATTTTAAGTCTAACAACAAATAGAGACAACACATAATTCATTATAAGTCTAGCAGTGAAGGGATGGGATTTTTTTAAAAAAGTTATGTTCTTTCCATCTGTAGCTAAAATATTTACACGGGGCCCTGGTCATATGCAAGTGGTGGTTTACAGAGCACAGCTTGTTCAAACCAAACAGTCGCTCTGTTCCCGCTTTTGGAAGCCTATCAAGGAATCAGTGTTTACTTAGACAACTCGGGCCCCAAGCGACCCTTGTGTAGGCTGAATTCAATCCAAGGAGAAGCCATGGCCCAGGAACATTCCTCCTTTTCCCCTGACCATTAAACCGCAGACCTCTCAGTTCTCCAGGGCCCTCTCGAAGGCATCCGGTTCAGCCTCTGGTCAACTGTCCAATGCCCAGGCTAGACAATGTAGACAAAGTCCTGTTTTAGAATTGGCCCCTTGGCGCCCAACTTTTTGAGTAATCCTGTGTGTGTGAACGACTCATTTAATGAACTCCCAAAGAGAGGGCATGGGCTTCAGGGCAAAGGATTTGATGTTTAATATGTGGGGGACTTGAATTAGTCTAGAGCATAGTTCAGGAGGCGGGCCAGCTGTGGGAAACTGGCCGCAGAGAACCTAGGAAGGTCAAGTCTGAGTGTTCAGGAAACACAATCTGCTATTTCTACCCAAAGCAAGAAAACAAGCCCAATGTTTTTGAAGAATGGGAGGTACAAGTGTGAACATCAATGATAGTGCACATGAAAAAGCACATATGGCTGGGCTTGGTGTCTCAAGCTTGTAATCCCAGCACTCTGGGAGGCCGAGGCAGGTGGATCGCTGGAGTCCAGGAGTTGAAGACCAGCCTGAGCAACAAGGTGAAACTCTGTCTCTACAAAAAGTACAAAAAGTAGCCGGGTGTGGTGGCATGAGCCTGTAATGCCAGCTACTTAGGGAGGATCATTCGTGCCTGGGAGGTTGAGGCTACAGTGAGCCATAATTGTACCACTGCACTCCAGCCTGGGCAATAGAGCAAGACCCTAATTCACAAGGAAAAAAAAAAAGCACATGCCCAGTGCCTAGGCTCTGAAAAAAAGGTAGTAGTAATTGTTATTACTGTTCTTGCTGAGATAACTTAGAAAATTAATGTATTTTCACACTGCTGTAAACAATCACTTGTGACTGGGTATTTTATGAAGAAAAGGGCTTTAATTGACTCACAGTTCTGCAGGCTTAACAGAAATGATGACTTGGAGGCCTCAGGAAACTCACAATCATGACAAGGTGAAGGGGAAGCAAGGACCTTCTTTGCATGGTGACAGAAGAGAGAGAACAAAGGGAGAAGTGCCACACACTTTTAAACCATCAGATCTCATAAGAATTCACTCACTATCCCAAGAACAGAAAGGGCGAATTCCACTCTCACGATCCAATCACTTCCCACCAGGTCCCTCCCCTGACACGTGGGGATTACAATTCGACATGAGATTTGGAGGAGGACACAGAGCCAAACCATATCAACTGATGAGATCAGCACATGGATAGACCCAGTGGGAATTATAGTGACAGAGTTAAAGCAGTTAATAGTATTGTAGTTTCTGTCTGTCCTACCCTTTTACTTGGTGACTGTCTTTCTCTGATTTTAGGTGGTTCTTTTTTTTTTTTTTTTTTTTTCAAGACAGAGTCTTGCTCTGTTACCCAGGTTGGAGTGCAGTGGCACAATCTCAACTCACTGCAACCTCCGCCTCCTGGGTTCAAGCAATTCTCCTGCCTCAGTCCCGCAAGTAGCTGGGATTATAGACGTGCACCACCACATCTGGCTAATTTTTGTATTTTTAGTAGAGACAGGGTTTCACCACATTGGCAAGGCTGGTCTCCAACTCCTGATCTTGTGATCTGCCCACCCTGGCCTCCCAAAGTGCTGGGATTACAGGTGTGAAGCACCGTGCGCAACCTGATCTTAGGTGGTTCTAACAGGACCGAAATTTACAATCTTGAAGAACAATGGAGGTACAAGTGTGAACATCAATAATAGTGCACATAAAAAGCACATGAGGCTGGGCTTGGTGGCTCACACCTGTAATCCTAGCACATTTTAGGAGGCTGAGGCAGGTGGATTGCTGGAGTCCATCCCCACCCAAATCTCATGTCGATCTCCTGGACTCCAAAAATCCACCTGCCTCAGCCTCTCAAAGTGCTAGGATTATAGGCATCAGCCACCAAGCCCAGCCATATGTGCTTTTTATGTGCACTACTGTTGATGCTCACTTGTACCTCCACTGTTCTTCAGATGGTAAGTTTCCTGAGTCACTGTCTACCAGTACAGTGGCATGTCCTTTACTGGCCTGGGACAGTGACCTGGGACAGACCAATCATAGCAGCCAAACTTTTCATCCAATGTGGGTGGTCCTAGTTGAATAGGCTTGTTACTCAAGCGGAGCCAATCAGAATCCTTCTATAAGATTTGGAATTTCCCAGGAGGCAAGTTAGTATAATAGAGAAAGCATGAGCTTTGGTAACTGAAGATCTGGATTCTGGCTCACAGAGTTGGGCAAGTTTCTTTACTGTGAGGATTAACTGAGAGAAAATAGAGTACCTGGCACAAAGTAGACATCAGTAAGTGACTTTGTCAATAAACTTCATAATAAAAAACAGTACTCTAATTAACCTTCCTCACTGTTCTACCCTGCCTGATCAATCTTTGCTCTGTAAAGCTCTGCTAAAAAGCTATAATTGGGAGACCCACCTTTTAGTGGGGAGGGCCATACTTAATTTTCCCTGGCTCTTGAGCTTTCCAGAGAGTAGAGAAGGGATGAGAGAGTAAAGTCTCAGGGTGGGAAAGTCATTGTCCAGTCCATCCACTGACTACAAGGAACTGGGGAATCTTTCATTTGGCTAGGGTTCTAAAAGTTGTCTTCAGCCTAGATGCTAGATCAGTGCTGCCTCATAGAACTTTCTTCTCCGATGGAAATGTTTATATCTGTGCTGTCTACCACAGTAACCACAAGCCACACGTGACTACTGAGCACTTGGAGAAGGACCAGTGGGACTGAGGCACTGAATTATTTATTTATTTAAATTAATTTAAATTTATATAACCACCTGTGGTGATGGCTACCACACGGAACAGAGCAGCTCCAGGTTGGAGCATGGCATTTGCAGACAGACACAGAAGGGGGTGAGAATAATAACCGGTGCTTGCTTGAGCAGGGAAGGCTACTACAGCTTAGAAGCAGGTGGGCCTCCAGGTTTAGAGAGGTACTAAAGGAAAGCCATCTGTCCAGGTGCAGTGGCTCATACCTGTGATCCCAGCACTTTGGGAGGCCAAGGCAGGCTGGTTATTTGAGGTCAGGAGTTCGAGACCTGGCCAACATGGTGAAATCCCATTTCTGCAAAAATTAGCCAAGCATGGTGGTATGTACCTGTAATCCCAAATGCTCGGGAGGCTGAGACAGGAGAATCACTTGAACCCAGGAGGTGGAGGTTTCAGTGAGCTGAGATCACACCACTGCACTGCAGGCTGGCAACAGAGAGAGACTCCATCTCAAAAAAAAAAAAAAAAAAAAAAAAAAAAAAAAAAAAAAAAAAAAAAAAAGGAAAAGAAAAGAAAAGAAAAAAGAAAGAAAATCATCTATCTAGTTAGCAATTTAAAACAATGCCCTTCAAAAACCATTTAAAGCATGCGTGCTTTATGTGCAAAGTTTCAGGACGTCTGAGAAGAGTGTCTTAAAAATTGTTTTAAATCTGTAAATTGTAAAAGTAATTAATAGCACTACAGGAAGATTAGTAACTAGAGGGGAAAAAAATAGCTCCAAATCCCACCACACAGATATGTTTGTTTGTTTGTTTGTTTTTGTTTGCTTTTAGAGACAGGGTCTGGCTCTGTTGCCCAGCCTGGAGTGCAGAGGCATAGTCATAGCTCACCGTAGTTTGGAACTCCTGGGCTCAGGTGATCTTCCCTCCTCAGCCTCCCAAGTAGCTGGGACTGCAAGCACGTGCCACCATGCTGCCTAATTTTTGGAATTATTTTTGAGACAGGGTCTTGCTATGTTGCCAGGCTGGCCCCTTACTCCTAGCCTCAAGTGATCCTCCCACCTCAGCCTCCCAAAGTGCTGGGATTATAGTCATGAGCCATCACACCTGGCCTATGATCATATTTATATATTTCCTTTCTATCTTTTACACAAGTATATTCATATTTCACATGATAACTTATGAACTGTAATCTCCATGGGAATTGTGTTCTGCAACCTACATTTTTCATTTACTGTAAGTACTTTTCTGTCATCATAATCTTTGTATCTTTTTCTTTTTAAAAAAATAATATTCAGTCTCCATAGAGACTATCAAAAATTGCCAATGCTGACCATGTTGCAAGTTGTCACGGTGGGATATTGGGAAAAGTTTTCATTTAGCAATAATTGTACCTGGGATAAATCTCATTGGTTACGATACTGCCTTGGCACAAAACTTTTTGTATCTTTTTNTTTGAGATGGAGTTTCACTCTGTCACCCAAACTGGAGTGCAGTGGTAGGATCTCAGCCCACTCCACTCTCAGCAACCTCCACCTCCTGAGTTCAAGCAATTCTCCTGCCTCAGTCTCCCAAGTAGCTGGGATTACAGGCACCTGCTACCATGCCTGGCGAATTTTTTGCATTTTTAGTAGAGATGGGATTTCACCATGTTGGCCAGGCTGGTCTCGAACTCCTGACCTCAGATGATCCACCAGCCTTGGGCTCCCAAAGTGCTGGGATTACAGGTATGAGCCACCATGCCTGGCCCACAAGATCATTTATTTTCCAGAGCCTCAACTTTTTCATCTATAAAATAGGAATAATACTACCTGCCTTTCCGGGTTCTTATCAGAACTAGACATTTATAAATTGCCTCTCACGCTACCCAGCACCATGAAAATGTTTAGTGAATTACATCTAACACTATTATAGTTTTTGTTTTGTTTTGTGTTTTGTTTTGTGGATGACATGCTGTCACCCCAGGCTGGATTGCAGTAGTGCCATCACAGTTAACAGCAGCCTCAAACTCCTGGACTCAAGCCACCCTCCTGCCTCAACCTCCCCAGTGGCTAGGACTATAGGCATGCCACCATGCCCAGCTAATTTTAAATTTTTTATTTTGTATGGATGGTGTGTCACTATGTTGCCCAGATTGGTCTTGAAGTCCTGCTGTCAGAGGTATTTGAACCAGAGCAACTCCATCTTAGACAGGGGCTGGGCAAAATAAGGCTGAGACCTACTGGGCTTCATTCCCAGGAGGTTAGGCATTCTAAGTTACAGGATGAGATAGGAGGTCGGCACAAGAGGCAGGTCACAAAGACCCTGCTGATAAAACAGGATGTGGTAAAGAAGCTGGCCAAAACCAGGATGGCAATGACAGTGACCTCTGGTTGCCCTCACTGTGTATGATATGCTAATTATAATGCATTAGCTTGCTAAAAGACACTCCCACCAGTTCCATGACTGTTTGCAAATGCCATGGCAATGTTCTGAAGTTGCCCTTTATGGTCTCAAAAGGGAAGGGACTCTCGATTCCGAGAAATCCCTGTCCCTTTCCCAGAAAACTCATGAATAACCCACCCCTTTTTTAGCATATAGTCAAGAAATAACTGTAAGTACACTCAGTTGAGTAGCACATACCACTGCTCTGCCTATGGAGTACCCATTCTTTTATTCTTTTACTTTCTTAATAAAGTTGCTTTCACTTCACTCTGTGGACTTGCCCTGAATTCCTTCTTGCACAAGATCCAAGAACCCCCTCTTGGGGTCTGGATTGGGACCCCTATCTGGTAACACTGACCTCAAGTGATCCTTCTGCCTCAGCCTCCCAAAGTGTTGGAATTATAGGTGTGAGCCACCGTACCTGGCTTAGTTTTTTAAAAAATCATAATCATTTTTAGGAAGTTCAATTTCAAGGACCTCTCCTTTTCAAGGAGATTTCCCTATTTGTTTATGCTAACAGGTCTCATGGCCCATCTCTTCTGATTGGATCAGGATCCCCAGCAGCTTAGAGGCTGGCAGGCTGAGGGTCCCCAACGCATGAGAGAAGAGGGGACTGTGGAGAACTTGGGGGAAGCATCACAGGAAGCCGCAGGTGGGCTGAAGGGGGATTCGTCCTGCTCCTGCTAACCAAATGCACAGTCCTCCCCTCAAGCTTGCTTCTCCTCTGAGCTCTTTTGTGCCCTTGGTGATGGGTCGGGGAGACTGAGAATGAAGAACGTCATAATGGTGGGAGACGTTAGGATGGTGGGGCCGGGGGTTGGAAGAATCAGGAGGCTCCCCTGTGTTTTCCCTCCAGAGTTGGCAGCTCTGGGGTGGCAGATAAGGCATTGTGTTTGGAATTCAGCACCATGGGTGTATGTAGCTGGGGTTCTAGCCTCTCCTGAGCTACCCTGGGCTATTATTATACCCTGTGAGTCCTCTTTTCCTTATCAGTGAAATGGCGATGCTAATAATAATGTCCACACAGAGTTAGGAAGCTCAAATAATAAACAATAGTGCTGTCACCAGGTGTGGAGCAACTACTGCTTGCCAGGTCCTGGATTGAATAATTCATATGCATTACATCATCAGTCCTCACAATAGGCCCCAAAGGCAGGTGTTATTATTTCCATTTTACAAGAAGGAACCCAGGGCTCAGAGAGGGGAAGGCTCCTTCCCATTCACCTCCCTGCTTTGTAAAATGGAAAGTCCTGGGTAGTTGTAATCTGTAGTCATGAACCTCTGGTGTTCTCAGCTCATTCCTTGGAGATCTATGCTAGAAAGTTCTAGAAGGTTGCAGACTTTATTAAATAAATTGATTTGACATGTATTTGTTGAGCACTTTGCTATGGTCTGAATGTTTTTGTGCCTCTAATATTCATATGTCAAAATCTTCATTTCTGAGGTATTAGGAGGTGGGGATTTGGGGAAATGATTAGGGCGTGAGAGTGGAGACCTCAGGATTGGGATCAATGTGCTTATGAAAGAGGCCACAGAGCACTAGCCTGCCCCTTCCACCATGTGGGGACACAGTGAGAAGGCACGACCTGTGAACCACGAATAGGGCATTCACCGGACATCGAATCTGCTGGCGCCATGATCTGGGACTTCCCAGCCTCCAGGACTGTGAGAAGTAAATTTCTGCTGTTTATAAGCTACTCAGTCCATGACAGTTTGTTATAACAGCCCGAATAGACCAACACACCTGCTGTGTGCTAGGAGTGTTCTAGGTGGTTGGGAGTCAGCAATGAACATCATAAAGCACCGTCAAAGAGGATACATGTTTGCATGCAGAGACTGAAAGATCAGCAACAAAGAAATATAAAATAAAACAAGGTAAGTAGGGAGGGCAGTGTTTTGTCCAAAGGTCAGAGAAGGAGGTTGTGCTCACCACTTGCATTACAGTCTACAAGGATGTAATCTCCATAAGGACAGGACCCTGGGACCTTGTTCATCCTCACAGCTCCAGTCCCTAGCACAAGTTCCGGTTTCTAGTAGGTGCTCAATAAATATTTGTTGAATGAATGAATGAAAATGAATCGCCTCAGTCTCAGACCTGCTAGAGAAATGTCCATTTTAGGGTAGGCATGGGATTTTGAATTCACCTCCTATGAGCTGACATTTGCGGAGAAACTTGTGTGCCCCAGGCGCTGTGCCATCCTCCATGGCCCAGTACAGCCCCTTCCCTTGAGCATCTTCACTAGAGAAGATGGTGGCGCTTGCAATTTAGTGGTCTAGAAGGGAAGGCAGCAAAGAGAATAAGGGAAGAACAGGAGTTAAGTGCGAAGAGGAAGTGTTTCAGGGTCAGCAAAGAATTCAGCAAGTGTATTGCCTGACATTTTTTTTTTGGATACAAAAAATAGCTAGTTCTGCTTTTTGGACTGGGGCTCGCTGAATCAGGGGTTCAAAGAGCATAGCATGAGGATAGGAGCAGTACATGTCATCTGCAGCAGATGGTGATGCCCCAGAGACAGAACGTGGCCTTGAAGATGCTTCCCTCTACTGCCTTTGGCCCAAGAATCAAGGTCAAGGGCAGGCAACCAAGCTCAGCTCCCTAGGGTCCCAATCCCAGCCTCTCAACTAGGCCAGCCCTTCCCAAGAACACTACCCTTGTTCCACCCGCTTGGACTCCACACCAGGCTCAGTTGAGTCTCGGAGGCCAAGGGTGTGAGAAGAATCATCCCAGCATCTGTTATTAACCATTATTTCTATTTTTTTGGCTGCACTTTTGCTTTGGCCCCGAGAACCCTGGGTCGGTGCTTCTTTGAGCACAAAACGACTGATTTGCCAGGTCTTTGTTCAGCCTCACAAAAGAAGGGGATGATTATTACAAGAACAGATTTTGCATTCCATATTTACCCCAGATGACATTGCCTTGATCCCTAAAATAACTCCAGATCGCCTGGGTGGAACTTGCTGGTTCCTTTTCATCTTGCTATTTTGCAATTGTTTATGGAGACCATCACCATAGTGATATTATCAGAGCAGGGCAGAATGAAACTCCAAACTCTGGGTTGTTATTGGTTTTTCCTTTGTACCTCGGAACATGACTTTTTCACCCCAAACCTTCTCTTTTATTTCTTATAAGCATTAAAGTTCTCAGTTCCAACTCAGCCAGCATCACTTTCTGACTCATCCCCAGCAGTTAAAACCACAGAGGTGGTCTACACTGGGATGAGGGATAGAAGTGCTTGGGTTGAGTTTCCAAATTGGAAACTGTATTTGCCAGAAATCCCCTTTCCTTCAGATAAGACTGGGGTCAAAGTACTAGAGTGTTGAAAGAGGCACTAAATAAACTGAGAATCTAAAGGACCTTCAGTGTTTGGGCCAAGGAACATGGTGATAGAGTTCAACAAATAAACACAGCTGGCTTAGGGTGAGTCTTTAGCAAACACTTATCTTCTTGATTTTTTTTTTTTTTTTTTGGTCATAATCGTCATCTTGGCCCAAAGCCTTTATTATAGCATTCTCACACACTGCTGCTGGAGGTGTGGATTTGTACATCTTTCTAATAGAAAATTTGGCAATGAATAACAAAAGTCTTGACACTGTAACTCTTCCTTTGACACCAAATTCTACTTGTGGGGGCTAAGAAAATAATTAGGGACATGAGCAGAAGGATACATACAAAGATGTTTATTGCTAATAATGGTGAAAATCGGAAATAACCCAACTGTACAACATTAGGGGACTGCTTTTCAAAATTCAAAATCCAGCCTGGCCAGTGGCTCATCCCTATAATCCCAGCACTCTGGGAGGCTGAGGTAGGAGGAGCACGTGAGCCCAGGAGTTCGAGACCAGCCTGGGCAACACAGTGCGACCCTGTCTCTACAAAAAAAAAATTTTTTAAAGTAAAACAAACAAAAAAAATCATGATCCCTTTCATGCAACGGATACTGAGCCACTATTAAAAATTATGCCCACTGGGCGTGGTGGGTCACGCCTGTAATCCCAGCACTTTGGGAGGCTGAGGTGGGCACTTGAGGTCAGGAGTTTGGGACCAGCCTGTCCAACAAGATGAAACTCTGTCTCTACTATAAGTACAAAAATTAGCCTTTTAAAATAATCTTGGATGGGTGCAGTGGCACGCGCCAGTAATCCCAGCCCATTGGGAGGCCAAGATGGGAGGATCACTTGAGGTCAGGAGTTTGAGACTAGCCTGGCCAACATAGCGAAACCCTGTCAGTACTAACAACACAAAAATTAGCTGGGCATGGTGGCACATGCCTGTAAGTCCTAGGTACTCGGGAGGCTGAGGCAGGAGAATTGCTTGAACCTGGGAGGTGGAGGTTGCAGTGAGCCGAGATCACTCCACTGTACTCCAGCCTGGGCAACAGAGTGAGACTCCGTCTTTAAAAAATAAATAATAGGCCGGGCACGGTGGCTCAAGCCTGTAATCCCAGCACTTTGGGAGGCCGAGGCGGGTGGATCACAAGATCAAGAGATCGAGACCATCCTGGTCAACACGGTGAAACCCCGTCTCTACTAAAAATACAAAAACATTAGCTGGGCATGGTGGCGTGTGCCTGTAATCCCAGCTACTGAGGAGGTTGAGGCAGGAGAATTGCCTGAACCCAGGAGGCGGAGGTTGCGGTGAGCCGAGATTGCGCCATTGCACTCCAGCCTGGGTAACAAGAGTGAAACTCCGTCTCAAAAAATAAATAAATTAATAAATAAATAAATAATAAAAAATAAATAAATAAAATAATCTCTCTGATGGTCATCATGGGCAGAACTAGAGTCCTATTCTAGGAGCCTCCTTGCATAAAGCTCATAAGATAAATGGTGTGCAGGCCAGGCACAGTGGCTCACGCCGGTAATCCCAGCACTTTGGAAAGCCAAGGTAGGCGGATCACATGAGGTCAGGAGTTTGAGACCAGCCTGACCAACATGGAGAAACCCCATCTCTACTAAAAATACACACAAAAACATTAGCTGAGCATGGTGGCACATGCCTGTAATCCCAGCTATTCGAGAAGCTGAGGCAGGAGAATCACTTAAATCCGGAAGGCAGAGGTTGCAGTGAGCAAAGTTTGCACCATTTCACTCCAGCCCGGGCAACAAGATCAAACCTCCATCTCAAAAAAAAAAAAACAAAAGATAAAAGGTATTCAATGATTTTTTTCTTTTTTAAACATAGTTGAGCTTCGTCACACAGACTGGAGTGCAGTGGCAGGATCTTGGCTCACTGCAACCTCTGCCTCCAGGGTTCAAGTGATTCTCCCGCCTGAGCCTCCGAGTAGCTGGGATTACAGGTGCCTGCTACCACGCCCAGCTAATTTTTGTATTTTTAGTAGAGACGGGGTTTCACCATATTTGTCAGGCTGATTGTGAACTCTTGACCTCATGATCTGCCCGCCTCAGCCTCCAAAGTGCTGGGATTACAGGCATGAGCCATCATACCTGGCCCAGTGATTTCTTATGTGGTTAGATGATAATGAACGAATAGTATGGTTCATTGGACCAATAAATATTTAGCAACTGCAGATTTTCTGCCTAGTTGGAGTTTAAGGTCAAAGATAGACACAGCTGACATAGATAACCAGGTATAAAATACTTAGACAATGTAATAAGACTAGGAAATGTATTTACAACATACTAAAAATCACCTGATGTTTGGCAACAGCAGTAAGGATCGTTGCAGGTCATACCACATGCCACCAGTTAATACCTATCTTATTAAAATTTCACAGCAGGCTGAGTGCTATGGCTCACACCTGTAATCCCAGCACTTTGGGAGGCTGGGGTGGGAAGATCACCTAAGGTCAGAGGTTCAAGACCAGCCTGGCCAACATGGTGAAATCCCATTTCCACTAAAAATACAAAAATTAGCCAGGCGTGTTGGTGGGCACCTGTAATACCAGCTACTTGGGAGGCTGAGGCAGGAGAATCACTTGAACCCGGGAGGTGGA
>NW_016107330.1:9781370-9787744 GCF_001604975.1 Cebus imitator | reverse complement strand
AGAAAAACCAAAAGAACAAAATATCTCACAGCAATTGTAGGAGATAGGTATCATGCTCTCCATTTATAGAAGAGAAAAGTTGGTATAGAGGGAGGTTTATAAAAAGTCACTTGCTCTTTCAATATTTCAGGGAGGAGGTAGATGCAGTGATTCAGGGGTAAGAGAGTCATAGAGCTTCTCTGACTAAATGATTCAGATAGGAAGGTACATGTAGATGGAGAACGAAGACCTACAAAAGCCTTTTACCCAGACCAGTAAACACTCAGGAGAAAATGAAAATCATTTTAACTACCCTGCTTTGAGCACTTGGGGATGATGTTGACATAAAAGTGAGGATTACAGGACGTCATTATATTCAACCTCACTGGCTTGTGGGAAGTGGTGGGAGTTCTGCAGGAATCTATAGCACAGATGCGCAAGAGAGTAAAACACACAGAAACCTAGAGTCTATTGTCATTATCATCATCACTAAAACATCTAAACATCTCTTCGTTTGGGATAACATAGAGGAGTGAAAGTGCATAGGCTGTGGGACCAGACAGACCTCCACTGACATCCTGGCTTATCCATGTATTCATACTGTAGCTATGTGATCTTAGTCCAGCCTCACCAGCTTGGCCTTGAGATGCCTGTGACACCTTCACCCTTTTATGGAAATCCTGGTTTGATTTATCATCCCAAATATTTCCTGCTGTATTGACGGCTATCATAGGAGCTTTTCAGACCTGAATTTGTTGGGGGTAATGCTAGCTGCTGGAACAAAGAACCCCCAACTTTGAGTGACTTCCTGCTACGATGAAGGTTTACCTGCCCCCAAAGGCACAGCCTGCTTGGGTGTTTTTAGTGACTATCATGGAAACAGATACAGGCTTCTTCCATCTTGGAGCCCTCCCTTAGGTCCTCTGCATTCAGTTTACTGATGAACAGAAAGAGTGTGTAGCAGGACACAAGGGCCATTTTATGGCCATGCCTGGAGATGGCACATGTCACTTCTGCCCACTTTCCATTAGTTAAAACACAGACACATGACCACAATTTAACTCAAGTGAAGTTGGAAAATAGTGGCTATGTTTCTGCCAAGGAAGAGGCAATGGAAAAGGTAACCATGTAGCTTATTAATGCTAGCATACCTGTATCAATTGCAGGTAATGCGGGGCAGATAATGAAAGGTCATTAAGATTAAAGCCCTTGCTGTGTGCAGTGGCTCACATGCAATCCCAACACTTTGGGAGGCAGAGGCAGGAGGACTGCTTGAGTCCAGAATTTTGAGACCAGCCTGGGCAACATAGGGAGATCCTGTCTCTAAAAAAAATTTACAGATTAGTGGGGTGCGGTGGTGCATGCTTGTAGTCCCAGCTACTCCAGAGGCTGAGGCAGGAGGATTGCTTCAATAGGAAGGTCAAGGCTGTAGTGAGCTGTTTGTGCCACTATACTCCAGCCTGGGCAATAGAGCAAGACAAGCAAGCAAGCAAGCAGGCAAGCAGGGAGGGAGAGAGAGAGGGAGGGAGGGAAGGAAGAAAGGAAGGAAGGAAGGAAGGAAGGAAGGGAGGGAGGGAGGGAAGGGGGAGGGGGGAGGGAGAGAAAGAGAGGAAGAGAGGAGAGGAGAGAAGAGGAGATCAGGAAAAAGATTAAAGTTCAAGAGAACTGCAATGGCAGTTTTCCAAGCAATGGTGTGTGACAGACAGAAATCTATGGCAGTCAGTTTTTCTTGACAGATACAGATATCAGTCTGGGCCAGATCTTATAGGATCTTAGATCACATATGTCTGATCCAGTCTGACAGTTTTAAGCTGTAAAGAGGAAGCACCTATGAAATAGGCCCTATCACCATTGACATTGCTCTGGGCCTCTCTGTTCAATCATCCTGACTCTCTGTGCTGCTCAGTTTCCCCCTTTGCATTTTGTTCCCAATCTGCCAAGCTTCAGACGTGGTGATTCATTATCCCCACTTAGAGTCTCACTTTACACTGCTGGACCAGATACTCAACCTCACTTCTCTGACCTCTGTTTTTCTTTCAGACCACAATCTGGAGTCTTTCTGACTACAATAGCATTGATTGCCTTATTGATTGCTTTAGATAAATAGGTCATCAGGTCTAGCCTGGTCCTGGGAGTTAAGAACCTCAACAAAAGTCCTTTTATGCTATACACTCTGTTTGTTCACTTGAACAAAAATATTAAGCTGATATGTATGTTTATTTACTTGGAAGCATTGAAACTTATAGACAGAATGCCTTTTCTTCCAAAAAATTTAATGTCCCGTGTATGTTTAACTAATGCTTTACATAGCTCTGAAATCTTTTTCTTAAACGGTATCTTTGGAAGAGCAGAATTTTCTTGTTTTCATTAAATCTAAATTATCAATTTTTTTTCCTTTTTAGTTAGTGCTTTTTGTATCTTAATAAATCTTTGCCAATTCAATGTTGTGAAGATTTCTCATGTTTTCTTTTAGAAGTTTTAGCTCTTTATGTTTACGTCTATGATCCATTCAGTTAATGTTTATCTATGGTGTGAGGTAAGGGTCAAGCTTCGTTTTTTTCTAAATGGATCTTGGGACGACAAGGCAGAAGGATCCCTTGTGCCCAGGAGTTCAAGACCAGCACGGGCAACATAGTGAGACCTTGCCTCTACAAAAAAAATGCACAAAAATAAAAAGCAGGAGGGCACCATGGTGGCTCATGCTTAAAATCCACCTTTGGGAGGCCAAGGTGGGCAGATTGTTGGAGTCCAGGAGTTTGAGACCAGCCTGGGCAATATGGCAAAACCCTGTCTCTACACAAAATACAAAAATCAGCCAGGTGTGGTGACATGCATTTGTAGACCCAGCTCTATTCAGGCGACTGAGGTGGGATGATTGTTTGAGCCCAGGAAGTCGAGGCTGTGGTGAGCCAAGATCATACCATTGAATTTCCAGCCTGGGTGACAAAGCAAGACTCTGTCTCAAAAACAAACAAAAATAGCTGGGCATGGTGGAGCACTCCTGTATTTCCAGCAACTGGGGAGGCTGAGGTGGGAGGATTGCTTGAGCCCATTTGAGATAAGGCTGCAGCAAGCTGAGCTCGTACCTCTGCACTCCAGTCTGGGTGAGAGAGCAAGACCTTGTCTCTAAACAAGTAAACAAACAAACAAACAAACAAAGAGATCTCCAGTTGTCCCAGAACTGTCCATTAAACACTATTCTTCCACACGTCATTACATTGACACCTTTGTCAAAAATTATTTTACTGGCCAGGCACGGCGACTCACGCCTGTAATCCCAGCACTATGGGAGGCGGAGGCGGGTGGATCACTTGAGATCAGGAGTTCGAGATTAGCCTGGCCAATATGGTGAAACTCTGTCTCTACTAAGAATACAAAAATTAGTCGGGTGTGCCTGTAATACCAGCTACTCAGGAGGCTGAGGCAGAAGAGTCTCTTGAATGCAGGAGGCGGAGGTTGCAGTGAGCTGAGATTGTGCCACTGCACTCCAGCCTGGGTGACAAAGTGAGACTCCATTTCAAAAAATATATATTTTACTGTATATAGGAGGGTCTGTTTTTGGACTATTCTGTTCCATTCATCTATGTGTCTATCCTTATGTCAATGCCACACTGGGTTGATTTATGCAGCTTTATAGTTAAGTCTTGAAGTCAGTCAGACAGTGTAGGCCTTCTAACTTTTTCTCTTTTTTTAAAGATTGTTCTAAATATTCTGGGATTTCCAGATACATTTTTAAAAGATTGTTCTTTTCTAAAGATTGCTCTTTTTAAAAAGATTGTTCTACTATCATGGGTTTTCCATATACTTTTAGAATCAGGCCAGGCACAGTGGCTCATGCCTGTAATTCCAGCACTCTGGGAGGGTGAGGATTGCTGGATTGCAGGAGTTCAAGACCAACCTGGGCAACATGGGAGACCTCATCTCTACTAAAAAAAATTAAAAATTAGCCACCTCTGGCGCCATGCACCTGTAGTCCCAGCACTTGGGAGGCTGAGGTGAGAGGATCACTTGAGCCTGGGACGTCAAGGCTGTAGTGAGCAGTGATTGCGCCACTGCATTCCAGCCTGGGTGACAGAGTGAGAGGCTGACTGAAAAAGAAAAAGAGATTTAGAATGAGCTTGTGAGTTTATGTAGAAAAGCTTGCTGGGATTGTGATTTTAATTGCATCGAATTTATAGTCCATTTTCAGGAGAATGAACATCTTGATGACATTGAATCTTCCAATCCATAACTAGGGTACACCTATTGATCTAGATTTTTAATTTATCTTAGCAATGTTTTCTTGTTTTCAGGCCTTGCACATCTTTCATTAAATATATCCCTGAGTCTTTTAATATTTTATTTTTTTACAGTGGTTTTGTTTTTGTTTTTTTTTGTTTTGTTTTGTTTTGTTTTTTGAGACAGAGTCTTACCCTGTTCCCCAGGCTGGAGTGTAATGGCACGATCTTGGTTCCCTGCAATCTCTACCTCCCGGGTTCTAGCAATTCTCCTGCCTCAGCCTCCAGAGTAGCTGGGATTACAGGCACCCGCCACCACGTCCCGCTAATTTTTGTATTTTTAGTAGAGACAGGGTTTCACCATGTTGGCCACGCTGATCTTGAACTACTGACCTTGGGTGATCCACCCACCTCAGCCCCGCAAAGTGCTGGGATTACAGACGTGAGCCACTGTGCCCGGCCCTTTTTGATGTTATTATAAAGGTATTTAAATTTGTTTAATTTCCAGCTGTTCATTGCTCTGATCTTTTATTCTAGCTTTTCATTAGACTGTTTTCTAAGTCCTACCACTTTCTCAGGTCCTATGTCAGTTCTGCGTCTGGTTTTCTTTCATTCGGAACACTGCAATGTCTGACTGGAATTAGAGATGAGAGTTTCGTAGAAGTAGAGGATGGCTGAGGTTTGCGTCCTGGATGACCGGAGGTTCTCTGGCTCACACAATTTGACAGCTTTCATTTATATTGTGCCACTAACAATGCTAATTGTTAGTGATATGACTCACAGTCCCTGCCTCAAGGGGCCACAGCACAGTAGGGACCAAGTGAAAAGTGATCTGGTAAGGTACGCAAAATACAGGTTTCCATGGGAACACAGAACAGGGGGTCCCAAGCCCAGCTTTTGAGGGGACTGTCAGGGACTAATACCAGGAGAAGAAGGTGATTATGCAGAATCTAAAGGAAGAGTCAGCTTTAGACACATTGTAGAGTCCAGCCCAACCCTGGTGGGTGACTGGCTGGCCAGCTTAATACACCAAACATGAAGTCTCCCACATATGCATATAAAAACTCCAACAGCTGGCCTGCATGTGAGAGGCCCTTCCATAACTCTAACCAAGACCCTGTAAATGGTCAGGATACAAATATTTCTGGTCCAGCAGAAGGCAGCTGTGACTTCTCCCAGGTACCTATTAGAAAAGCAAAAACTCTGAGATGGTTGTGTCTAACCTCAGAGTAAAGTATCCTCTTGGCACTGGAAGACTTTGGGGATGCATTAAAAAGAAGTGGATTGCTAGTGGTCTGTCCACCTCCCCCTCCCTGCTACATGTTCTTTCAAGATGCTGAAGGCTGGAAAAAGTTGATCTAAGCTGTCTAGCCGAGGCTGCCTCCTCTACAAACCACACAATTTTGTCTTCAAAGGAAATCAGCATTTTTTTTTTTTTTTGGCCCGTACTCAGTCCTGCTTAAGGTTTCAATGACCAGAAATTTCTGAGACCCCAAAGAAGTCTGTTTCACTCACGGCCTGAGCTTATTCGGAATGCCTGTAATGCTCATCTGCTTCTTTCTCTCTACTTTTCAGCATCCCTTTCTCCTTTTAGTAACAGCATCCTGATTTCCCCCATCAGGGAAACAGTTTCTCTCCCTGATCATCAGGTCTCCATCTGCCAGCTCCAGGGCTGGGCTCATGCCTGAGGCCGCTGGTAACTGAAGACATGAACATGGCTGAAATTGTCTAAGGAAAAAGGCAAAGTTAGAGAAAGAGAGAACCTGTTACCAAATCTCAAGGAACTCCATCATTTAGTGGGTGTGTGGAGTAGAAGGAGTCTGCAGAGAACCCAGAGAAGGAGTGTGGAGGTAGAATTAAGACCAGGAGAGTCACATGATGTCATGGAAGCCAATGGGAAAGAGTGCTTCAACGAGGGAGAAGTGGCCAGAGCATCAGACGCTACTGGGAGGTTACAGGAGGTGAGGATTAAAAATCGTGCATGTGGCCTGGCAAGGTGGCTCATGCCTGTGATCCCAGGATTTGGGGAGGCTGAGGCGGGAGGAGTTCTTCAAACCAGGAGCTTAAGAATAGCCTAAGCAAGGCCGGGCGCGGTGGCTCACGCCTGTAATCCCAGCACTTTGGGAGGCTGAGGCGGGTGGATCACGAGGTCAAGAGATCGAGACCATCCTGGTCAAC
>NW_016107330.1:9754126-9780910 GCF_001604975.1 Cebus imitator | reverse complement strand
CAGCTGTGGTGGCAGGCACCTGTAATTCCAGCTACTAGGGAGGCTGAGGCAGGAGAATCACTTGAACCTGGGAGGAGGTTGCAGTGAGCTGAGATCATGCCACTGCACTCCGGCCTGGGCAACAAGAGCGAAACTCCGATTCAAAAAAAAATAATAATAAATAATATATATATTTTTTAATAAAGAAAGTTGTGCATGTGACCTTCAACATGAAGGTTATGGGTGACCTCAGAGATATGTCAGTGAGGAGTTATGAAAGAGAATGGGAGGTTAGGAAGTGGAGGGAGGAAGCACAGGCAATTCTTTGGCTGGGAAAGGCAGGAGATGGCGGTAAGCCGGAGAAGATGAGGAATTCACGTAAGTTTCTTTAAAAAAAAATCACTTAGGCATGTTTAAAACCAGAGTAATCATCTAGCAGAAAGGGAGTAGTTGAACAATCTGGGGAGAGACAGGATAATTGAAGTGTAAGGTTCTTGAGAAAATAAAATCCCCAAGGGAGAATATTGTTTATAGCATTTCCCCAACTTGGTGGCTCGCCCCACTTCGGGCTGAGTTCATTTTGATTACCATTCGGCAGAAAGCACCATGGCCCAAATCAGGTCAAGGGCCCATCTGCAAACCAATTAGCATGGCCAAAGCTACGCTTTGAGTTTGACCAATCAGAATCCTCTCCTCTAAAGTTGGGGGTGGGCTGAACTTCACCCAAACTAAATGTCTGAAAATGAGACAGGGTTAAGTTGTAGGAAAGACAGGGTATTTATACCTGGGAGGTACCCCAGCAGCAACCTTGAAGCCAGCTGAATGATGGGGCAGATGGCCTTGCCATGTGGTGTTCCCTCCCTGTTAGAACTCTTGGTAACAAAGAAGATTTTCTTTTTTTTTTTTGAGACATAGTCTCTCTGTCACCCAGGCTGGAGTGCAGTGGCATGATCTCGGCTCGCTGCAACCTCCGCCTCACAGGTTCAAGCAATTCTCATGCCTCAGCTTCCTGAGTAGCTGAGATTACAGGCACTCACCACTACGCCCAGCTAGTTTTTGTCTTTTAGTACAAACGGACTTTCATCATTTTGGTCAGGCTGGTCTTGAACTCCTGACCTCAGGTGACCCACCTGCCTTAGCCTCCTAAAATGTTGGGATTACAGGCATGAGCCACCACGCCCAGCCGGTAACAAAGATTCTTAAATGAAATCCCACTGAAACTTTAGCATATGGAGTTAGGATGTTCAGGGAATATGGCTAGCTGTAGAATTCAGCATACTAAGGGGTTCAAATCTGGCTTATTCTAAGGGTTCTCGGGCATTTCTAAAGACAGTAAAACACCTAAAACACTTTAGTAACTGGAGAAGGTGCCCAATTTAGGAAGCAGGCCCAGCCCTGTTAGATGGGAGGTAATTTAGGAGCTACGCAATCCCCAGCTCCTGGGATAACTGTGCATTTATTAACCCAGTTAGTAGTTGTAATTGAAGAAGGAAAGACAGAAACCATGTTGGGCAAATTCTGGGCAATGCCTGCTTTAATAGGTCCTGTATCAGCTGATTGGGCATAGGTCTTTTTTTTTTTTTAGACAGAGTCTCATTCTGTCACCCAGGCTGGACAGGCTGAAGTGCAATGGTGCAATTTTGGCTCACTGCAACCTCCGCCTCCTGGGTTCAAGCGATTCTCCTGCCTCAGCCTCACGAGTCACTGGGATTACAGGCACCTGCCACGATGCCAGGCTAATTTTTTGTATTTTTAGTAGAGACGGGGTTTCACCTGTTGGTCAGGCTGGTATTGAACTCCTGATCTCGTGATCCGCCCACCTCAGCCTCCCAAAGTGCTGGGATTACAGGTGTGAGCCACCGCGCTCGGCCGGGCATAGGTCTTGCAAGGATTTCAAGGTTGCCGCTTCCTTCCTCAGGTGATGGTATTATGTGGCTTGGGGCTTCCCTTCTACCTTGCCTCAATTCAGAAAATGCTGATGGGCACCTACTAAGTGTAATTGCCATGCTGTGTGCTGGGATGTGGTAGCACTGCCTTGTGCAGTTTACAAAGCCCTTTCCTACCTATAATCTCAATCTGGTGATTCTGAGATAAGATTTTGAGTCAGAAAGACCAAAGCGAAGATAAATCCGTCCACGTATTCTGTGTGACTTTAGGCAAGTTATTTCATGGAAGCCCCAACTTCTTCTATAAATTGGTAATAATAAAAGCCCTGGCCAGGCATAGTGGCTCATGCCTATAATCCCAGCACTTTGGGAGGCTGAGGTGGGAGGATCACTTGAGTCCAGGAGTTTGAGACCAGCCTGGGCAACATGGCAAAATCCCGTATCTACAAAAAATACAAAAATTAGCCAGCAGTGGTGGCTCACACCTGTGGTACCAGCTACATGGGAGGCTGAGTTGGGAGGATTGCTTGAGCCTGGGAGGTGGAGGTTGCAGTGAGCTGAGATTGTGCCATTGCATTCCAACCTGAGACTCTGTCTCAAAAAAAAAAAAAAAGAGATCCTGGCTCAAAGGATGGTTGGGAGGAGTCTGTGAGATTATACATGAAAAGTGCTTAGTGCATAGCAAGCACTCATTTAAAAGTAGCTGTATTATTCATTCTTGGTCTGTTTATTCACACAATAATCTTGTCCTGTTGATACTACTATCTTCGTTCGCACACCTTCATTGAGTACTGATTATGTTCTAGATGCTGAACACCGAGGTCCATAATGACCAAAAGAGGACTCAGATGCAGAAAAATAAGGGTCCCAGGACTAAGCCTTCAGAAAAGGAAGAACCATCAAAGGAAACTCAGGGAAACCTAAGCACCAGGAGAAGTCTTCCTTTTCACCTTGCCTCAATTCAGGAAATGCTTATGGGCACCTACTCTGTGTAATTGCCATGCTATGTGTCGGGATGTGGTAGCCTTACTCATCTCAGGAAAGCCAAGAGAGGTACATTAAGAAAGAGAAGGCAGGAGTAACACAAGGCCCCAAAGTGAGCATGGAGTTCTGCAATGTCAAGTTCCCAGGTCAACTTGAGGACAGCAATGTGGCTTTGTAGGAAGGTGGGGGCAGAGGCCTGATCCAGACTGATCTGAGGAGAAAATGGAGCAGGTGTGGAATCCACAGCTGCAAAGAATTTACAAAGTTTTGGTCTGAATGGGAGCAGGAAAAATGGGGGGAGTGGCTAGAGGGAGATGCGGGATCCAGGAGTTTTGAGTGGTGGTTATTGAAACTTACATGATAGGAGATATTAGGGCATGTTTTCTGGAGCAGATGGGAATAATCCAGTACCGAGGGAGAAACTGGTGACTAAGGAAGGAAGGATCTGGAGAACAAGCAGAGGGGTGACAATGATAGGAACACAAACGCTTCATTTATTATAAAATTTGTGGAGGCAGAGATTTCGGGGAGGGTGCAGAGATGCTGGTAGATGATGAGCACCAGTCTGGTTCCATTATTTCTGTGAAGTGAAAGGCAAGGCCATCTGCCTAGAGAGAAGCATGCAAAGAGGGCTGGGCATGGTGGCTCACACCTGTAATCCCAGCACTTTGGGAGGCCGAGGCAGGTGGATCGCCTGAGAGCAGGAGTTCAAGACCAGCCTGGCCAACATGGTGAAACCCCATCTCTACTAAATATGCAAACATAGCCAGGTGTGGTGGTGTGTGCCTGTAGTCCCAGCTACTCTGGAGGCTGAGGCAGGAGAATCGCTTAGACCCAGGAGGTGGAGGTTCTAGTGAGTTGAGATGGAGCCACTGCACTCCAGCCTGGGCCATCTCAGAAAAAATTAAAAAAAAAAAAGCAAAACTACTCTAAAAAACAAAGTCTTGGCTGGGGCAGTGGCTCATGCCTGTAATCCTAGCACTTTAGGAGGCTGAGATGGGAGGATTAAGCCCAGGAGTTTGAGACCAGCCTGGGTAACATAGTGCAACTCAGTCTCTACAAAAAAAATACAAAAAAATTAGCTGGGCATGGTGATGTACACCTGTAGTCCCAGCTACTCGGGGGGCTGAGGTGGGAGGATCACCTGAGTCAGGAGGTGTAGAGGCTGCAGAGAGCTATGATTATGTCACTGCACTCCAGTCTGGGCAACAGAACTGAGACACTGTCTCAAAACAAACAAACAAAAAAACAAAAGACATAGTCTTTATTTTTTTATTATTGTTACTTTTTGAGACAGAGTCTCACGCTGTAGCCCAGGCTGGAGTGCAATGGCATGATCTCAGCTTACAGGAACCTCTGCCACCTGGGTTCAAGTGATTCTCCTGCCTCAGCCTCTCAAGTAGCTGGGATTACAGGCGTGTGCCACCATGCCCGGCTAATTTTTATATTTTTAGTAGAGACAGGGTTTTGACATGTCGGCCAGGCTGGTCTTAAACTTCTTACCTCAGGTGATGTGCCTACCTCAGCATCCCAAAGTGCAAGGATTACAGACATGAGCCACTGCCCCAGGCCAACGAAGTCTTTAAATATGAAAAAAAATTTTTTAGCATCATCCTTGATTCCTTTCTTCTCACGCCTACCACCAATGCATCAGGAAATATCTAGAATACCATCTACTTCTTGCCATCTCCAATGTTACTACCCTGGTCTAAGCCAGTTTCATCTCTCTGCTGTGTGATCTTGGGCAAGCTCCTTACCTTTTCAGGCCTCTGTCATGAGGATTAAATGGCTTATTATCTGTAAGGTGCTCAACAGTGTTCATCGCATAAGATGCACCATATTAGTGCTTTTTAATTAAATAAATGTCTTGAATATAGAAACGGCATTCTAAGGCCCTAGTCCCCCTACAGTCCACTCAGAACACAGCAGCCTCGTGATCCTTTTAAAGCCTGGGTCAGATCTTGTCACTGCTCTGCACTTCAGCTCCTGCTTGACTTAGGCTAGCCACACTGGCCTCCTGTCTGTCCCTTGAAAATACACTAGTGCTGATCCAGCACTGTCACCCGTGCTGCTCCTTGCGCTTCTGCTATCCACAGGGCTGGCTCCCTCCTTCCCTTCAGCTGTATAATCAAATACTCCCAAGCAAGGCCTTGCCTGCCTACCTGTTGGCTTGCACAAATTTTTCTCATTATCTCTAATCGCTACCTGACACTGTATTATTATTATTATTATTTTTGAGACAGAGTCTTCCTCTGTCACCGAGGCTGGAGTGCAGTGGTGTGATCTCAGCTGACTGCTACCTCTGCCTCCCGGTTCAAGCAATTCTCCTGCCTCAGCCTCCCGAGTAGCTGGGATTACAGGCGCTCACCACCGTGCCCAGCTAACTTTTGTATTTTTAGTGGGGACGGGGTTTCGCTATGTTGGCCAGGCTGGTCTTGAACTCTTGACCTCAAGTGATCACCTACCTCAGCCTCTCAAGAGTGCTGGGATTACAGGCGTGAGCCACCGTGCCTGGCCTTGGACACTGTATTTGCCTGGTGGCCAGTTGTCTCCCTGACAACACTCAAGGTCTGCAACAAGGTGGGCTGTTTTGTTCATTGCTGTATTTCCAGAGTCTAGCACAGCGCTTGGCACATAGCAGATGCCCAATAAATATTTACTGCGTGTGCCATTCTCTTCTTTGAATTCCTGTAATACTTATCCAATACCATTCTTGCAAGACTTAAGCATGCTTTTTCTGCCAGTGGCTGCCTGTGAATGCTTTTACTTGTCTACGAGCTCCCTGAGGACAGGGCCTGGCTCAGGGAAACAATTCCTGTCATTTGTGCAGTTTACCATCCCCTCACAGATGGCCTGATTTGATTTAACCAAAGCAAGCAGGCCACGGAGGGCAGATATTATTAGCAATACAGGTCTCCTGCCACCTAGACTAAGCTCAACACATATTTGACTGAGAGAGAGAGAGATTGGGAGAGAGAAACTTGAGTCACTTTGGAGCGAGGAAGCCCTACTGGGCAAATGGAATGGTTCTCTGCAGCACATCTGACAGTACGCCTAACAGCTAGCATTTGTTGAACTTAATTTTCTAATCTCTACCTGTGTCATCCTCACAACTATTCTGTCTGCAGCTATATGGACGGGCAGGGACCTTTATGTCTTGTTCATCTGTTATCTTATGGTGCCTAAGCAAGGCCTGGTACATAGTAGGTGATGAATAAATGGTGTCAGCCCAAAGCTCCTCAATTCGAGTCCAGGCTCAGGTGCAGCGCGGCGCTCTGGGTCCCGCTGTAGAGATCGGCAGCGCTGAGCTCCGGCCCGGCTTTCGGAGCACTACCCCAGGGCTGGGCTGGACTGGGCTTGGCCGGGCCGGGCCGCCCTAGGCGGCAGTTCCGGGTGCGCCGCAGGAGTAAGCGCGCGCACGGGGTGGGGCGCGGAGGGCCGGTCACCTCCCAGCCCCGGTGCCTTCTGCATCCCCGCCCATGGGGTCGGGTACCCTCGCCGCCACGCGCTGCTGCAGGCCCAGAGTCGGGGACTGAGCCTCCGAGAGCGCGGAAGCCCCTCCAGCCCCTGCCGGCACCCGGACTCCAGAACCCACTGCCACTGAGCCGAGCCGCGCCGCGCCGCGCCGCGCCCCGCCCCGTAGCGCAGACCCCGCCCCCGTTCCTCGTCGGCGCCCGCCTCCCGCGCCGCGCTCCATACTTGGCGATCGCCGCGGCCCCGCGCGCTCATTGGCCGCAAGCTGGCGGCGTGGGGGGCGGGCCCGGGCCGGGCCGGGGCGGGGAAGGAAGGTGGCTGCGGCCCGGCGCGGGGGGAGGGGGGCGCTGACCCGGATGTTCACTCCTGGGCACCCGGGGAAGTGGAAGCGCTGGGCCCTGCTGCGGGGGGGAGAGCCACAGACGCCGGGACCGGGACCGCCGCCGCCGTCGTCACCATGGTAAAGGCCGCAGGGCCCCCTCCCTGGGCCGGAGGCCCCTCCGGGGCTCGCGTCCCCTCCCCCTGCCCATCCACGGCCCGGGACGGGTGGCTTCCTGGGGTGGGGGAGGGGCGGGGTCCCGGACCCTGGGTGGACCCGGTCCCTCTCCGCCCAGAAGGGGGCCGCCGGCGCGGACGGCTTGGGTGGGCAGTGACCCTGCCCCGGCTCCCAGTACCAGCCCTTGGCACAAGTTGAAGTCCCACTGGCTACCTGTGTCCAGGCTGGTCTCTCCCATAGCCCAGGCTAGACCCTCCTTCCCGAACCGTGGTCCCAGCCAGGCACCCCCTCTCTGGTGACCCTGACGTGAGCTCCCTTCCTCCCCCGGTCTAGGGCCAAGTCTGCTTTCCCCGGTCTCTACCGCCCAGGCTAGGTCGTCGTTTTTCCCTGCCATGGCCCGGGCTAGGCCGCTGCCTCCCTCCCTCCCTTGCCTCCTCCCTGGCCTCAGGCTGGACCCCCGTTAGCTCCTCCTGCAGCGGCCTAGGTTTGCTTCCCCTCTTCTCCGTGGCCTCAGCCTGAATCTCCTCTTCCCTCTGTGATCTCAAGACTGGACCTCCTCTCTTCTGCCATGGTCCCCGCCTGGACCTCACTGCTCACTCCCCACCATGATCCCCTTCCTCGGACTTCTCGCCACTCCTAGCGCAGTCTGCGTCAGCCTCACTCGGTCCCCGCCCTGACCTTCTCACCAGGGTCCTGCCCCCTGCACAGTTCACGACCCAGGGTCCCCTTCCCTGTACCTGGGGCGCGCCTTCTTTGCAGCCTTCAGGGAGGGATGGGAGTCCTCCAGCAGGGGTAGGGGTGGTCCCGGTGCTGTGCCTTCTCAGACTGAGGGTTGCCCCTCCTGGGGAGGCCGCCTGAGAGCCGGCCAGAGAAGGGCAGGCATCGATGTGCCCGGAAGGAAGCGCGCTGCGTTTACGGGCCCTTCTCGAGGCCGCCGTCCTGGGTGCTGTGCATGCGAAGCGTCCTGCGGGGAGGGCCAGGGTCCGCGGCACCCAGGCCTGAGTGGGAGCCGAGGGGTGAGGGTGGGTGGCCTACAGGACAAGGATGAACGCACAATCGCCCCTGTGAGGCCATGGCCTTGAGGGGGCCACCAGTCCCCGGGTCCAGCATACGGCCTGGACACGATGCACCCAAACAGGCGCAGCCTCCCCTTTCCTCTGAACTGTCAGCTTGTAAGGGTTGGAACTGCAGATTATGGGAGTCCTTCGGATCAGGTGAGCAGAACTCCGAGGGAACGTGCTGTCTCCACTCGTGGGTGTTGGTAAAGAAGGTAGATGCTATCTGGACTTTTGAGGAACCTGGGGTTTCACATAGAACCCCCCCACAGATAGACCTGCCTTCCTGCCACTTGACTCTTCCTCAGGGCAGGCCCAGCACTTAGGTTGGTAGAGCCAGAGAACTTCTTTCAGAGAGGGTCAAGGAATTTTTGAAGCATGTTTGTATGTGGACTTTGGGCCTCAAAAGTGCACTGAGTCAAGGGATGCTGCTGCTGAGCGAGGGTGACCAGTTGAGACGGGTTAAGCTTTCTGTTGATGCCTTCCTGTATGATGATTAAAAACATGGACAATGTCACTTTTAAAGCCTTCCTATTTCTCCATTAACATTGGCTGACAACTCCTTCTTTGGGGAGGTGGGCCTGGCCCTAGGCCTGGGTGGAGAACGACTTCTCTAGGGCAGTTTTGGGTGAGGACTTTGAAAGTGGGCGGAAGTTTCCTGAGTGTGCACTCAGGACCAAGTATGAGGCAGGAGGGGGTGATTCTCCCCAGGTGATGGGAAAGTGTGCCCCAGTCCCCCAGGAAGAGCACGTGACACCTGAGGCTTCTCAGGAGTTTTCAACTCAGCTCTCATCTGAAAAGACTGGAGAGGGTGGAGGAGAAGAAGGGTCTGCTTTCTGCCAGACACTGTTGTGTGCTTCACCTGTACAAGCTGGTTTAATCTTCACGAAGCCCTCTGGGGCTGTCCCTGTTTTATAGATGAGGCAGCAGAGGCTCAGGAAGTGGAGTGACTTATTCAAGGTGTTGCTCAGTCAGTGGAGGAACCACCGTTGGTCAGTGGAAGCCCATCTGGCAGGCTCTAAAGTGTTCTTCCCGTTATACCAAGCTGCTTATATGTCAGAAGGTTTAATGACACTGTTTGAAAAACATAATAATGGGATATTCAGACATGGCAAGGGCAGAGGAGCAGTATTTATTGCCCATGGATTGTATTTTAGATCCTTTGCATAGGAAATCATGTTTAGGCTGGATGCAATGGCTCAGGGCTGTAATCCTAGCACTTTGGGAGGCTGAGGTGGGTGGATCACAAAGTCAGGAGTTTGAGATCAGCCTGGCCAACAGGGTGAAACCCCGTCTCTACTAAAAATACAAAATTAGCTGGGCGTGGTGGCTCATGCCTGTAATCCTAGCTACTTGGGAGGCTGAGGCAGGAGAATTGCTTGAACCCTGGAGGCGGAGATTGCAGTGAGCTGAGATTGGGCCACTGCACTCCAGCCTGGGGAACAGAGCGAGACTCTGTTTTAGGGGAAAAAAAAAAAAAAGGAAATCATGTTTAATAGCGAAATAGCAGTATGGTGGTACAGGCATATTTAGTATGGGCCAGAATGAGCTCTTGGAAGGCAGAGATTTTTGTCTTGTGTTTTCCATGACTATATCCGTGGGGCCTGGTACGGCACCTGGCATTGGAAGAAATGGCTTGGAATATTCTCTTTGGGATATGTGTTTGTCCATGAACTTACCTGCTTGGATTTCATGTTCTCTCAATCACTTGTTCTTAGTATCTCTTAGGCTTATAATTCTGACTGCTTATTGTTAGGTTTATCCCCTATTTGAATACTCAGACCATTAAGCCAATGTAGACAAGTTGGGGTAGGACAGAAACGTTGGTGTGAGGTTGCATTGTAGGTAAATGAATTAAGATCACTGTGGTTTTTATTTTCAGTAGATTTGACAGCAGAGAATACAGCTAGATCTCAGTTACCCATTGAGGGAAATAACGGCTGGAGAATCTAAAATGCACTTGACTTTGGAATGAATTCCATGATTTTTGTTGGCATGAGTTCCTACTTCCCAGTTAAAATGCATAGGCAAATGGAATTTATTTGCATTCCCTTAGCAGGTAATAATCTTACCACTGTCTGAATGCTGTACCATTTCAGAGCACTGTTCCTTACGCAGCCCCAGCTTCTGACTTGGGAATTATTCTTAGTTATGGTGGTGGTGAGGCTTTAGCAGGACTAGGGGACTAGGGAGGCCTCCTCAGGAGTTGCTGCTCCAGCTCACAGGTGGTTTTAAGCCTGGCAGGAGCTGATGGGAACTTGGCATTCTTACAAGGTAAAACAATATAGTTGACATCAATGTCTCTTGGCCTTCTCTTGGTGTGGATAAGATACATTGTTCAACTCACGTGCCTCTTGTCTGTCTATACAGCCCTGTTCATTTAAGCCCACCGGGCCTCTTTTTGGTGAAATGCTTATTAAAAGTAGCCAGTGATCAATGATTTGAGATTAAGGAAATGATAAGGCTTGCCTTTGAAAGCAGATATTCCTGTGTATAACTCAGATGTCCTATACTTTTACATTCCATGATGGGGGGAAGAGGACATGAGTGACCACAGGGAAATGGTGGCAGAGCAGGTGCCTTGACCATTAGAAAGAAGCCTGCTCTCCAGACTGGGAAATGCTTATTGTTAGAGCCGCTCAAATCAGGTGAGCAGAACTCTGAGGCATGTTGTGGAGTACCTGAAGCTACAGGATAATGTTAATTCAGCTTTTTGTGTATTAAGTGTTTACTCTGTGCTGCTTGCATGCTAAGGATGCAAGACAGCAGACAAGGATCCGTGCCCTCACGGCTCACATTGTTGCGGGGTGGGCATGTCATTGTTATTTAAAGCTTAAGGGGGAAAGAGCTTTGTTCAATATATTAAGTACCTACTCTGTGCTGTTTATACGCTAAGGATGTAAGACAGACAAGGATCTGAGCCCTCACAGCTTACATTGTTGGGGGGTGGGCATGTCACTGTTATCTAAAGCTTAAGGGGGAAAGAGCTTTGTTCAATATAACTGCAGACACATCTGTATGAGCTGTGGCAGGAAACTGAAGAGAAAGCTGGGGTTTGTGCCAGGCCTTCACTCCTAGGCCTTTTGGGTTGTGCCTGCTCTTATGTCTGCCATTGGGTGGAATTGGATTGCACATGCACGCAATCTGCTCCTCTGCACAGCCAAGGCTTTCTGGGTCCCAGAAATGCAACGCTGCAGCACTGTGGAAGTCCAGCCTTTCCAGCCTGGGTGGCTTTGTTGAGCCTGTCCAACCTGTGCACCTGAGGATCTGCTGTGATCCGGAAACAAAACTTAGGTTATAGCAGGGTCCCTATTTTACTCACAAGGAGTCTGAAGCTTGAGAGCTTGAGTGACCAGTGTGAGCAGCAGGCCTGGGATTGAGATCCACGTCAGCCTGACTCGTGTGCTGGACCCCACTCACTGTGTTTTCGAGAAGCAGTGAGCAGAGGGCCCCGTAAATACAGGATCTTGTCCCATTTCCCCTTGCAGCGGACCCACCAGTGAGGGTGGGGTGTGGAATTCCAGGGGATGCTACTGCAGGATCACCCATGTTGGGACCAGCTAGAGCCATGCCATTTCTAGACCTAGGCTTTCACAGATTCATGTTTCAGTGGAAAGAAGGGGGAAGCTTAATGGTTATGGGCCACTAGCCATGTGCCATGCACTCTGCTAGAATGGTCTTCACCACAGCCTGACAAGGTAGGTTTAACTTTAGGGTGGGGTCAGCATAGTATAAGAAATTAGATTTAGGAGCCAGACTGCCTTAGGATAACAGTACCTCTGCATAACATTATAATGAGTGGTAAGTAATATCTGTCAAGCGCATCCAGTAGCATCTGGCACATAGTGATATAAACATTAACTATTGTTATTATCACCATTTTTCAGGAGTGGTGCAAAGGGGTATGTGGTTAGTCCCTGTCTAGCTACTAAGTGGAGGAATTGGGTTTTCTGACTCCAGAGCAAACGGTTTTTCTCCACTCCTTACTACCTGCTGTTGGCTGCTTTGGAGTTTGCTTGGCTCTGGGCTGTGTCTTAAATGGACAACTTCCCTAATAGAGCCTGGGACTCTTTTCTCCACTGAAGACAGGCTCCCTGTGAGCTGGGCACCATGTGTTCCCAGAGCCTCACGCCTGAATGCCTTGTCTGTGCCAGTGGAACCCCCTGTGACTGGAGGGTTCTTGCCCTCTTCCAGGCTTAGAAGAATACAGGGCTGGGGACAGAGCGTATGAGCTCTGTGAGAGCAGGGAACCTTCTCTGTTTGGTTGTCTCTGAGCATCCCACATCTTGCACTGACCGCCTGGCACCTCGTGAGCGCCAGCTACTTAAACGCTGAGTGATAGCTGAGAGGTGGCTCCCTGCTCCACAGAACATGGTTGCTGCAGTTGGGCACATCTGAATTTGAGTCCCGTCTGCCACTCAGCATGTGACTGTCGGTGAGGCTCCTAATTCCCTCAGTCTCAGTTTTCCTGGTCCATAGCATGAGGGTAACATTTTATAGGGATGGGGGGTAGGGATGAAATTTGTAATGTACTTCCTCTGGTGTTTGGCACACAGTAGCTATGGTTGTTGCTTATCTTTCTCTGCATACCACAGAGTAAGGGACACAAATAGATGCCATAATCTCTGTCCTCTAATCCAGGAGGGGGAGGCAAGATGTGCTGGAAAAGCCAAGTGCAGCAGGAAGGAAGTAATACTAGAAAAGACTCAACAAGGGACTCGTGGGTGCTGTGGTCTGCCCATCCCTGCATTTCTCCCTCCTCCATGCAGCCCTGCAGACCACTCCAGCCTGCCGTCGGCTTGGGGGCTGGGCACGAAGCCCCAGAAGAGTGTGCTTAGGCAGAGAGGATGGGGTGGGGTATGGTCAAGGGGACTGGCATAAAAGCAGAGGTCAGGGGATGTGGCCAGGCAAGGAGTAGGTGGCCAGCTGATGGGGTGCCTCAGGCTCAGGAGTGAGTTTTGGAGTGCCTGAGTTGCTAAGCTAAGGAGTTTGCATTTGATCTGGGACAGTGTGGAGCCAGTGAAATTTTTGACAGGGCAGGTAGAAATTCAAGGAGGCTGGCAGAGCAGTGGTATTTTAGGAAGAGTCCTCTGGCTGTGCTTTGTAGGAGGTCTGGGGAGGTGAAAGAGATGGGAGAGGCCTTCACAAGCATCAGCCTGTGAGCTTATGAGGGTCCTGGCCACTGTGCAGCTGTGGGCGTGGAAAGGAAGGAATGGTGGAAGGAGATAAAGGCAGAGACGGAGTGATTTACCACCGCTGGGGCTGAGGGTGTCTGCCCCAGAGCCGTCCCTTTTAGGCGTTCTGATTGGACAGTTTATCATTGACACACAGCTATTTCAGGTCAGTTTAAATCCTAGATAGTGGTGTCTGCAAAGCCTTGAGATCCTGTTAACAACAGAATGGGGATTTCAGTCTGGTTAGCCCAGTGATTCAGCCAGCCAGCCACCCTGTGACTGCCGGTGGCACCAAATTCAGCCTGATGCACACAGCATTATGTTCTGGTGCTAAGACACCAGTTTGCCGAGAGAGATGGTGGGGTGGCAGGCTCTGCATGGCAGCTGTAGAAATAATGGGAGCTAGTTTTTGTTTGCTTGTTGGAGACGGAGTCCTGCTGTATCTCCCAGGCTGGAGTACAGTGGCATGATTTCGGCTGACTGCAGCCTCCGTCTTCCAGGCTCAAGCAATTGTCCTGCCTCAGCCTCCCAAGTATTTGAGACTACAGGTGTGTGCCACCATGCCCAGCTAATTTCTGTATTTTTAGTAGAGATGGGGTTTCACCATGTTGGCCAGGCTGGTCTTAAACTCCTGGCCTTGTGATCTGCCTGCCTCGGCCTCTCAAAGTGCTGGAGATTACAGGCATGAGCCACTTAACCTAACCAGCAGGTAGTTTTGACCAATGACTTTATAATACTCCAGCCAGCCCTGCAAGGCAGATTCTTATGTCATCCTCATTATGCAGATGAGGAAACCGGGGCCCACCTGGCACTCCTGGCACTGGGCTGTGCTGCCTTTAGTGATTTTTTTCTCTCAGGTCATTCATTCTGTGGATTCCTACTGAGCAGTCAGGTAGACCTAATAGAATACACCATCTGAGACCAGGTGCGGTGGCTCATGCCTGTAATCCTAGCACTTTGGGAGGCTGAGGCGGGTGGATCACAAGGTCAGGAGATCAAGACCATCCTAGCTAACACAATGAAACCCCATCTCTACTAAAAATACACAAAATTAGCTGGGCGCGGGGTCATGTGCCTATAGTCCCAGCTACTTGGGAGGCTGAGGCAGGAGAACTGCTTAAAGCCAGGAGGCAGAGGTTGCAGTGAGCTGAGATTGCACCACTGCACTCCAGCCTGGGTGACAGAGAAAGACTCCATCTCAAAAAAAAAAAAAAAAGAATAAGCCATCAGAATCTTAAGGTTAAATGGAGGAAGTGGGTGGAAGCAAGTATGTCACAAGTTCTGAAAGACTCAGGAGTGAGTGCAGGACCAGCGTGGGGAAGTCTGCAGCATCAGACATAGGCAGGGAAACCACTTGCCTGCCTTTTCCCACGCTTCCTCCTGCTGTTACCCTACATGTTTCTGACATCCCTGGATGCCTGTGAACAGGAGCCTTTGTCTGCAACTTTCTAGTGTTAGATTTCCAGTTGTGTAGTCCTGTGTCTTGTAAGGCAACAAACAACCCTGGTGGTTACCATTCACCTGGCATGTAGTGAGTACTGTGAGGACTGAGCGAATGTATGTGTGGAAAGTATAGACAACGCCTGGCACGTTGTAAGTGCAACAGGAGTGTTCTCTCTTCTTATTGTGGTTATTCTATTAACATGGATGGACGCTAGATGATATTTCATTTACCCTCCCAACCAGGCTGGACGGCAGATACTAGTTTCTTCTTCTGAGACTCCAAGATGTAGAGTCCCTTGCCAAGGAGAGCAGTCTTAAGAGGCTCAGTCTGGTTAAACGCCAGCCCAGTGTTTTCTGGTCTCAGAAGCTCTTACCACGTTGCAGTTGCAAGCAGGTGTTACCACTGGCTCAGACCCTGCACTTCTGCACCCTCTGCTTCAACCGCTCTGTGCAGCTTCCTCTTCTGGTGCTGCACTCGGCAGGACCCTCCTGAGTTAGGCTCGGCACCTTATTTAACAGTGTTTGGGCTTACTGTCTCAGCGCCTTCTATAAGCGGATTCAGGCATTGTATTTACCAAGTGACGTATTTTTAATTTAAAATATAAAGATAAGCCAGTGCTGTGTGTGTGTTGGCAGTCTCAGCTACTCACTCAGGAGGCTGAGGTTGGAGGATCGCTTGGGCCCAGGAGTTTGAGGCCAGCCTGGCCAACATAGTAAGTCCCCGTTTTCTTTCAAAAATATAAAGTTATGAAAAGTTGCTTTTGCATTGCACCCTATCTGCTGGAGCTTCCAATGAGAATTGAGCCAGTGGCATTTCCTGGCGGCACCAGTGCCCTTTCCCTTCTCGGTTGCAGCAGTGATTGGCAGGTGGAGTGTTGCTGCTGAAGGCTTCTCCATCACGAGGCTTTGGCCCTGATGGGCTGTCACTGGTTTCACACGGGTGGGCTTCCTGCATTGCAGTTTTGTGCTCAGGAACTGGAAGGAGGAGCCTTAATCCACCACACACTTCTGGTGTGAAAAGTCTGAGACACTGAGGAACTCAGACTCCAGCAGAGCAGCGGCCAGGCTTGGCTGTTCAGTTCCTCTGCTGAGAATTTCCTACGTGAGCTGTTGTTGTGTCCTCAGTGTTTACCCTCCAGACACTTGCTATCCCGAAATCTCTTTCGGGCCCAGGGTGGTGCGGATCCCTGGTTGTCCTGAGATTTGAGATCTTGTTCAGGCGGAGAGGATGGGCTAGGGTGTGATTAAGCAGAGTCCATTCTTGGTCTTGAGGAGTGCACTCGTGGCTCAGGCATTAGATGATGCTATGAAACAAAGGATGTCTTCAGTCCATAGGCTGGTATTGGGTGTTCACTCCTGGCGGCTCTGTAAGTCACATAGTGGCCCCTTCTGCCAGTATCTACTGGATGCCCACAGTCATTATCTATAATTCTCTCAACACCAACCCTGTGAGAGTTGTTTCCTCATTTTGCAGATAAGGAAACTGGAGCTCAGAGAGGTGTAGTAAATTGCCAAAGGGTCCCCAGCTAGTTAATGGCAGCTGCCACACAGATCCAGGTCCACCCCAGTCGGGAGTGTGTGCTGGTGGAATTCTACTCTCCTGCCTCTCTGGCACTGGCCCACAGGGGTGCTTATTTTATAGATGAGGAAACTGGGGCCGAGAGGTTCCCCTGTACATCCAACCATAGTGCCTGAAGAAGTTTGGGTTTCGTTTAGGAGGTTTTTTGGGTTCCATTTGTTGAAATGCAAGCAGATGGAACTTTGTGAACTACAGTCTGTTTTCCAAAAGATACCCACTAAACTGAAAGAGTGAGATAGCCTTAGCCTAGCATCGGCCGCTGTGGGCCCTGGTTTCCGGGGCAGGACAGTTCTTTGTGCAGTAGTGTCAGTGTCCCTAACTCCGCCTGCCTGTGACGTGAATGGCAGCAACACGTCTTAGTCATTGTGACAGCCCTCCATGGGGACTGTTGGGTGACAAAGCCTTGCAGGGATCCTTTGGCTTTTTCCTATGAAGCCCCACCCCAGCCCTGGGCACCATGTATAGCATAAGATGCAGGGATTCTGAGGGGAAAGACAAAATTGGCCTGTTTGATTGATTGATTGAGACAGGGTCTCACTCCGTTGCCCAGGCTGGAGTGCAGTGGTCCCATCTTGGCTCACTGTAGCCTTGACCTCCTGGGTTTAAGCAGTCCTCCCACTTGAGCCTCTCACGTAGCTGGGATCACAGGCATATGCCATGGTGCCTGGCTTCCTACCTACCTACCTACTTACCTGCCTGCCTACCTACCTATTTTTTGGAGACAGAGTCTTTGTTGCCCAGGCTGGTCTCGAACTTGTGGGCTCAAGGGATCCTCCCACCTCGACCTTCCAAAATGCTGGGATTATGGTTATGAAGCTACCTTGCCTGGCCAAAATTGGCCTGTTTTAGTAGTTACCTGACCTCAGGTTGAGTTGGTTACCCTTGTTCTGCCTGATATGTTTGTTTCTTATTCTTAGGAGGGAAGATGAATGATAAATCCTGCCTCTCAACCATGAGGGTGCTGAAACAATGTTACACACTGGCCCTGACACAGCCAGTGCTCTACAGGTGTTAGATGAATGACAGTGTCTAGTAGGCCCATAATAAATGTTAAATATCCTTCCCCCCATGAGGTTGAACTGTATAAAGTTGCCATTTTCCTAAGTAAAAAAGGGTTGAATTGTCAGTCTTTCATGAGGTTCAACCTAATACAGACTAAACACTGGGGCTGGGCAGTTCTACTGTGAGACTAGCCACGTCCAGATCCCTGGGCCTGAGCTCGTGGCCAAGCCTGGCTTCTCCTGGGGCCTACCCAGTTGTCAGTGTCAGGCTCTCAGTTGAGAACAGAGGAGCCGAGCAGGGTCTGCCCCTGAGATGGGGCAGCACTCTCTTTAGTGGTTCTTCTGCTCAGGACTGCCCCAGTGGTGCTGGCCTTGTCGGGTTTGAGCCGTGGTGGGAGCAGTGATCCTAATAGTGGCTGACATTTACTGAAGGCTCTTTACGTGGTGGGCGCTGAGCACTTGGCCAGAAGTCACACGGGTAGCTTTCTTGGAGTTTCTGAGTAATCCCCGGAAGTCTTGGTTCCTGAGTCCGGGGGCAGTGAAGGGCAGACACTGGAGCCAGAGAGCTTGGCTTCAGGTCCAGGCCATACAGACCCGGGCAGTTTCTTTGACTCCATGCCTTCATCTCCTTGTCTAAGAAATGGTAGGCATAAAAGTAGCTATTTCTAATGGATTTACCAGGATTAAATGAGTTAATACATGTAAAGCCAGGCAAGTGTTAACCATTACTATTAACATTAACCACAACACTGTTATTATCAGTGATGTGGCCTCGTAGTATGTTATTAGAGCCGAAAGGATGTTTGCATGTGGACAGTCCCTTTGCTTTGTGCTGGGAGCTTGGACTTCGCGTTGGGAGCTTGGACTTGCTTTGTGTTGGGAGTGTGGACGCCTGATCTCCCGCCTCCTCCATAGCTCCCTGCAGGCCCTTGTCAGCTCTGGGCCTCAGAGCATGCACCTGCCTCTCCGTGAACAAGTTTGAAATGGTGCTTTTGTTTCAGGTGATAATACAAGTCACTCTTCTAGAAAACAGCTTCTAATTTTGTTTTTCTGTCTCTGACGGAGTCTCACTCTGGCACCCAGGCTGGAGTGCAGTGGCACGATCTCGGCTCACTGCAACCTCTGCCTCTCGGGTTCAAGCAACTTTCCTGCCTCAGCATCCTGATTAGCTGGGATTACAGGCGGGAGCCACCACGCCTGGCTAATTTTTTGTATTTTAGTAGAGACGGGGTTTCACTGTGTTAGCCAGGATGGTCTTGATCTGACCTTGTGATCTGCCCACCTTGTCCTCCCAAAGTGTTGGGATTACAGACATGAGCCACCGCGCCCGGCCTTTTTTCTCTGGGTGTAAGTGGCCCACCCAGGCCAATTACATTTGGTACCCAGAGCCTTTGAGACGGCCAAAGTATGGTCCTGTGGATGCTCCTTGTCACCCCCAGGCCCCCCACAGGTACTGTGTTTATTTTCTGGTCCGTTTTCTCCTCTTGTGACAGTGACAGGTCTTCATAGGCACTCTCAGCTTCTACTAACCCATGTTGCATTTGTAAACTGCCCCATGCTTAAAAGCTGCCCTGCCTCAGGGGGTTGATACTTCATTGTAAGTGCAGGTGTTTGATTCTAAGGCATGTGGAATGTCAGGGTTTAGGTTTAAGAAGGGGGCAAGATAAAGGAATGCAGGAAGAAAAATAGGGCTTGTGGGAAGGCAGCCTGGGATAGTCTAGTGAAAGGAGCCTTCTAGATCCACACCCCACTGTGGCGGCTCATGAACTGTGCAGGCTTGAACCTAGTCACTTTATGTCTCTGAGCCTTAACTTCCTGAGCAACAAAATGGATATACTGTCGTCCTCTTCACAGGGTAGTCAAGAGGATTAAGTAAGAATACTGTAAATAGTCTGGGCGAGGTAATTCATGCTTGTAATTCCAGCACTTCGGGAGGCTGAGGCGGGTGGATTGCTTGAGCCCAGGAGGTCGAGACTAGCTTGGGAAGCAGGGTGAAATCCTGTCTCTACAAAAAATACCAAAGTTAGCCAAATGTGTTGGCGCAGGCCTGTAGTCCTAGCTACTTGGGAGGCTGAGGTGGCAGGATCGTTTGAGCCTGGGAAGTAGAAGTTACAGTAGGCTGAGATCACACCACTGCCCTTCAGCCTGGGTGACACAGTAAGACCCTGTCTCAAAAAAAAAAAAAAAAAAATTAATGTATATAAAGTGCTATATAGCTTAGTCCTCACGTGTGGACATTTAGTACAGGCTTGTGATTGCCCATAGGAATTCCATCATTTGTCATTTTTTTTTTTTTTTTTGAGACAAGTCTTGCTCTGTCACCTGGCTGGAGTGCAGTGGCACCATCTCAGCTCACTGCAACCTCTACCTCCCAGGTTCAAGCGATTCTCCTGTCTCAGCCTCCTGAGTAGTTGGGACTACAGGCGCACACCACCACACCTAGCTAATTTTGTTCTTCTAATAGAGATGGGGTTTCACCATGTTGGCCAGGATGGTCTCAATCTCTTGACCTCATGATCTGCCTGCCTTGGCCTCCCAAAGTGCTGGGATTACAGGCGTGAGCCACCATGCCCGGCCTTGTCATGATATTAACACCATTGGATTGGGTCTGAAAATCTCTCTTTTTTGAGGCAGAGTTGCACTCTTTTTGCCCAGGCTGGAGTGCCCAGTCTCAGCTCACTGCAACCTATGCTTCCTGGGTTTAAGTGATTCTCCTGCCTCAGCCTCACGAGTAGCTGGGATTACAGGTGCGTGCCACTACACCTGGCTAATTTTTGTATTTTTAGTAGAGACAGGGTTTCTGCCTGTTGGCCAGTCTGGTCTCAAACTCTTGACCTCAGGTGATCTGCCCACCTCGGCCTCCCAAAGTGCTGGGATTATAGGCATGAGCTACCTCGCCCGGCCAGGCCTAAAAGTCTCTGCACTGAAGGATACTGGAATTCTTTTTTTTTTTTTTTTTTGTTAACACTGCGGACAAAGTTCCTAAGCAAGAATGCTGTAATTCTAAAATGCAAGTAATAATGATCACACTAAGGAGAGATTCTGACTTTCAGGCTCTAGGGTGGTTGCTCTTGGGCTGCTCCTCTAAGCTGAGCAGGCCTTTGCACTTCTGCTTAAGGTTTTATCATGCAAGGGGCCTCGGATTAGGCTGGCCCCTATGCTGAACCTTGTAGGTACTCTTATGTAGCCACTGCCATAGCCTTGGCATGCCCCTATTTTGCAGATGTGGACATGGAGGCCTGAGAGGTTAAAAAAAATACCTTGCAGGAAGTCCCACAGCTAGGAATGGGCAGAGGTGGCCTTTCAAGCCATTCCTTTCAGATTCTAAAACTTGTCCCTCACAGACACCCTAGAGGCTGATCCAAGAATGTCATTTTCATGTACAGGGGAAAGTGCTTTATGTTGATGATCATAACAGATGTTCTTTCAAGTTTTTTAAACGTCTGTAGCTGAAAGTGGAGTATTCATTAGGTGGCTGCCTCAGTTTTGCTTTGATGGCTTGGAACCCATCTGAAAATGCAGGAAGAATGAACGTGCGATAGTTGCAGCTCTTCATCTAAAAGGGAGCCTCATTCTCTGCATAGTAACTTCTAATCAATAGTCAGGGTCTAGAATCACCTTTGAGGCCCTGAGTACTGCGTAGTCCTGGCCCCCACGTCACTTTCTCCTCCTCTTCTCTGTGCACATCCAGGCAGACTGGAATAATGACGCATAGTATCAGGATAAAGCTGTCATTGACTAAGCTGGTATTCACACCCAGGATGTTGTTTCCATGCCCTGGCTGTGTTACACCTATGGCCAGGGACGAGCAAAGGCCATAGTGTGCTGCCTGCCTACATAACCAACAGTTATTAGTTCATGCCTCAAGGGTTTGAGCCACCCAGAGGTGTTGAAAGAGATCCCTAACTTCAGAGGGTTTAGAGCTCTAGGATGTAGATGGCCACACCTGCTCACGAGATGAGTAGGGTCTCAGTGTTCTCAGTTCATGACAACCTCTGTTACTTTTTCATCTTATTTTGCACTAGGTGATATTCCTGGGAAACAGGCTTTGCATTTTCTCAAACACTGATTTCATCTGTCCTTCTAATAACTTTACCCAGAGGCATTCATCAGCTTTCTAACTAGAATACCCTGGTCCTTTTGCCTACCATAGTACTGGGTTTCCCTGTGAGCTGATGGCCCATGGTTTCTGAGCTTTCTGTATGCCACATGGCAAGCATGCAGGAGCATCCTGGGAATTTCCTCCAGGATCCTGCTTTTATCTTGGTTGCATGCTGTCTGTTAGGTGCATATTGATCATTGAGGAAGCATGTCTTGACATAGCAGACAAGAACTGGTCACTGTGGCTCCAACAAAGGGCTCTCCCGTTATGTGACTAATGGTCAGAACATGGACATATAAAACACTGTGAGTGTGGGATCCTCACCCCTGTACCCTCGTGTGGTATGCTCCCAGTGCTTCAAGAGGCTTGACCCTTAATCCAGCATCAGTTTGAGGCATTGGGTTAACTGATAAAATTCCCACTTGAATTTCATTACATGCCAGAATCTCTAAAGAAAGGGAAACAAATGGGGAAGCCTTAGGCAATGGTCCCCCTATTGGGACGAGTATAATCATCCCCCCTTTTCCATAGTTTTGATTTCTGCAATTTCAGTCACCCGCCATCAACCCCAGTACAGTATTTTGAGAGGGATACCACATTCACATAGCATTTGTTGTGGTGGATTGTTAAAATTGTTCTATGTTATCAGTTATTAATAACTTCTCACTGTACCTCGTTTATGAATTAAACATCATCATAGATATGCATGTGTAGGAAGAAAACATAGTGTATATATAGGGTTTGATACTATCCAAGGTTTCAGGTATCCACTGGGGGCGTCGGAAGGTATCCCCCGAGGATAAAGGGGGGGGGCACAGTACAGCCGGTTCACACCTCGGCCGAAGCATTCAGCAGGCCTCAGAGCTAGGAAGGCAGGCCAGGTGGTAGCATTGGTCTTACGCACTTCACCTAGTACTCTGCATGCACCCTTCCATTTCCCTCCCAGGATCCTTCTAAGCATGGGACCCTGTGAATTTAGGACTTTATGTAAATTCAGAATTATGCAAATTTAGATTTTGTGTAAATTGCTAATAAGTGGCAGAGTCAGGACTTGAACCTAGCTACTCTGATTTTAAAGCCTTTGCCCTCAGCCTCTGCTGTGGAATTTTACTGCTCATAGGGGTGTGGGGCTTGACCAAGGTGCCACAGTAAACCACTGGAGCACTGGGATTAGGTCCTGTGTCTAACACTCTAGCATCTGGATTCTACACTCTCGTATGAGTCTTTTCTGCCGCATAAACTTAGGCCTGTTTCAAAGCTCATCTTTGAACCTGCTTCTCCAGTGATGTGTAGAAACACTGCATTTTCCAAATAGGACATTGTGAGAGAGCTTCGTGGCAGTTGGGTTGACCAGTCAGAATGCCAGTGGACTGAGTTCAAGAAGAAATCTAATGAAACGTCCGGATTCAAGCCCAGGTCCCTTTTTCCTGTAGCTCATGTTGTGTTGCGGGGTCCATAGGGACAGGAGTCGCAGTAAGAAGACACTGGAGAAAGTGGTTGTTCAACAATAGGTAAAAAATGTGGCACATCCATGCAATGGACTATTTATTTTTTTATTTTTTCGAGACAGGGCCTAGTGCTGTCGCTTAGGCTAGAGTGCAGCGGCGTGATCACAGCTCACTGCAGCCTCGAGCTCCCCGGTGCAAGCGATCCTCTCTCCTCAGCCTCCTGAATAGCTGGGACTACAGATACGCGCTACCACACCTGCCTAATTTTTGTATTTTTTGTAGAGATGGAGTTTCGCCCTGTTGCCCAGTCTGGTCTCGAACTCCTGTGCTGAAGCCACAATGGAATGGAATGCAGCCATTAAAATGTGACACATGAAGACCATGTCTTAGTTTGGAAGATGTGCTAGTGTTGAGTGAGGCACAGTAGTCCGTCTGTCCCAGGCTCGTGTTTCTGTGGAATACCCCCACCTGGGTGCTTGTGAGGATTAAAGAAGTGTACTGTTTGCAGGCTGGGTGCAGTGGCTTACACCTGTAATCCCAGCACTTTGGGAGGCCGAGGCAAGCGGATCATGAGGTCAGGAGTTCAAGACCAGCCTAGCCAACATGGTGAAACCCCATCTCTACTAAAAATACAAAAATTATCTGGGCGTGGTGATGCATGCCTGTAATCCCAGCTACTCGGGATGCTGAGGCAGCAGAATCGTTTGAACCAGGGAGGCAGTGTTGCAGTGAGCCAAGATCGTGCCATTGTACTCCAGCCTGGGCAATAGAGTGAGACTCTGTCTCAAAAAAAAAAAAAAAAAAAAAAAAAAAGAAAAGGCAAACCGTTTGCAAGCCCTTTACTGTGCTCTCTGTTACTTGCAGTGGGCATCTCTCTCTCTCTCTCTCTCTCTCTCTCTCTCTCTCTCTCTGTGTGTGTGTGTGTGTGTATTTTTTCCCTCCTTTTTATTGAGTGTCTTCCTTGAGAAAAGTCCTCAGGAGGGAGAGTGTAGAGTGTTTTTTCTCTCTCCACATTCTTGCAGTGACTTTGCTCTGACAAGCGTTCACTCGGTGGCTACCGCCTCACTGCCTGTCCCCAGAGCCCTCTGAGCTGACTCATCCTCCCTGCCTAGCAAGCTTCACTTCACTTCCTCAATCTCCCCGTTCTGGCCAAATTGAAGCTCCCTTCCTGCAAAAATGTGTTGTTCTAAGGTTAGTTCATGGTTTCTGCCATATTCTTCTGTGTGCCAGAACTGTTATTTATTGATTTTTTTTTTTCTTTAAGTTTCCTCACTTTTCAACTTACATTATTGAGGAAGGAAACTTTGTTCTTACTGTGAATGGAAAATAGTTATCAATTGCCATATATAGCAAGTGCACAGTGAAATAAACATGTAGTCATCTACTGCTATAAAAGATGCTCATCTGTGGACCACCCACAATCCTCTGGCAACTACCAGTTCCTGGCACGTTCCTGCCTCTGGCCACAGCTCGTGGCTCCCCCTTCCCTGCCTGTTTCCTCCTGCCTGTGTCTTTCCCTCTTGCCTTTCAGGGCTTGGCTCCATCCCGTCTTTGCTGCCAAGCTTCTTTTGACTACGGCTGGCCTTCGTACCCGTCGCCCTGTCCGTCCATTCATTCAGAGACATTGATTAATACTGTTTGTCCAGCTTGGGGGTGGGCATGAAAAGATACTTTCCATCACTACAAGGAGACCATTGGTGGGGGCCAGTCAGACAGACAGATGGACTTGTAGAATGGAAGATAATTGCTGTCTGGCGCTGTGTCTGAGCACTGCTGTACATTGAAGGAGGCGTCTCACTGAGAGAGTCAAGGTGTGGGTTCCAGGGGACCCATTTTGTTGAAGTGGAGATGAGAGGGCTCATTTGCCAGGAGGAGAAGTGGGCCCAGAGACATGGCAGGCAGAGACAGCTTGTGCCGACTGAGACCCAGGAGGGCGTGGCCAATGCTGGGGAACCGACTAATTTAAACAGTGAGGGTGGGAGGCAGGGCCATGCTGAGAAGCAAGTCCTGGGTGGAAGGAGGCTCTGATTTACCTTCTTCTATTTCAGCATGCCCTCCTGTACTGCCCCACCCTGCCCTGCCACACAGCTGATAACTCAGAGTTTATCATTGACTTCCTTTTCACGACTCCACCCCACCCTCTGCCCTCATGTTTCATCATTTCCTGAGCGCCTCCTATGTGCCAGGCCTGGGGGAATCCAAGCTAGTGAAAGGTCCACAGTCTAGTGGAAGGGAGTGGATGGGGCTCGTTGAGTGTGAGCACCGATGACAGGGACCCCTCTCCCCACCAGGAGGGAGCTCTTTGTAACCTGATAGTATCATTAAATAAAAGTTTATTGTATTTTTTCTTTTGTTATAAAAGCGATATGTTTATTATGGAAAAATTTGAAAATATAGAAAAGAGGGAAGAAACAAAAATCATTCATAATCTTAGCCCACCAGCGGCACCTTTCAATATAACCTTTCAATATATTGTTTCATTGTCTTAGTCTGTGTGTAGTTTGGAGTTCGTATTGTCAGTACCCAGCCCCCTTTTTTAGGAGGTGGGGTGTCATTTGTGTCACCCAGGCTGGAGTGCAGTGACTCAATCATAGCTCACAGCAGCCTTGAACTCTTGGGCTCAAGAGGTCCTTCTGCCTCAGCCTCCCAAAGTGCTGGTATACAGGTGAGAGTCACCGAACCTGGCTGAGGGCTCCATTCTTAGGCCCTGCAGGGTGGGATGGGCGCAGTTCTCGAGAGCTCTGCAGCCCTGTAGTGTTTTCAAGCTCTAGTTTTCAGCATCTGGTGCTGGTGTGGAAACAGATGTTGGGAAAGCATAATGAGATGTTATGTGAACCCAAATTGTGCTTTAAACCAAAACAGCCCCAGTCATTTGGGCTCTTGTGAATGGGAAGGCTTTCTGGGGCTCTCCGGCCTCTTTGCACTGGGAAGCATACAGCAGATGGAAAAGAATTTAATGGGGACACCTGAATCACTCAGGCAAGAAAATGGATTAAATATCTGAGCTGATATGTGTTCCAGATACTGGGATAGAGGGAGGCTGTTCTGATAGTAGTCTTGGGGCAGGGGTTGAAGGGAACCTAGGACCCAGGACATTTGCTCCCCCTGACTGGACTGACACCCAGTGTTTGGACCTTTGGACCTTAGCACGTTTGGATTGAGAAGACTGTTGATGTCGGCTAGATAAGTTTATGGGAAGAATGAGCGTGGCACATATGTGTCCTGTGCTGTGGGGGCCTCACTCCTCTGTGCAAGAGCTGAGCCGTTGGAGGGGACCGTTCTTCCCCTTCCCTCCCTCTCCCTTCTGTTTGCTTTATCTTTCCTTTTATTCTTTCTTGCTTTAGCCTGCTGCACTGCAGGAATGAGCCTAGTGTGGCTGTCTGCTAGCACCTTGTTTGCTGGATTTGTATGCTACTTTTCTTATGATTTATTTAAGGTTTTTCTTAAAATTGGCTTGACAGCCAGGTGCAGTGCTTACAGTGGCCATGTGTGGTGGATCTCAGTGCTTTGGGAGGCCAAGGTGGGAGGATCACTTGAGACCAGCCTGGGCAACATAGCGAGACTCGATCTCTACCAAAAAAAAAAAAAAAAAAAAAAAAAAAAAAAAAAAAAAAAGCTGGGTGTGATGGTGCATCTGGAGTCCCAGCTTCTTGGGAGGGACCATTCTCTTGGGAGGATCCCTGGAGCCTAGAGTTCAAGACTTTAGTGTGTTATGATCTTTCCTTTGATAACATCTGCACTCCAGCCTGAGTGACAGAAAAACACTCTCTCTCACCAAAAGAAAAAAAATTTTTTTTTTTTTTTTTCAGTTTGAACCTAACACCACAATCTACTTTAGCCTCTTGGTAAGCAGAAATATCTACAAAATCACGTTTGATGTGCTAGTTATATTTTTCCTATGAATATTGAAGATAGGTAATTATTAAACTACGTTCGTCCATATGCTCTCTAGAACCTCCCTTAAACCCCAGTGGCCTGCACAGCACACTGTGGGAAACGCCCGCAGGCATGGAAAGAGCACTGTCCCAGGAGTCTGGAGCATGACTTTGGGCTGCATCCCAGCCTCTGATATACTGGGTGGTGTTGAACTATTCCCGATCCCCCATGCCCCCTTTTTTTTTTTTCAGACGGAGTTTCGCTCTTGTTACCCAGGCTGGAGTGCA
>NW_016107330.1:9751824-9754058 GCF_001604975.1 Cebus imitator | reverse complement strand
CTCCTGGGTTCAGGCAATTCTCCTGCCTCAGCCTCCTGAGTAGCTGGGATTACAGGCACGCGCCACCATGCCCAGCCAATGTTTTGTATTTTCCGTAGAGACGGGGTTTTCACCATGCTGACCAGGATGGTCTCGATCTCTTGACCTCGTGATCCACCCGCCTTGGCCTCCCAAAGTGCTGGGATTACAGGTGTGAGCCACCGCGCCCGGCCTTCCCATGCCCCTTTTTCTTCTTTGCATGTCAGACCACGGGAGCACAGGGTTCCTCCAGGCTCACGCCTTTGGAGTGACTGCAAGATGTCATTCAGTGGTTCCTCGAGGTACTCAGCCCCTCTCACATCACCTGCGCCCTGAGGAAGCTCATGACCTAGACGTATAATTCATTCGCTCAAAAGATTTAAAAATATTGCCGCACAGGAACATTTTGTCTTCACATGTGCTGCTTATTTTTGTTTGGGTTTCAGCTCTCACTGCTTATTAGCCAAGGAAGCAGCTTGGTCTAGTGCAAAGAGTAAGGGCTTTGGAGCTAGGCGGGATATTTAATAGCTCCATGCCTCTGGATCCGCCTCCCTAATGTGGGTGTGAATGACCCTCCTGGCAGAGCTGTGGTGCTGGTGGAGGAGGTGTGGAGCACAGATATGCCTCCAGGTCTGATCCTCCACCCACCATACCTTAGCTTCAGTAGGTGCAGTGGTTAGTGTTGCCTCTGTCCCAATAAAAGGGTTGTCCTTGGTCATAGATGTAAAGCTTGGCCCCTGGGGCCAGACTGCCTGGGTTAAAATTTTGTTTTCCCTTACACTTTTAACTGTGAAGTCTTGGGTTTCACTTAACTCTCTGGGACTGGTTCCTTGTCATGGGAGCTATTTGAGGCTAATTAAATGAGGTCAAGAGGGTAAGAAGGCCTGTCATACTTCGTATATAGTTAGGACTCCATGCATGTTGGTCTTATCACTATCAATGAGTTAATGCATGTCAAATGAGTAGTAGCACCTGGGACATAGTAAGTGCTCAATAAATGGTAGCCCATGTCTTTATTACATGGAGCCCAGAGGCCCAGGACAGGAGGCACTGGCTTCTGGGAGGAGAGGAGATAGATCGTTTTCTGCATTCAGCTCTTGTTGGATCCAGAGGCTGTTCATTCCCTCCACCCTCTAAGCTGTTGGTGCCTATATCCCTGACCAACAGGAGCCCAGAAATGGACCACACCCCTTCTAGCTGAGCCACTGCACAGAGCCACCTCTGCAGTTGACTTTGAAAGAATTAGAGCTCAAGTTGGAACAGGCAATTGAGTCACATTTTTCAAAAAGAAAAATGTATACATTGTCTTAGTCTGTTTGGGCTCCTGTAACAAATACCTTAAACTGAATAATTTGTACACAACAGAAATTGATTGCTCACAGTTCTGAAGGCTGGGAAGTTGGAAAGCAAGGCCTTGGCAGACTCACTGTTTAGCAAAGGCGGCACCTCACATGGTGGAAGGGGCTGGTCAGCTCCCCTGGGCCTCTTTATAGGGACATTAATGTCATTCATGAAGGTGGAGTCCTCATTGACCTAATCACCTCTTAAAGGCCTCACCTCTTAACTGTTGCATTGGGGATTATGTTTCAGCACAATGAATTTTGAGGGGGCACCAACATTCAGACCACAACACACACAAAACACTGCCTCCTCTTCTCATATGCCCTGTCTTTTCCTGCCAACCACAGCTAATATTTCTAGGTTCTCTCTCTCTCTCTCTCTCTCTCTCTCTCTCTCTCAGGGTGTTATTTGCAAGTAATAAAATTAACCAGTTTTAAGTGTACTGTTTGAGTTTTGGTACTAATCATGTTGCCACTACCACCACAATCGAATTATAGAACAGTTTCCTCACCCTGAAAAGTCCTCTCAGGCCCCTTTGTCCCTGTTCCCCCTTCCTAGATAACCTTGGTCCCCGTTCCTAGACAGCCACTAATCTGCTTCGTCACTGTGGTTTGCCTTTTCTATTATTGTAAATAAATGGAAGTATATAGTATGAAATCTTTTGTGTTTGACCTTTTTCGTGTAACATGATCTGACTCATCATGTTGCATGTATTAATATTTCGTTCCTTTTCTTGCTGTATTCTGTAGTATTCCATGGTATAGGCATACCCTTCAGCAGTTGATGAACAGTTGGGTTGCCTCCAGTTTTTGGATGTTATGAGTAACCCTGTTATAAATCTTCACAGCTAAGTTTTTCTTTTTTTTTTTTTTTTT
>NW_016107330.1:9734330-9751549 GCF_001604975.1 Cebus imitator | reverse complement strand
TTTTTTTTCATTCTTCATTTCATTTATTTATTTACTTACTTTTTGAGACAGAGTCTTGCTCTGTTGCCCAGGCTGCAGTGCAGTGGCATGATCTTGGCTCACTACAACCTCTGCCTCCTAGGTTAAAGCGATTCTCCTGCTTCAGCCTCCTGAGTAGCTGGGATTACAGGCATGCACCACTACACCCAGCTAATTTTTTATTTTATTTTTTTTTTGTATTTTTAGTAGAGATAGTGTTTTGCCATGTTGGCCAGGCTCAAACTCCTGGCCTCAGGTGATCTGCCCACCTCTACCTTCCAAAATGCTGGGAATACAGGCGTGAGCCACTGCGCCTGGCTTGCTCACTTTATTTCTTTAGGCATAAGAAGCAAATACAAATATATTTCATTTCCCCTCTTTTTTAATATAAAGGATGAAATATTAGCCACGTGCTTCTGTACCCTGTGTGCTTTGAAAGGGCCTCACGTCCAGATGAGAAGATGCATATGGAGTCTTTAACTTGGCTAAGTGGTCTTCCGCTCTCCTGGAGTGGGTACCAGCCTCCCGTCCCAGCAGCACGGCCGGCTCCCTGGGCAGTTCCATCTAACAGGGCCTTTTACTCTCCCAGCCATTTAAGGTGGGAAGTAAGCTTACGTGGGCTTAGGTGGGGCCATAAGAGTATTTTGGTATTCTGATGCTGCCAAAATTTAACTGTAAAGGAAATGAGCTTGTTTACTGACTTCTAAGAAATCACATCCTTTTGCAAAACCACGGGTGCTTTGCAGAAGGAGCTGACCCAGTCTTTGACGGCACTCTTATGTAAGTGAGACTTGGCCAGCGGTCACTGGACTGTGTTGAAAAATGCTCAGTTTGCTGGTGTGAAGAAGAGTGGCACAAGTGAGGTGTTTGCACAGAACGCATTCTAATAAAGTCCTGTGTACTCTCACCTGCCCTCAGACCCCAGACATTGCCCTCTAGACCCCAGCAGCCACCAAATAATACTCCCTTTGAACTTTCTGAGGGAGATTGGACTTGACAGGAACATGCAGATTTGCATAATAAAGCAAGGCTGACGAGGTCTTTCCCTTACTGCTGCCTTGCGATAGGATTTATGAAACCAAATCTGCTATGTGAGAACAAAAATTACACATTAATGATATCTTCTCCTTGCAGCTGTGCCATCTACTGGAACTTTCCATGATGATGGAAATGTTCTGTATCTGGGCTGTTCCATAGTCACTATCCACATACGGCTCTTGAGCACTTGAAATGTGGCTAGTGTGATTGAGGAACTGAATATTCGGTTTTATTTCATTTTAGTGGACTGAAATTTCAATAACTACTGCCTTATCGAAGGCTTACGGCTGCCCTCATGAACAGCGCAGGTCCTGATGAATGTTGACTCCCATTGAGGACTTTTCTTCAAGGAATTCTGCATTGGAACCAGAGGGAATACCATTCAACTGGACCTGTTTTTAACTATTTTGAGGCAGATTAGCTGAATAGGTGAATGTGTTGTTTCATATGTGGTTATTATTTACTCAGTACACTTATTGCATGCCTACTATTTTGTAAACACTGCAGTAAATGCTATTGGACTATCAGGAATTATCTAATATGCTTACCTTCCTCGGGCCTCAGTTTCGCCCCTGTATTGAGGGTTTGGACCAGATGGCTTTTTTTTTTTAATTTCTTCTTCTTTTTTTTTTATGTTGCCCAGGCTGGAGTGCAGTGGCTCATTCACAGGTATGATCACAGCTCACTGCAGCCTCAAAGTCCTGGGCTCGGGTGATCCTCCTTCCTCAGCCTCCTGAGTAGTTGGGACTGCAGGTCCCTTCTTGTGCAGTCATTTTTATGATTGTGTCATTAATAGAATCAGTAGTAATAGCACATATTTATTCATTGCTATATGCCAGAGACAGTATTCAAGACATTAAGTCAATGCATCATCTCATATAAATGTAATGACTTAATCTTCATTCATCTCAGTGAGCTAGGTGTTATTATCCTAATTTTACAGACAAGAAAATTGGGACACAGTGAGGGTAGCCAATTTGCCTGTTAGGATGTTTCTGGTGATCCATAACATTTGAATTCCCGCTCAGGCTTGCCCCATTCTAAACTTTTGTTCAGCTACGTCTTTATTTATGCAGTGGCTTTTAAAAGATTTCGTTTTCATAAGCACTTAAAACTCTTACTTTAAGTAAAAGTTCAATCAGGTTTTTACAAAAATAGATTTTACCCTAGTGCTAAAGTCGGGGGCAGTGGCCCTGCAGGTTTAGGATTTAGGATGAGGTGAGCAGGTAGCATGCATGGAGGCCAGCTCACGCCCCTCATGCGTATTTATGAAGGGCCTGCTTCTGTGAAACACACCCCGACTGGAGTGCCCCTGGATGCCCATGCTCAACTCAGGCTGGGTGAAGCTCCGCCTCTGCTGGGAGCTCCAGGGAGTGGCAGGTGGGTCTGGGGAGAGAGAAGGAGGCAGAAACTGGTCCTGCAATGTTCACTTGTCCCTCTGTGTGCCACAAAGCAACAGTGACCCATGGTGAGGCTTGGCAGTTTGGACCTGAAAGTGGGCTCCACCCGCTGCTTACTAGCTGGGTGACCTTGTGCAAGTCCCTTCACCTCTCTGAGCCCATATGAAGATCCATTCTGCCATCCACTAGCAATACTTGCGGAGGCTCAGCCCACGCACCGTGTGCTGTGCTGGGGCCCCAGGGTGAGTAAGAGACAGCTGCTCTGCCTGCTTGAAGCTTGTGTCTGAATGAAGATAAGCTTTCCTTTCCCAGCCTTGAGAGAGGGAGGGTAAGCTCAGTAACTCAGCTCCTGGGTGGTTTTGAAGAATAAAGGATGTAGATACCTGGCCAGCACAGCTCCTGGTGCCCCTCTCCTAAAGGCTAACAATGCAGTTCAAATTACATGCTTATACATATTCAGAACACATAGACATCTTGTGTCACTGCATGTTGAGTTGTAGTCCTTGGCTGCCTGCTGCTCTCAAGGAGCAGTTCAGCCATCCTCCCTTGTCCGTGGGGGATGTGTGCCAAGACCCCCAGTGGATGCCTGAGACTGTGGGTAGTACTGTTGATCAGAACATGGTGGCTCACGCCTGTAATCCCAGCACTCTGGGATGCTGAGGTGGACAGGTCACTTGAGCTCAGGAGTTTGAGACCAGCCTGGGCAACATCTCTACCAAAAAAATCCAAAACCTAGCAAATAAAAAATCACACACACAAATACTGTTCATGTTGCCCACTCACAAATTTAATGGCTTTTCCATCTTAACTAATCATTTCCTACACACTGTGTCTGTAACTTTTGCAGTTTGAGGTGTGACAGTAAAACTAGCATTAATTTTTCCTTCACAATTTCACAGATAGAAGATAATGTTCTTACTATAGAGCTTAGCAGCCTCAGCGTATAATTTCTTTTTTCGTTCCTTAATAGATCAAGAACTTTCACTTTTTCACTTAAAGGAAGCATTTGGCAGCTTCTCTGGGATAATGGAATTGACAGCATTACTACTCTTGCGTTTTGGGACCATTATTAAGTCAAATGAGGGCGACTTGAACACAAGCACTGCACCTGTGTAACTTATCTCTAAGAAGGCTGCTGAGTGACTACAGGCTGTCAACAGTGGATTCACTGGATAAGGAATGATTTATGTGTGGGGCAGTATAGCAGGATAGCGTCATGCTACTTAGAACTGTGGGAAATTTTGAACTTCCGAATTGTTCATTTCTAGAGTTTTTCATTTAACATTTTCAGACCACTACTGACCATGGGTAACTGAAACTGCAGAAAGTGACAGTGCAGATAAGTGGGGCTGTTGCACTTTTCTTCAACCAAGTGGAAGGGTGGGTGATGTGGCTGAAGATCCCAGCACAGCGCCTGGCCCACGATGGCTGTCCTGGTAGTGACATTTCCTTCCCTCCTTTCCTTCCTTCCTTCCTTCCATCCCTCCCTCCCTTGCTCCTTCCCTCCCTCCTTCCCTCCTTCCCTCCCTCCTTCCCTCCTTCTCCCCTTCCCTCCCTCCCTCCTTCCTTCCTCCCTTCCTTCCCTCCCTCCCTTGCTCCTTCCCTCCCTCCCTTGCTCCTTCCCTCCCTCCCTCCTTCCCTCCCTACCTCCCTCCTTCCCTCCTTCCCTCCCTCCTTCCCCCCTTCCTTCCTTCCCTCCCTCCCTTGCTCCTTCCCTCCCTCCCTCCTTCCTTCCTCCCTTCTATCCATCTGTCTGACCGTCCGTCTTGCTCTGTTGCCCAGGCTGAAGTGCAGTGGCGCAGTCTCAGCTCTTTGCAACCTCTGCTTCCTGGGTTTAAACGACTCTCTTGCCTCTGCCTCCTAGGTAGCTGGGATTACAGGCACCAGCCACCACGCCTGGCTAATTGTTCTTGTGTTTTTTAGTAGAGACGGGGTTTCACCATGTCGGTCAGGCTGGTCTCGAAATCCTGACCTTGTGATCCACCCGCCTTGGCCTCCCAAAGCCCCAGGATTACAGGCGTGAGTCACCACCCCTGGCCATGACATTTTTTTCTTCCAACCCCTATCCCCTCTTTTGGATAAAGAAATTCTACCATGAAGGTGTGGTAGAGTTATGGAACAATGAAAGTGTGGGGGCTGAGAACTACGAAGATATTGGGGCTTGGAGGCTGAGCAAGGAATGGTAGGAAGTTAAAAAAAAAGTCAAAGCAGGTCTCCTATTTTATCTCTTTAAAAATATTTTTATCTGCAAATTGTTTTTCTGTCTACAAAACTAATACTTATATTAATAACAGAACTTTAACAACTTTTCATTCTACCCCTGAGATATTGCCAAGACTTCGATAGGTATTTGTTGAGGTGTTTTCTGTGCATGAGCTTGTATAATTTTTAAATAGCCCTACCCATACAGGTGGTTGTTCAGCCTGTTCTTTTCAGTGTGTTCTTTCAATCCTTTTTACTTTGTTGAGTAAAATTAGCCTTGTCCTCAGGCCAGAAAAGGGAAACAAACATCCTTTAAGACCCTGGCCTGGAAAAGCAGGACCTGGTTGAAGATGGAAGATGCCTTTGGAAGGGCAGGCAGGAGAGAGGGTCAAGCCAGTGGGGTGGTGCTTTCCCCACCACACCTTCCTACCAGCAGTCTCCTGTGTTTGACTTTGCGTGCTGGCTTTCCTGACAAGAAAATTGGGGCTCAGTGAGGGTAGGTAATTTGCCTGCTATGGTGTTTCTGGTGACCCATAGCATTTGGATTCCTGCTCATTCTAAACTCTTCTTCAGCTACGTCTTTATTTATGCAGTGGCTTTTAAAAGATTTCATTTTGTGTTTTTAGTAGAGTTGGGGTTTCACCATGTTGGCCAGGCTAGTCTTGAACTCCTGACCTCGTGATCCACCTGCATTGGCCTCCCAAAGTGCTGGGATTACAGGCGTTATGGTGAGCTGTTTCTGCTCTTCTAATGTTCCTCATGGAGGTGCCCGCTCTGCCCAGTAGTTAAAGAGGAGAAGCCTGCCTGCATTTTTCAGAATTGGGCTTAACTGTGGTAAAACTGACTTTGGTCATTTTGTTTCTGTCAGCTTCTTCACACTTTCTTAGAAGGATTTCTCCCCTTTTTGGATCACAGAATTCTGAGGACCGGCTTTTAGACCGCTCCACTTGTGTGTCACGTGTGTTTACAGATCTGTCCTTATATTAAAGAGGGGTGGAAGTGCAGAGTAAGGGCAGATACTGTGAACACCTAAAGTTATTAAAACTTGCATAAGGCCAGGCATGGTCGCTTACGCTGTGCCTGTAATCCAGGCACCTTGGAAAGCCGAGGTGGGTGGATCCCCTGAGGTCAGGAGTTTGAGATCAGCTTGCCCAACATGGCAAAATGCCGTCTCTACTAAAAATACTAAAAATTGGCAGAGTGTGGTGGCCTGTTATCCCAGTTACTTGGGAAGTTAAGGCAGGAGAATCGCTTGAACCCAGGAGGTGTAGGTTACAGTAAGCCGAGATTGCGCCACTGCACTCCAGCCTGGGTGACGAGCAAAACTCTGTCTCAAAAACAAACAAAAAAAACTTGCATAAATACTTTTATAAAAGTATTAAAGCTTTCATAAAAATACTTTCATAAAAGTATTAAACATTAAAAATATTATGTTGACCCATAATGAAATTGCCACTTTTGTAGGTCAGAAATGGCTGTGTGTTGGCAATTCCATGTGGTTCAACTTAATAAAGCATCATTGTGGAAAGCTTAGATCAGAGAAGGAAAAAGTCACTTGTACCAGTTTAGTGGTGTTTTTTTTTTTTTTTGCAACTCCTTTTGTTTCTTATATACATGAGGTTTTTGATTAGTTGTCATCATAGGCTACATATAGTTATTCATCTTCCTTTTTAAAAATTAATATGACCCAAGTCTTTTCCCACATTATTAGGAAGTCCTTACAACCATCATTGCCTAGTGGCTGCTCTGAACTCCTTAAACATCAGGTAGCTGGTGGTAATTTTCCTGAAACTTCCCTGATGTTACCCTTTATGTTTTTTCCCTTTCTTTGCCTTATAAGTAATGTCGCAGTGACGGGTCCTTCTGCAGTTGTTTCTGTGTTTGGATTCCCAGGAGTAACGTTATTGTGCCACACACAGTATGAACACTTTACAGCTCTTAGAAAATTCTGCCAAGTTGCTTTCCAAAGTGTCAGGCCGATTCATAATGCCGTCCGCAGTACAAGCGTCAGATGCTGCTTCTTTGTTAACACTGAGCGCTTTTCTCCTTTAATTTCTAATTTAGTAAGCAGAACATAGTCCCTCATTTTTCGTTTGTCTGTCTTCAGTTGGCAAAGTTGAATATTTTTGTGCATGTTTGTTTGCGGGTTGCACTCAGTGTCATTTTGCCCCACCTTTGAGCTATGTGTATAAATATGCTTGTATCAAATTAGAGAATTATCCATACATAGTATTGTAAGAGCTCCCCAAGCATGCGGCGGCTAGCACAGTGCCCTCTTAGCCAGCCTCTGTGCCATTGTTTGGGGAATTAAAGGTGCCTAATTAGTGCGGATCAAGCCCAGAAGCGAGCACCTGTGGACCTTGTCTGTCGTCTCTGGGGCCCACTGGTGATGTCTGTGTTCTCTTCTACCTTCAACTGTTCGGTGAACTCAGTTGAAATATGATCACATTACAGTATGGCTAAGGGGCCTAATTAGCTGTGAACCTCAGGAAATTAAAAATTAGAGAGTCCATTAATCCCAAGGCCCCTCCCTTTGTGAATGTCTCTAATTCCCCTTTGGTTTGCTTGATTTTCCTGCTGTGCTTTAGTTCCAGCGAGACTTAGATAGAATGACTGCCTTTTTGCTGGAACTTCCTGCCTCTCTGGGGTTAACCCTAACCCTTTAGGCTACCGTTCAACACACAGAGCTAATCTCTAAGTAATAGTCTGGAATGCTCGTCATTATTCCATTTCCTGGATGAAAATCTTCAACAGTGCCCTGCCCAAGTGAGTATAATGACCTTTATTAGTACCCTTAATGTCCTGTGTCCCGGAGGGACAAAGATGATCCATGCAACAATACATGTTGCTGAAGTTGTGTCTGAGATTTAAGTATCATCTTCTCTTCTCCCTTTATAACATTATTGGGGTTTTGTTGGGTTTTGGATTCCTGTGATCTGAGCAGCTCTTGTCATAGGCTGCTCTGTTTGCCTTTCCCAAATAGGCCCCATGGGCACCCCCAGCGAAATAGTCTGTTTGAGGATGTCATATTGTGGGGTAGTCTGATCCTTAAAGACAGGCTGGGCCTGTGGGCTGGAGTATGCCTTGCTATGAATTTTTTTCTGTACAGGAGAGTTGCGCATGGGTAGGGGATAGTTCCACATTCCATGTGAGGCAGTTTATGAACCAAGAACACCTATGTTGAAGGGAACCCAAGACTGGGACCTTGAGGCTAACGTTGGAAAGATGGTCCTATATATTAGCCTCTGTGTGAAACTAGAGGTTATCTTATGGATTTGTTTTTTTTTTTTTTTTTTTTTTTTTTTTTTTTTTTTTTTTTTTTTTTTTTTTTTTTTTTTTTTTTTTTTTTTTTTTTTTTGACTTGTTAAGGCTCTTGCTTCTCTCTTCAACATGTTCTGTTTACTATAGCAGCAGATTGGTTGCTCTTAAAATTATGAGCCTTCCATGCTGGGCCTGGTGGTTCACGCTTGTAATTGCAGCACTTTGGGAGGCCAAGGTAGGCAGCTCACTTGAGGCCAGGAGTTCAAGACCAGCCTGGCCAACATGGCGAAACCCCATCTCTACCAAAAATACAAAAATTTTCCAGACATGGTAGTGCAGGCCTGTAGTCCCAGCAACTCGGGAGGCTGAAGGAGAACCTCTTGAACCCAAGAGGCAGAGGTTACAGTGAGCCAAGATTATGCCACTGCACTCTGGCCTGGGTGATAGAGTGAGACTCTTGTCTGAAAAATAAATCAGAGCCTTGCATATAAGAATCTTATAAAATGCAGGAAACTGGCCCTTGTTTTCCTTGCTTGAGATTGTGACCTCTTCATGGCGTGGCAGGGAAGTGTGTTGTAGCCGCTGGTGCTGGATATGACAGTGTCCATGGACCTCTGGGTCTGCCACTCTATTGGAAGGATGTGAGATGAGTGACAGTTTATAGCTCCTCAGTGATTTTTATCAAGCAGGATTGCAAATCCAGAGGCCCACGGTGGCCAGTAGATAAAATAGGCCAGGCTGAGAGACCCAAGATGTGGCAGGGGCTGTGACGGATTGGAGGGCACTTGCCGTGGGCATCCTGCTTGTCAAAAGCCACCAGCATGTAACAGGACAGACTGTGTGTTGAGGAATAATAGTCCCAGCCTTAATGAGGCCAGTGGTGACCGGCAAGGGAGGCCTGCGTGTCTGATCCATCACGTGGCCATCCAGCGTTCCTCTCACCCTGTCCTCTTCTAGAGAGTCAAATTTAATTTTATTTTTTGAGTTAAGAAATCTGACTATGGCATCCCAGGGGCCCTGGTGTTGGCATTTGCTGATGTGGAATCCTTTTGTTAACCATACTCCACCTTATTCACTCAGCACAGCTGGGCCTTTCATATTTCTTAGATGGACCACTTTGTTTCCTCTTCACCTGGGAACCCTTGCCTGTTCCCTGGACGGGAGGCATGAATTGTCTCTGCCTGCTGCCCCTGGGTGGGTCTTAGAACTTGTCCTGCTCTGTCTCCACAGCCAGGGTGCTTGCAGTGGTCTTGTGGGGTTCCGAGCTGTCTCGGCCCTCCGCATCCTGGCTGCTTGGACTGCAATTTGGCTTCCTCTTTGTGGGACGGGTGTCCTGTGAATTCAGCTGTAACTCACCCAGTCAGCTCCTCTTCCTTCTCTTTAGCAAGAGTTTATCTTTCCTTTACGGCTCCTGCTGACGTCTGCAGTTTCTCACTAGAGGTGTTTTCATGCTGCAGTGGGCATTTTAAATATCAATTAGATAAATGCAACAGTCATTTTCCCAGATGCGTCACCCAAAAATGGTTCTGCCTTTGTTCACAGCCTCTAAGCTCTACTCCTTGAGTGAGTGCTTGTAAGTATTAATAGTTTGGAGAAGACTGGGACAATGGCTTTCTGAAATGAATTAGTGAAGCTGTTGGCATCACGGTACAGAATGCAAGCTTGCACTCAGGCAGCCTGGATTTCCTGCTTGCCAGCCCTGTGGCCCTCGGCAAGTCCCTCAGGTCACTGAGCCTCAGTTTCCACAGTTGGCGGGATGAATGTATATGACTCAGAGGGTTATTATAAGGACCTAGTGAGGAATGTGCCTAAATGTGCCACCATTGTAAGCACTCAGGAGTGACTCTTAGTAGTCTTATATAACTTTCCAAAATAAAAGCAGCAGGAAAACACTCCAAATGTCATTTGCTTGACTTTCTCTGGAAAAGAGTTTTAAAGATCAGGATGCAGATATGATGGGGTAAAATAGGGGACCTGATGGGACAGACTTGCCCTTTGGGGTCTCTATCTTACGTGGCCAGCATTTCATTGTTCAGCCCACCTAAGGGACTGCCTTAGCCTGCCTGTGAGTGCAGGTGTGAATTATCAACATGGCAGGGATGATGCTACTCGGGGCCAGTCTTGCCTGCCTTTTGTCATAGGGGTTTCTAGCCAAGGCTTCCTTGGATTTCTTCAGTTATTCCTGAGCTTTTATCAAGGACCTTGTGTTGGAGGGCCTGAGCCTGGAGAAACCTGACTAAGACGTGGTACCTGCCCTCCAGGAGCCCTGGCCGCTCTGGAGGATGAGTCCACAGCCCCTCACAGATCCAGGAGGCAGCCCACTTAGGGGAGGGTTGAAATCGCAGACTCTGCAGCTGGCTGCCTGGGTGCAAGTCCCAGGCAGCACCTGTCCTTAGCCTCTTTGTTCTTCATTTTCTTCATCTGTAAAATGACAGTAGGGATGTCTACCGGAGGATGAATTAATGCATCTAACATGTGCATTTCACTCAGTAGTTGTTTCACTATTCACGTAGTAAAAGGCATGGATTCAGCAGATATTCACAGGGATGGTGAACAAGACAAAGCCCCTGCTTTCCTGGGGTGGGACAGATGATGATTATGATACAAACATCATTTTGAGTCGTGAGATGTGTTGTGAAGCAGGTGACAGGGAAAAACCTAGGAGGAGGGAGAGGCCTTCCAGGTGGGAGAAGACGACAAGGAAGGGGCTGTGGGTGCAACGCTTCCCAGGCTGAGGTATAGAAAGAGGTGTTGGTACCTGGGTGTGGTGGCTTATACCTGTAATCCCAGCACTTTTGGCTGCCAAGGCAGGTGGATCACCTGAGGTCAGGAGTTCGAGACCAGCCTGGCCAACATGGTGAAACCCTGTGTCTACTAAAAATATAAAAATTAGCTGGGCATCGTGGCAGATGCCTGTAATCCCAGCCACTCTGGAGACTGAGGCACGAGAATCCCTTGAACCTGGGAAGCAGAGGCTGCAGTGAGCCAAGATTGTGCCAGTAGACTCCAGCCTGGGTACCAGGCTGAGACTCCATCTCAGGAAAAAAAAGAAAAAGAAATTATTCTGACTGCTGAATGGGAGGCCTGGGGAGGGGTCCAGTGACAGGAGGGCAGCATGGTGGAGAGAAGAGCAGGGAAACAGACTGGGCGTTTCTGTTGGAGTTGAGGACTTGGGCGTTGACATGGATTCCAGTGAGATCATATTTGGGATTTGTGTGAGCTTGAGTGGTCACCATCGGCCCCGTAGGATTTGGGCGTGCTGCTGACTCTGTGTCTAGGGTATCTACATGGCAGCGGAAGGCCTGCCTTGGCACCAGCACCGCTCAGCCCACAACTCAGCCCTTGCTCCTCTTTTTGGTGCTCAGGCTAATCTGAGAGTCACTGAATTGTTCTGGGAATGTTTATTCATTGGCTATGAGCCAAACACTGTGCCAGACACAGGCAGTACAGAGGTGACCAAGAACAGAACAGCTTCATCCCTGCTCCCCTGGAGTCTGTGTCCCAGTGGGGGCAGTGATAACAACTACAGAGTCATGGCATCTGGAGGGAGACGGTGCCCAGAGGGAGATACTGCCCTAGAGCCATGGTGGGGAGTAGGCTTGACCCAAGGGGGTGGCAGTCCAGGCAGAAGGAATAGCACACACAGAAGCCTGGCAGGAAGGAGCTGGGTGGGAGGGGTGCAGGAGCAGGCTGGGACATGGGATGGTGAGGGGCAGAGGGATGATCAGGTAAGAGGACTGTAGGGGGTAGGTAGTGAAGACTGGCCAGGTAAGTCTTGGAAAGCTTGCCCTGACCCAGATGTGCAGAGGGGACATGTTGGGTCAGGTGTGGGAAGATCACTGTGGTCTCTTGGACAAAGTGGGGGAGGGTTGGTACTTGGGTGGCGAGAAATAATGACAAAATAACAATTACAATAATAAACAGTAAAATTGTTTCATAGCATTATTATACGTGCTTAATAAATGTTAGCTGTTATTTGCATGAAAACTGCTAGGTTTGGGTGGGGCAAACCCAGTTTGGTTTCAGATATGTTGAGGGTGAGGCACTTGCAAGTCATCAGAGGCCATAAAAGGCCATAAAAATAGATTGGGGACATATTATTAGCTGATGTTTCCACACTGTCTATGTGGAAAGTGATCACGTCCCCCCGCTCCCATCCCAGCCTTGTCCCTGAGTAGCCACGTGTTTCTGGGTACCACTCCCCAGAGCCTCTGTCTCCCATCCGCAGTGGGGGGATAGTGGCATCTCCCTCACAGTTTTGTCTGAGGGTCAGATCACTAAGGTGGAACACTCAGTAAGCTCCTGGATGACACAGGCATGTAGGGTGGTATTCGTGCTATTTTACCCATTAACATCCTTTCCTCTCCATCCTGCCACCACATGCTGGTGGGGAACAGGAATAAAGAGCACATCATATGTTGCCAGTTACAGGATTGTTCATTTCCACTCTGAAAGGCCTCTTGTATGCCATCTGTGTCGGTAATTTCCTTTTCTCTTATCTGTTGTTTTCCCTTCCCTGTTTCTGTTCTCTGTCTCTGCCACTCCTCTTTTTGTCCCATGACTCCAGGCCCCAGACCCATGGTAGGTTCCCCCTGGGAACTTGTGTGGACCCTGGGCAATTCTGAGCAGCTCAACTGCTGAGGTTGATGAGTTCTTGGATTAAAATATTGTTAAGGTCTTAATGCAGAATAGCAACAACTGGTCCTCATGAGAGGAACAATAACAGCCCCGTCACATGGTTGATTTGGTGCATATCAGTTTGCCCTGCTGTGTTGAGTATCAGTCAGTGATAACGTTTGCAGTTCCGTAATTCAGCACTCTTTCCTTGGCACCAGATGAGAGCAGTCCTTGCATGCAGGAATGAGTCATGTAATAGCAGAGATCATTCTTGCAAATAATAAACATCTCTTTCCATTATTCCAAAGACAAACATTGGTGGTGATGTCACTGGGGTTTTTCATAACCTTTTGTGGACTCTTGACTGGTCTTTTCCAAAACAAATGTGGTGTATGTGTCTGTATTTTAGATACTTTTTCCCTCTTGCTGCTTTAAAATCCTTCTTCAGAAGTACAAAATTTTGCAATGCGAGCCTAATACAAGCTGACCCTGCACACGTGTAAGAAGATAGTTTTTCAGAGTTTTTGCTTCCCTGGGTTCTTGTGCCTAGCTTCTCTGTCTTTGGGATTCACCTGGTCTTCGGAACCAGGCTTCCAGCTCTGCCACTTGTTATTTGTGTGATCTTTGGTAAGCTCCTTAACCTCTCTGTACCTCAGTCCCCTCATCGTAGGATTAATAACATAAGCTATCTTGCAGGCATGTTATGAAGATTGAGTTGACGCATTTTACATGCCTGAAACAGCGCCTGGCACACTCTTTCAGGTTGAGTATCCCTAATGTGAAAATTTAAAACCTGGAATGCTCCAAAACCCAAAACTTTGTGAGGACTAACATGGGGCTCAAACGAAATGTTCCTTGGGACATGGATTTTGGATTTTCTGATTTGGGATGCTCAACCAGTAAGTATGATGCAAGTATTTCAAAATTGGTACAAATTCAAAATCGAAAACACTTCGGGTCCCAGGCATTTCGGATAAGGAATACTAATACTCAGTCTGCATTATCATGATTTCCATGTATTACTACATCTTTTCTTTCCCTCGTTGGAGGGGCACAGGGTCTTGCTCTGTCTCCCAGGCTGGAATGCCGTGGTGCGATTCCTGCAGCCCCCACCTCCTGGGCTCAAGCAGTCCTCCCATCTCAGCATCCTCTGAGTAGCTGGGACTACAGGGACGCATCATTGTGCCTGGCTAATTTTAAAATTATAGAGACAGGGTCTCCCTATGTTGCCCAGGCTGATCTCAAACTCCTGGGCTCAAGAGATTCTCCTGACTCAGCCCCCAAAAGTGCTGGGATTATAGGCGTGAGCTACTGTGCCCAGCCTACATTTTCTTTCTTTCTTTTTTCTTTTCTTTTTTTTTTGAGACACTCTTGCTCTGTCACCCAGGCTAGAGTACAATGGCGTGATCTTGGCTCACTGCAACCTCTGCCTCTTGGGTTCAAGGTTTCTTGTGCCTCTGCCTCCCAAGTAGCTGGGACTATAGGCACATGCTACAACTAATTTTTGTATTTTTAGTAGAGACAGGGTTTCTTCATGTCAGCCAGGCTAATCTCAAACTCCTGACCTCAAGTGATCTGTCTGCCTCAGCTTCCCAGAGTGCTGAGATCACAGGCGTGAGCCACCGCACCTGGCCAGCCCAGCCTATATTTTCTTTATGAACCTGGATTTAGCTGTTTCATACTGTTCCACTGAGCAGACATACTGTGGTTGACCCTGAGACCTGCTGGTTCTTCCCTCACCGTAAAGATGCTAGTGGACAGCCTAGAGACAAGTTCTGATTCACTGGCATCTTCGGCGTGAGACCCAAAGCAGGACGTCCCCGTTCTTCAGCTCCATACCTGACTGTGACTCATATCTCACCAGGCCAGTGCGTTTCCTTTTCTCGCTGTCATCAGAGTCTTCAAGCGTCGAGACCCCACTTTGTTCCTGTAGTCCTGGTTCCAGCTTTGGGAAGCATGACCGTTCAGGCCTGCTCAGTGACACCCAAGTGCTCTTTGTGCATTATCAGCCTTACAGAGAGACTCCACGATCAGGAGTTTCTGTGGCAGTGGAACTGCTGGAGTTTCATCTGCAAATGAAAACCACCTGGTCAGCTGCTTGGGCCAGATGGAAACCAGATGGGAGAAGTCAGGAGGGGGCAGCAGGCAGCCTGGGGCAGCGTCCCCGGTCACATCATCTTTCCACTTCCTCTTGCCTCCTCGCTCCTCTGCCTGCAAAACGATGGTTGTTGACCCATCACCTCCTCCAATGCCCTGGCAGTTCCAGGATACAGGGTTCTCCCACCCAGGCCGTGGCCAGCCCAGAAGATGTGACCCAGAACCTAGAAAGGTGACACGCACTTTAGATCTGAGAGGGGTGGAGGAGAAACAGGTGGCCGTGGCCATCAGGGTCGACATGTTAACCGCCAGGGTGAAGGGAAATGATAGGGAAAGTAAATAGCAAAGCTGATGGAATCCACAAGGCACAGTCTACCCCCAGGAGATGTTGGCTGGGTGACAACTTTTTGCCAAACTGGGGAGGAAAGTTAGTCTGTCACCAGGCAACTTCTAATGTGAATCATCTGCAGTTGAATAAAAAAAAGCCCCAGCAGCATTTATCACGGGTAGATGATGATGAGACACTGCATCTTTCTCTGGTCCACAGCATCCCAACTGTAACCAGGTCTGTTCAGAGAGGAAACAACTTGTGAGTTTTTACCTCGGGGCTCTGTGGATTAAGGCGATTGTCAGAGAGGGAAGTAACGTGTTATTTCCCTCTAAACACTCTTCCCATCTCTAAACACTCTTCAACTTGGGGCAACAAAAGTAGAAAAATATTAATGAAGTGCTTGCCCGAAAGGGGGGAAGGGAAGAGAAAGGGAGATAACCCATTCACAGTGGTCCTGAGAGCCAGGACTGGAGCTCTGCCGCTTGGAACAGGGAAATCCCCTTATGGGTGGGCAGTGCCTGGAGAGAAGTGGGCATTTGGGATGTGCACAGCGGCACACCACCCTTCTCACGTGGAGATATTTTGGCTTCTCATCCTGTAGACTGTGGCCCCTTGATGCGCAGTTGGCTGATAAGTTGGCTGGCTACTACCTGTTTTTCCTCCAAAAGAGAAGCCCACCCATGCCAGGCCTGAGAGGTGTCCTATACTCGACCCACTCCCTGGCGGAGTGAGTTTCACAGTTCCCTTGAGTAAGCCCTGCCTCCGCCCTCTTTTCCCCACACTGACAAAAGCTTATTAGAGTACAGGGGAGTGAGTGTGTCATTAGAGAGCAACATTGAACCTGTTCTAATTCTTAAACCTAAAATGAACTGTGCTTTCACTACCGTTAGCTGCAGATCGCTTAGATGGCACCAGTGCATCAGAGAGGCCCAGCATTCTCACGAGGCCCCCTAGGCGGAGAGAAGCAGTGTGGCCTGCGAGCTACTGGGGCTGGGTCCGACGGGACCAGTGAGCCATGCCCTCCTCCACCGGCTCCTAGGGTGCTGCTCTGCCATCCTGGCCTTGATCTTAGGCTGATATCCCTCAGGTGTGTCTGTGCAACTTACCATTTAGCTGGATTGCTGCATCCACAAAACCCTCTTAGGAAGGCACAAAAAAAGATCTTGTGGTTTCAGCCTTCTGTGGTGATGCCAAGTTCCCTCCAAGATTAGTTCTGGGCCAGGTGCAGTGGCTCTCGCCTGTAATCCCAGCACTTTGAGAGGCTGAGGTTAGCTGTTCACCTGAGGTCAGGAGTTTGAGGTCAGCGTGGACAACATGCTGAAACCCCATCTCTACTAAAAATACAAAAAAATTAGCTGGGCATGGTGGCACCTGCCTGTAATCCTAGCTGCTTAGGAGGCTGAGACAGGAGAATCGCTTGAACTCGGGAGGTGGAGGTTGCAGTGAGCCATGACAGAGTGAGACTCAGTCTCAAAAATAAAGAAAAGATTAGGTCTGGTGCTGCCCAGTGTCTAGGTCAAGTTTTAAATTTGTCATTATTTTTCTTTCCCACTTTAAAACAAAGCAACAACAACGATAAAATCCTTCTCTACAGAAGGATGATAGAAGACGGAGAGGAGGGCTGGGATGGGCACACTTCCTGGGGCCACCATAATCTTGAGTGTGGCAGGTATCATTTTTGGACAATGGGGTGGTAATTTGAGAAAACATACTCAGTAGTAGTATTTTTTGTCTGGAAAATAAAGTGAAGCCTGGTTTTGCACAGTACAAACCGGAGGGGGTGAAATTGACAAAATCCAATTGGCACGCTGGACCACAGATTAATTTTAGAGACTAAGAAATCATGTGATAAAAAAATTTGAACTTCACAAAATACATATAAAAGGAGGGAAAAAAAATCACTCCATCTTCCCACCCAAAGAAAAACATTGTTAATGTTTTTATATATCATTTCCAGGATTTGGGCATTATTTTACTCAGTTGATATTTAAATTGTTCAGTTTTGCTACTTAAACAAAAAACATTTTCCCACGTTTATAACACTATGTAATTATAAGGGCTACACGGTAGATGATCACTTTCCTGTTGGGGGAGATTGTTTCCGGTTTTTTTTGCTATAGAGCAGTGGGCATATTTGTTCATCAGCTTGAGTGATTTCATTAGGGTAGATTCCTAGAAAGGTGTGAATATTTTAAATGCTTTTGACATGTACTTGTCCATTACTTTCTTTCCTTTCCTTTTTTTTTTTTTTTTTT
>NW_016107330.1:9715418-9734230 GCF_001604975.1 Cebus imitator | reverse complement strand
AGACAGAGTCTCACTGTGTCACCCAGGTTGGAGTGCCATGGCATGGTCTTGGCTCACTGCAACCTCAGCCCTCCTGAGTAGCTGAGACTATAGGTACGTGCCACCATGCACGGCTAATTTTTTGCATTTTTAGTAGAGACAGGGTTTCACTCTGTTAGACAGGATGGTCTTGATCTTCTGACCTTGTGATCTATCCGCCTCAGCCTCCCAAAGTTCTGGGATTACAGATGTGAGCCACCGCGCCCAGCCTTGCCCATTACTTTTTAAGAGAATTGTACCCATTCGTTCCTTTTCAGGGTTCCAGATTGCCTTTCTAAACTCAAATCATTGTGCCTTTTATGTAGCTCATAATCTTCAACTTGCCTTTTTTTCTTACATGGCTTATTGTCATCTTAGTCACTTTAACTTTTGTCAATGTCTTTTCACCATAACTGAGTACTGCCAGGGACTAACATGTTGTCAGGGGTGGCTTTCAAGTTTCTGTTGCAAGAGAGAAAATTGTTGTCAGTTTTCCTGCACGCAGTGCATCCTGAACTTGGTAAAGTATTTGGACACTTGGGCCAGTGCTGCCTTCCTTTGGCCACCTGGCTTTGAAGTGAGCCTGGCAGCGCAGCCTGAGCCTCAGGAATGCATTTTCAGGGCTGGCGCTCTTCCTGCCTCCTGTGTAGCCTGGAACTGACCTCGCTGACCCCAACGCCCTCGGATTATCGGGTGAGCCTCTCTGCCGAGGGCTGTTTGTCCAGGTGATGCCAAGAGGCCTCCAGCTTCCTCTCTTCCTGCTGCAGGGTCTTAGCATGTGCAATTGAAGGCAGAGCAAAGCCGTGGACTGCCCTCCTGCAGAGCCCAGCACTCCCTGCCTCTAGTCCTGTGATTGTTTTGTTCTTTTTTCAGCTGCTTTATTGAAGTCTGATTTACATATCATAAAATGCCCCAGCTTTAAGTATACAGTGCAGTTTTGTACATTTTTAGGAAATTTACAGAGTTGTGCATCCATAACCACAATCCAATTTTGAAACATTTCCATCACTGGGATCGCACCACTGCACTTCAGCCTGGGTGACAGAGCGAGACTGTCTCAAAAAATAAAATATTAATAATCCACATGATTCCATACATGTGAAATGGCCAGACAAAAAGTGAGTGGTGACCTGGGGCAGGAGTGGGAGTGAAGAATAACTGCAAATGGATGCAGGGCGTGTTTCCATAATCTTCCACTCGCCTTTACTTTTTACGCGGCTCATTGTCATATTACTCACTTTAACTTTTGCCAATGTCTTTTCACTGTAATTGAGTACTTCCAGGGACTAACATGTTGTCAGGACACCAAGCCCTGATGGCTGGAAAAAAAATTTTTTTTTTTTTGAGATGGAGTCTTGCTCTGTCACCTAGGCTGGAGTGCAGTGGTGCGATCTGGGCTCACTGCAACCTCCGCCTCCTGGGTTCAAGCGATTCTCCTGCCTCAGCCTCCTGAGTAGCTGGGATTACAGGTGTGTGCCACCATTCCTGGCTAATTTTTGTATTTTTAGTAGAGACAGGGTTTCACCATGTTGGTCAGGCTGGTCTCGAACTCCTGACTTCGTGATCTGCCTGCCTTGGCCTCCCAGAGTGCTGGGATTACAGATGTGAGCCACGGCACCCAGCTGGATTATTTTTTTTTAAATTATTTGATTCTAAAAGTAATTTCTCATGGAAAACATCTGGAAGAATGGGAACCAAGTTATTGGCAGTTACCTTTGGGGAGTCTCTAGGTGGTGAGATCACAGGGGGATGTTTCATTTTCTGTAATGCCTTGAATTTCCAACAGAGAGCCTATGTTACATTTATAATCAGAAGGAAAGGTCAAAGGGGAGAAAGTGCATGTTTTACTCTTGGAAAGTGCAAAAATGTACAAAGAAAATTAAAAAAAAAAAAAACAAAAATAGTCACTAAAAATTCCCCCCTCGTCGATAAAACCACTTTTGCTTTTTTGGTGGGTTTTTGTTCGCATCTTCTCTGAGCACATTTTTACAATAATAGCTTTCAAATTTGCATCCTGCTTTTTCCTATTGGGTTACATGTCTTATTCCTACTTATTTAAAACGCCTTTGCAAACTTCCTGTTAATGATCGTACAGTACTTCATCCTATGGTTGTACCTTAATTTACTCATGTTGAACATGCAGGCTCTTTTCACTTTTTTGTGTAGAAGCTTTCTCTAAGACCTCTGCAGATTTCCTCGGTCAAAAAATTTTTTTAAAGGCCAGGCGTGGTGACTCAACGCCTGTAAACAGCACTTTGGGAGGCCGAGGCGGGCAAATCACTGGAGATTAGGAGTTCGATACCAGTCTGGCTAACGCAGTGAGACTTCGTTTCTACTAAAAATACAAAAAGTGGCCAGGTGTGGTGACATACACATGTAGTCCTAGCTGCTCAGGAGGGTAAGGCAAGAGAATTGCTTGGTGCAGTGAGCCAAGATTGCACCACTTCACTCCAGCCTGGATGACAGTGATATAGATTCCAGCTCAAAAATATAAAAAATTAAAAAATTTTTTTCTTCCCAATTTGAAGCTATTTTACAAAATTGCTTTCTGGATCTTCTCTCTGAATTTCACCTATACCTTGGAATTGCTTACTTTGGCTGGAGGTTTGGCTCCTTTGTGCCAGTTTGAGGCATGAGATGGGTAGGGGCAGAACAGCCAGGCCAGGGCCTGGGAAGTTGGCAGGGTCCTTAGAGCCAGCGTGCAGTGCTGTTTATAATCTAGACAGGGCTAGGCATGTTGTGTTTTCTGTAAATAATCCATTTGTGTTCATCATTAGTTTTCAGTAAAGGTTTGTTTGTTTATGAGTGAGCAAATGTTTTCATTGTTTTAAGAGGGTTGGACCCAAGAGAGTTTCGATGAGATGCAGGCCCAAGTTGTCACAGGGTGAGGGAGCAGCACCTGGGTGTCTGAGACCTCAGGGCAGGGTGTTACAGACATGGAGGAGCAAGCCCTGGGGCTACACACACTTCAGGAGAGAGGGATTGAGGCCAAAGACACACTTGCCCCTTTCTATGGGAGACACTCCTGGTGAAGCTCTTCATTGATGAAAATCTGAATAGAGTTTTTTAACTGATGGGGGGGGGTGGGAAGTTTGTGGAACAGAGGGACCCTATGAACCTATGAAATATTTCTCTTTTGTTTGTTTGTCTGCTTTTAAGACGGAGTCTAGCCCTGTTGCCCAGGCTGGAGCACAGAGACATGATCTCCTCTCACTGCAACCTCTGCCTCCCGAGTTCAAGCAGTTCTCTGCCTCCTGAGTTTAAGCAATTCTCTGCCTCAGCCTTCTGAGTAGCTGGGATTACAGGCACCCACCACCATGCCCGGCTGTGTTTTTTTGTATTTTTAGTAGAGATGGGGTTTTACCATCTTGGCCAGGCTGGTCTTTAATTCCTTACCTCATGATCCACCCGCCTCAGCCTCCCAAATTGCTGGAATTACAGGCGTGAGCCACTGTGCCTGGCCTACCGAATATTTTATTCAGACTTTTGTATGTGTGTGCACTCCCTGGGGAGAGAGTTTATAGATTTCATCAGAGAGTACCCCAAAAGGCTTTGAGTCCCTCTTGGTGGGGAAAGCTGAGTCTGGGATGTACCTCACTCTGCTGCCACACAGAGCATCTGCCAGGCAGCCTTGCCCAGATGACCTGACCTCTCTGTGCCTTGGTTTCCTTGTTTGTAAAGTATCTGACACAGTGCCTGGCACACCGGAGACACTCAGTGTTACATCAAAGCTGTTGTCTTTTCTTCTTTAAAACAAAGAAAAAAAGGCAATAACTTAAGCATAGCCTGAGAAAAAGCTGTTGTTTTAATTTTGGCTCAGGGAGGTTTCCAAGGCAGCTGTGAACAGAAACTGACATCAGCAGCCTGAGGTCTCCCTAAAGCCGGCCCCTAAGTCAGGTGGTGCTGCCATGGCTGTGTTAATATTATACATTGTCTTCTTATTTTAAAATAAGGAGTGGATTTTTTTTTTTTCTTTTTTCTTTTCCTGCTGGCTCAGATCTATAAGGAGTGGATTTTTATCTTTTATCTTTATTTATTTTTTTGAGGGTCTTGCTCTGTTTCCCAGGCCAGGATACAGTGGTGTGATCGTAGCTCAGTGAAGTTTTGACCTTCTGGGCTCAAGTGATCTGCCTCAGCCTCCTGAGTAGCTGGGACTACAGGCAAGCGCTACCATGCCTGGCTGGTTTTTTGTATTTTTTGTAGAGATGGGGTCTCACTATGTTGCCCAGGCTAGTCTTGAACCCCTGGGCTCAAGTGATCCTCCCAGCTTAGCCTTCCAAAGTGCTGTGATTACAGGTGTGAACCACCACTCCTGGTCAGGAATGTATTTTTAAAATCCTGTTACAAAAGTAAGAAATGTGGCCATGTGCTCATGCCTGTAATCCTAGCGCTTTGGGAGGCTGAGGTGGGCGGATCACGAGGTCAGGAGATCCAGACATCCTGGCAAACATGGTGAAATCTCATCTCTACTAAAAATACACAAATTAGCTGGGCATGGTGGTGTGTGCCTGTAGTCCCAGCTACTTAGGAGGCTGAGGCAGGAGAATCTCTTTAACTTGGGAGGCAGAGGTTGCAGCGAGCCAAGGTCATGCCACTGCGCTCCAGTCTGGCGCAGATCAAGACTCCATCTCAAAACAAACAATAAAGGTAAGAAATGCTCATTGTAGAGAAGGATGTAATTATGATTTTAAGGTTTTTTTGTTGGGGGAGGGGTACGAAGTCAGTGCTGGACATCTACATGTTCACCCCTCTGGACACTGATAGAATGGATGCAAATAGCAAAGGCCTCCATTAGCGCTGCTGGCGTAGAGGTCATTTACACTGCACAAAGGAGCTGTATTTGTATAGCATGGAGTAGGCAGCCAAGCTGAAGGTGGGAGTAACGGAACTTTCCTAAAAACAAACCGGAGTTGGACCTTCTAGAGAGCCTGCGGCATCTTTACAGGAAGCCAGGGAAGGAAAAGCTGTCCAACGCAAAGGGTTTTTTGATTTTTGAGGACCCTGTCTTTTCCAGTCCTTCACAGCAGCTGGGCTGCTACAAAGCTGCATTTAGGGTTTCATTTGGCCCCCTGTCCCAGAAGGGCTTTCCTGGACCGAGTGTAAGTAGGAGAGAGTTGCTGAATGTCCAGTAAACATTCAACTCATACTGGCCTTAAAGCCTGCAAGGGCCTGGAGTAGGTGGCAACCAGGCCTTACCATAAGTGAACTTTAAGTTACTGTTGCCTAATTTAAATTTTAAAAACTTTGTGTTACAGAGAATCTCAAGCACGTGATCTAATGAGCCCCCAATTATCTGTCGCCCCCTTCAGCAGTTATCCTCCGTGGCCAGCGGCGTTATTTCAGCTGCTTGCGCTCACCCCACTCCCCTACCCCCAGCTTGAATCAGTTTGAATCAAATCCTCTGCTGTAATTGTCATGAGCAGTCTGGGTCTTTCCATTCTGAGAACCGAATTCTAACACTACCTGGTGTAAACAACAAGACTAACTACTGACTTTTGTTTTTTGAAAATTGTCAGTTAAAAAATTTGTGAGCTTTTTTTTTTTAGGAATGTAGTAATAATGTAGGCTCATTGTAACTAGAAATCACAAACAGGGTTTAAAGATGATAGAGCCCTTCATCTTTCAGCATTTAGAGCTGTCACTGATGGTTTTTAAGGGCCCTGTGAATATCTCTCCTGCAGTTTTTTTTTTTTTTTTTTTTTTTTTTGAGGAGTCTTGCTCTGTCGCCCAGGCTGGAGTATAGTGGCACAGTCTCAGCTCACTGCAACCTCCACCTCCCAGGTTCAAGCGATTCTCCTGCCTTAGCTTCCCGAATATCTGGGATTATAAGGCACCCAACACCACAGCCAGCTAATTTTTGTACTTTTGATAGAGATGGGGTTTTGCCATGTTGGTCAGGCTGGTCTCAAACTCCTGACCTCAAGTGATCCACCCACCTTGGCCTCCCAAAGTGCTAGGATTACAGGCATGAGCCACCACACCCAGCCTCTCTTACCCTTTGGAGCAGCTTGGTGCTGCTGGTTTTTTTCTCTGCCTTCTACCCTGGGGGCCCCACCGAGCATCACTTGGGGAGGATGTGGCGTGATGCTTTTTTAGTTCCGTAGTTCTGAGTGTACTGGAGCCACCCTGGGTTTATGTTGTGCAAAAAAAAAGGGGTGAACATGCCCATCGCCGCCTTTGGTTGGTGGCCTACTCTGTATATGAGGTAGGTATTCAGTGAATGAAGTTGAATGAATGTAGTATACCCCAACCCTGATGGGGCCAACAAGGCCTTCTCTTTCTGCCTCTGAAACCCTTTTATTTATTTATTTTTTTTGAGATGGATTATGGAGTGCAGTGGCACGATCTTGGCTCACTGCAACCTCCGCCTACCCTGGGTTCAAGCTATTCTCCTGCCTCAGCCTCCTGAGTAGCTGGGACTACAGTTGTGTGCCACCACGCCCAGCTCATTTTTTGTATTTTTAATAGAGACGGGGTTTCACTGTGTTAGCCAGGATGGTCTCCATCTCCTGACCTCGTGATCTGCCCACCTCTGCGACCCTAAGTGTTGGGATTACAGGTGTGCGCCACCGCACCCGGCCCTTTCTGAAACCCTTTAAAACTCCTCTTTCTCCGTGCTGGGCTGGGCAACAAAGCCAAGTCCCAGATAAAATGCAGTGTCCCTGAGTACACCCTTATACTCACTTTATTTCCAAGAAATGTCCCCAAGCAAACGGACTCCTAGTGTGCTCAGGCCAGCAGTGTGCCACGTGTCCCCATCTTCTGACTGCAGGGAGAGTACAGACCCAAGGCTGTAGCTGGGTCATGAGCTGCACGAGCAAGAATGCAGGGATTCATGTGTTTTTCAGCCTTGCTTATGTTTATATGATGTATATTTTCAGATTTCATGGACTTTCTGCATAAGGTGTTAGCAGCTATAACTGTTTTGTAAAACTTGGATTTTACTATAATTGTCTTCAGGTTGAACTGGAGTAAGTCAGTAGAGTTGGGTGTATGGATTCCTACCCAGACACTAATCATGAGTCACTCTTCCCAGGGGACCTCAGTGTGGATGGCTGCATAAGTCCCCTCCCCTGACATTGATCATAGGAGCACAAATCAAACCCCTAGCAACAGAACAGCACCTTGCTTTGAATCTCAGAATGGTTGGACTTAGGCTGGACTGGAGGTTCCATTTCCACGGTGAGGAAGGGTTTGGATTGAGCTGTGAGGGTTGGATTTCAGGAGAAACGCTTAATCTGCATCAGAGAGCAAATTGTTTTTACGTTATCTCCTCCAGTATCTGTTTCTCACATATTCATTACAAAGGTGTATCTTATGGGCCAGGTGCCTGGCTCACGCCTGTAATCCCAGCACTTTGCGAGGCTAAGGCAGGAGGATTGCTTGAGCCCAGGAGTTCCAGACCAACCTGGGCAACATGACGAAACCCCGTCTCTCCAAAAAATACAAAAATTAACCAGACATGGTGGTATGCAAGTGAGACCCTGCTTTAGAAAAACAAAAAGAAAAGAAAAACAAAAGTATTTTGTATTAAGGTATTTCCTGAATGGTTCTACCTTGAAGTGCTTTCTAAGCAGGTTTTTAGATTTGCAGTAATACATGTATTTTACGTCAGCTGTGGGGAAAACCAGTAGTGCCCCCACCTGGCCATGCTGTGGTCCTGTCCCACTCTCTTCATCTCTGGGCAGATGATGTGGATAGCAACCAGAGAGACTGCTGAGATTCTGGATGTTAGGGCCTTGATTCCTGCAAAAAGAAAAAGCACAAACAAAACCAAAACAGAATACTGTACTTGCAAGGGCTGCTTTCACGGGAATAAGGGGTGGTTTCTAAAATGAGTGGCACCTGTGAAGCACCTGGTGATCCAGTGGCGTGAACCCCTGGGGACAGCCCAGGGCAAGTGGTCTTGGAATCGTGCCATGTGCAGGACACAGCAGAGCTGGAGTGTCAGCCGGGAGGGAAGCTGCTTGGAGGGAGGCCGAGATGGCTCACTTCAGGTGCCTGAGGGATGCCGTATGGCAGAGAACTTGGGCATCCTGGAGGTGGTTCTGGACAGAGGACTCTCTGTGCTGGAGGCTGCAGTGTAAGGCAGAGCTGCCGATCAGCCAGCACTGTGGGACACAGGCCGCCGGAGACATGGTGTCTTCTCCCCATAGTAAAGATCAAGCAGTGGCCGAAAGACCCAGTGCTTTAGGGAGTTCTTACGGGGGAAGTGGGATTCCAAGGCCACTAAAACTGAGATCCTGTGGTTCTTCGAGAACAAAAGACCTTTAATTCAAAGACTTTACTATTAATAGTTGGTACCATATTTCCCCATATGAATACAAACGTATACGGGTATGTTCTGCAGGAAGGAGGATGTAGTTGTCTAAGACGATTTTAAAACTTCATTCCTGTAAATATAAAACATTTGCAAGAGTGGGATAGTCTTGTGCTTTAGCTCACCTTTCTGATGTGGGAGTTTTAGGGATAACTTCCAAGAGACATGTTGCTTCTTACCTCTCAGAGGGGCCAGCCCAAGCTGGGCGGCTTCTTGGCCACAGGTAGCTCTCACACAGGATATGCCACCATGCTTCATACCTCCTGAGCACTTGTGGCCGTGGGTGGAGCTCCGTGATGTTTACAGCATGTAAGAATGAATCCCAACTGATGAGCGAATCTGGTTTCCATCATTGATTGGAAACGGATTCCTACCCCTTCCCCTTGCTCTGGTTTTAATCTTCCTATGAGAATGATATAAGCCACTTTCCTCAGTCAGAGAACAGAAGGGAAACCAGGTGAATGGGAGGGAGCGACTGTCCCTAATGATCTCTGAGGCCACCCAGTGCCCCTTCGCCCCAGTGGGGAATCACCCACAGCACCTGTGCCCTTCTTTGCACCCCTCCGTGTGTTGGAAAGCTGAGATCCTGACGTGGGCATCTCACGTGGCCTCGTATGTCCTCTGCTGAGTCTCAGTAGGAAGCAACACAAGAAATGGACAAGGTGGAGCAGACCTGGCCTTGGAATCTGGCCCAATGCATGAGCTAGGATGGTCTTTATGGCCTTTCTGAGCTTGGCTTCCTCTGAGTGGCGGGAAGCCTCATAGGTCATTTTTCAGAGTCCCTTGGTCCACTCCTCGGCACTGAGACACTTGAGAAAGCCTCCTTTCTTCCCTCAGCATGCTCTGGGGTTACTTAAGTTTATTTCCTAATTGAATTTTCTCATTAAAACCCGCTTTCCCAGATCTGTTTGGCAGCGGGACAGTTTCAAGGTGGTAGAAGAGCAGCCCAGCTTCCTCTGTTTTTCTTTTCCCTAACTTTCTGGAGGCATCATCGAAGCACACTGAGCTGCACGTATCTGAAGCGCACAATTGGATGGCCTGTGTTTGTTTCAGTGGTAACACACAACATCTGCCTCCCTGCTCTCCCTTGCCCCCCTCTCCGACTCTGAATCCGCACTCCCTAGTTTTCCAGCCTCTTCCTAAGCATCGATTCCAGTTGGCAGCGCCGTGACAAGTGTTTCCGTAAGCATTCCCACGATCCTCTAAGTGAGGAGCGTGACCTCAGAACCATGTGCCCCGTCCCCTCCCCTGACGTAGGAGGTGGTGGGAGGTAAGAACAATACTTGGATGGATGGATTCCCCGTCTGGGGCACTGCCGGAAAGCTGAGCGTTTGTAGGCCATCCAAACACGATTGTTCTCCAGGGATTCCAGGGTTAGAAGGGGAAAGCGAATTGATTTCCACCTTCATGTTAGAGGAAGGAGCCTAGGAAAACAACCCCCTCTGCTTTTCTGAGCACTCCTGCTGAGCCTCCCATTCATTTTGGTCTCGGAACTTATGAGCTAAGTATTTAAAAATTGGCAAACGAAAGCAAAGATATTTTCTGTCTGTGTCATGAAGCTCTCCCACTCATGAGTTTGAGGCTCGCTTTGCTGGGGTCCCTGGTAAACAGCATATTCGGTTTCCCTGGGCTGGCGGGAGCAAGGAGAGGTGCGTTCCTAGCCTTGGAATACTAGAAGGGTGTCTGTGTTGCTGTGACAGTACCTGGAATAAGTCTCGTGCCCGTGGTGTTCTGTTCCTGATTGCTTTTCCAGTTTCCCACCAAGTCTTTAAGGCTGTGGAAAGTACACACGCTTTCTAGGCTAGTGGACTCAGCATTCTGTATTGACAAGACCAGAAGACAGGAAATAATTGATGATACCATTTATCTCCTTTACTGGAAATTAACAAGCAACCCACTCAAACATTTATTTGGGAAGCTGTGTCTCCTGGGACTCATCGGTGTGTGGCCTTGCCTGTGATTTTCGTTCGTAGGTGAGGAATGTACTCACTGGATGTTGTGAGGGTTATGATAGCCCAGTCTTTGGGCCGGCCAGCGCCTTTTCCTCAAATTTCTTCCTCCCCCACTCTCAGACACAGGCTATGAGGGCTTGTGACATTTCCTATATTCATGGAAGGCCTTCCTAGCTTAAGGTTCTTTATTGCAAGACTGTTTGCTTTTAATGAAAGCTCTCCATCAGCGGATTTATATGTCTGGTTAAGAAACATTTTTATCTGTCATGAAATGGGAAAACACCCTTCTGAGAAACTGAGCATTTGGCTTCCTAAAGAACCATCGTATCCGCCACCCCTGGGCCTACCCCTTGTAGAGGTATGTGCTGAAACTTGCTCAGCTTCCGTCACTGAGCCTATCCAGCTCTCCTTGGCTCAGCAGCGGATCCATCCAGGCCCCGAAGGTCCCAGGGTCTTCCTGGTGTCTGTAGTCCCAGCCACACTGTGAGTACCCAGAGTCCAACACTGTTTTCCCCAGGTTGGCAGAAGGCCAGTGAGGCCTCTGTGGTGAAATTGCTAGATTATATCCTTTTACTTTTTTGTTTCTTCCTCTTTTCTGTTGACTTAACATGTAGAGTTTATGGAGCAGTGACTATGTCCCAGGTACGTGCCAGATGCTGGATGAGGATGACCCCCACATGATCCTTAAAATAACAGTAGAAAGTATGTATAGCAGTCGTCCCTCCTTAGCTGTGGGGAATATGTTCCAAGACCCTCACTGAATGCCTGAAACCACAGACAGCATCGAACCCCGTATGCTTTGCATTGAGGTGTGGCAGCAAAGCTAGCACAAATTTCTTTTCCTCCAAAGTTTTAGAGATAGAAGATTCATTCTTACCGTAGATCTTAACATGTATGCAATTTTTCTCTTCCAACAAGTTGAGAAAGTTCACTTAAAGAAGCACTCGATGTCTTCGCTTTGGCATATCTGAATTGCCGGCATCACTACTCTTGTGTTTTGGGGCCATTATGAAGCAAAATAAGGGTAACTTGACTGCAAGCACTGTGACACCAAGACACTGGATCTGAGAACTGAGCCGGCTCCTTAGTGACTAATCAGTGCCTAGCTTGCACAGTGTGGACACGTGGGACAAAAAGATGATTCGTGTCCCAGGCAGCACAGACAAGGAAGGCGCGAGATTTCATGTCATCCCACAGAACGGCGTGAAATTTAAAACTTCCAAATTGTTTACTTGCGGAATTTTCCACTTAATATTTTCAGACCATGGTTGACCACAGGTACCTGAAACTGCTAAAAAATCAAAACTGCGGATAAGGGGTGACTACTCTAATACTACCCTCATTTATAGATGGGGAAACTTGAGGCTCAGAAGAGTTTAGTGACTTGTCCAAGGTCACACAGCAGACAATCTTGCTTTCAAACTTTTATGCTTAACTAGAGTGCTGTGCTACCTTCCTCACTTGTGGCTCCACTGTGCAAAAGTAGGTGCTAAATAACTTGCTCCTCTTCTTTTGGAGACTTTAAAACAAAGAGATGGCGGCGGCTCTTAGCACAGGTGGCCTGGCTACCGGGCTCCGTGGTATTGAGTAGGCTCATAGGTTCTGGGGTCAGATGCACCTGCCTTTGAATCCCAGCTCCGCCATCCATTTCAATGCAAGCTCACCACGCTCTCTGTACTTCAGGTTCCGCATCTGAGACTAATACTGGCAATTTAACTCCTTGGTTCGTTTTTAAGATTAAATGAGATACTATTGTATAAAGCAATCAGAACGATGGCTTACTAGGCTTTAGCTGTTACATTTATCGCCCGTAGGTCAGCACCTGCCATGGAGTACCTGCTTGGTGAAAGTTGCTGGTAGCAGTTGGTGGTTGTGCTGTGCTTGGCAGAGCCTGCTTTAGATGGTGGTGAGAGTCAGTTACACTGTCCAGGGCTGGGCTTAGTTCCTGGTTATCAAAAAGCTATTCTGGAACTGGAACTTGTTGCTTCTCTTTCTTTAATCTTTTACTCGTGGAAGGATGTTAAGCTCCTTCCTCAGCCAGCTTTCTTGAGACATAACACTCATCGTTTGGGGATGGAAAGAAAGAAGGCTTTGAGCTTGCGAAATATGTCTCGTTGGCAAGATGTTCACCAGCTCTTAGGAAAGTTGTCTGTTGATGGAGGAATGTTTCCACTTGTAAAGATCATTTTGGCTTAGCTCAAAAGAATCAAAAAGGAGCGGCTTTGACTGATTTGATTTTCAAGCCTCTTGTTCCATGGCTACCCACTCTCATGCCTTTAGGTAATGCTAACTTACATAAGTGAGGTTGTGTGTGTATATGTTTAATTGCATATAGTAATGTTATAATGTGCTTTTTTTTGTTGTTTATTTTTTTTTTTAAATTTTCAGGCCCCTTGTTCCATGGCTACCCACTTTCCTACATGTTAGGCGTTTTGTCACCCAGGCTAGAGTACAGCGGCACAGTCATGGCTCACTGCAGCCGTGACCTCCCAGACTCAATCTGTCCTCCAACCTCAGCCTCCCAAATAGCTGGGACTACAGGCACACACCATCACAGCCAGTTAATTTTTGTATTTTTTGTAGAGACAGGGTTTCACCGTGTTGCCCAGGCTGGTCTTGAAGTCCTGGGCTCAAGTGATCCTCCCACTTTGGCCTCCCAAAGTGCTAGGGTTACAGGTGTGAGCAGCCACTGCCCCTACCAGAAACATTATAATCTTATATTTTCTAGAATTAAGTTCTGTATAAGAGGATGGTAATAATACCTGTCTTGTAGTTTCTTAACCCTTAAGGAAAGAAAGGCTTACTCTGTTGGCCAGGTTGGTCTCAAACTCCTGGCCTCAAGCCATTCTCTTGCCCCAGCCTCCCAAAGTGCTAGGATTGCAGATGTGAGCCACCGTGCCCAGCCAATACCTGGCTTTTTGTTTTTTTTTGTTTTTTTTTTTTAATTGAATGCTTATTGTTTTAGGAACTATGCTAATTTCTTTACATGTATTTTGCAATATTGTTCTCAGAATAACCCTATGACCTATGTTTTATTGTTATTCCCATTTACCAGCTGAAGGAATTGAGGCCCAGGGAGGTGAAGGAATTATTCAGACCTTCCTTGCTAGGAAATGGCAGGTCCGGGCTCTGAATTCGCCTGTCTTACTTCCAAGGTCCTTTCTGTCAACTGCAGACCTGCAAGGCGTCTGCCGTTGGTCTTGAAAATTGAAGCCCAAAGGATGTCATTTTTTAGGCATCTCCCTGCCCAGCGGGTCCTGACATTAATTGGAAGAGGACAACGTTGAGACAGGTCTTGGGTTAAGTTTGCACATGTATCATGGGTTGGTAGAGTACTGCATTGCACATTTCTGTCACCAAAATAGGTGAAAAACGTTACTGATCTATTTAGGGGAGCCAGAGGTCTAGTTGCTGCAGGTCTAGTTCCGCCGTGCTGGGCCTGTGGTTATCAGTGTAGAGCGTGCTGCCGTAATAGAGGAGTTACCATTGAGCTGGATGGGGCAGGCAGACAGGGACAATCAGAGATTGGATAGAGTCTTCCATATTTATTCACACACAGGCATCTGAAATTGGAGCCCAGGAACCCAGGGAAGAAATGGCCCAAGTGCTTTGTTTGATCAGTAAACACTGTGTTCTTTTCCTCAAGCCTCCTTTTGGATATAAGTCAAAAAAGCAGCACCACCCCCTTCTAGATAAAATATTTGGATTGATGGAGCCTTCATTTTTTCCCCAAATCCTTGAAACCTTGCTGCTTTCCCATCAAGATGGGCCCATTTGTGCTGTTTGCAGGTTGGCTGAAGCTTCTCCCTGACGTTGGAAACCGTGTGCAGAGTTTTGTTGGAGTAAACCTATGTCCAAATGTTACAGATTTCATCCAGGCCGTCTTATAAGTCTGTTTGGTTTATGTGAATTGACTGCTTCTGCCATGAAAAAAGGAGTTTACTTTTCTTAGTCTCTGTCAGTGAACACGTGGTCAGCGTTTTTCCGAATTGCTTTTTCTTTTAACTATTACTCAGAAGACAGGAGCACCCTGCTTTACTCAGATTCCACTTTTGTGGAAGCCTTCTTGAATTTCTTGTGCTGTCAAGGGGAAATGGACAACATGTATGGCATCCCTTGAAGACGTCTCAGGATTGCCCATAATTATGTGTCTAACTGCCAGTTAACAAAGTGGTGGGATTAGTCGCTTGTTACACGAAACCAGCCAGGATCATGCGGAGACAGCAGCTGTAGACATCTGTGAAACACTAATGATCAGACACGAGGTGATGGCGCCTTGCAGATCATCTCAGGGGGTCCAGGAAACTACCAACCAGAGAAACTGTCTGGGAAAGGCTTTCGTGTTCTCAACAAATCCACCTGCCAGGGATAGCGTTTGTGAGAATACAGTCTGTAATCCACGGTGACAGATTTCAGAATTTAGTAGTAGATGGCATTGCCCATAATTTGTTCATCCGGGGAGAAGAGAGTCATTGCCCCTATCTGATTTTGTGAGCTTGCAAGTTGTTCCTTACAAGTCATTAGAAATTCATTTTATTTCACTGGGATTGTTTAACATTCTTTGGAGAATGTTTGGGCATGGGAGGGGACCTGTGTTATGTCGTTCTGTGTCATTCAGTGCTCTGGGGCAGGTCACGTTATTGTTCAGGGCCTCCCTTTACGTATCTGTGAAACTGGGGTGAGAGCTGCCTCCTGCAGCTGTCGTGAGGCTCTCCTGAAACCCACAGGGTGTATAGCACCAGGCCCAGGCTGGGCCACCCTTAGCAGGTATTGCTTTCCTTCCCTTTCATTTTGGAAGTTGGTTTGCCTTTTGGATACCTAGAATTTTTAGTCAGTAAAGAGCAATTCACTTAAAAATAAAATTATCTGGACAATATTTAAGTATTTAAAAGAAATTTTTTTTGAGACAGGGTCTCACTGTATCCCCCAGGCTGGAGTGCGGTGATGCCATGTCCAGGTTCAAGAGATTCTCATACCTCAGCCTCCTGGGTAGCAGGGACTACAGGTACACACCACACCTGGCCCATTTTTGTATTTTTGGTGGGGATGGGGTTTCACTGTGTTGTCCAGGCTGGTCTCGAATTCCTGGCCTCAGTGATCTGCCCTCGACCTCCCAAAGTGCTGGGATTACAGGTGTGAGCCACCGTGCCCAGTGTGGACAAAGTATAAATACTCTTAATGCTGCCATTGTTAATGCTAATAATGTAGAATTTTATTCAAAAGAGTAAAAAAGTATTTTTCGTCTCTTTTTTCTTTTTTTTATTTTGAGACAGGGTCTCATTCTGTTATACAGACTGGGCAGCCTCAAGCTCAGGTGATCTTCCCACCCCAGCCTCTTGAGTAGCTGGGACTACAGAGATGCACCACCACACCCAGCTAATTTTAAAAGTATTTTGTAGAGACGGGGTCTCCCTATGCTTCCCAGGCTGATCTTGAACTCCTGGGCTCAAGCGATTCACTTATCTCTGCCTCCCAGAGTGCTAGGATTACAAGTGTGAGCCTCTGCTCCCGGCCTGAAGTATTTTCTTGGATAAAATCAGCTCTGTTCTTGACTTTTGACTTATGATTAAACTGTGGGTCCCTTATCTGAAATGCTTAGTACCAGAAGCATTTTGGATTTGGGACTTCTTTGGATTCTTTTCAGATTTTGGAATATTTGCATAATACTTACTGGTCAACCATCCCTAATCCAGAAGTCCAAGATGTTCACTGGAGCCTCACGTCTGTGCTCACTAAGTTTTGGATTTGGATTTTTGGGTTAGGGCTGCTCAACCTGTATAACCAGAAGCACCAAAGTGTGTACTAAAGAGATTTGTATTCTGGTTCTGGTTCATTTGCTGTTATGTGATATCTCATTTGTTAAGGGTCAATTCCGGCCTCAATTTCCCCCAGTTTAGATGGTTCCTAGGGTCCGCTTTAGTGTGATGCTGTGTTTTAAAGTTAGACAGATGGAAGAGTAGGCACACCCATGAGAAAATGCTCCAGCTCACTCAGTTGGCCAGCAGAGCCAAACACAGTGCCTGGGAAACATAGCGGAGAGCCATTCTGAGCAATGGATCTGTCGGTCGTCATGTGACCCAGGGTGTTTCTCTGCATCAGGTTAGCCCATTTGCTTTGTATATGTTGTAAAAAGCAGGCAGTGATTGCCTTTAGGTGGAGCTGCTTGGGAGCTTCAGTGCACGGCTCAGGGATCAGCAAGCTCCCTGAGGTGGGGGCATGGGTGGGCGGCCACCAGTTGTGTGTTGGGAGTGACTAGAGTTGGAGGGTGCCAGGGGTAAGGGACATGTGCCTTAAAGGGGAAATGGAAGAATGGTGGAATACACCCCTGCATACTCTCCTTGCTGGGCAGCGACTCTGCTTTGCCAATTAAAATATGCTTGTACAGCCACCCTCCTCTGGCACTCTGAATGGCTGACTCCTTTTTTGAGAATTTTTGTCATTTTGCCAGATTTCACCAGGTAAGCTTTGATCTCTGCAAAGGAACTGTTCTGTGTTCAGCAATTAGAGGTTTCAGAGTGTAAACAGTGAATCGGTTATCAAAAAAAACTACAGCAGAAATATAGCCCCGACTCTTGAGTGTGACTCATTTCGGATATTTCACTTCCTGGAGGGATGTGTAAGGGAAAAATCAACTGATGGCTGTTGTAGCGTTTGACACAGAGCCTGTGTGTAGGTTGCTAAGTTTTCCTCTGGAACAAATATGCCAGGGAGAGGCACGTGGAAATTTTCATTGCTGGGGAGGGTGTCAGGGCAGTTTGGGGACTCTGCTAGTGCTACCACAGTTGTCTGGTTTTGATGGCCTCACATGGGGTTGGGAACACCAGTAAATAGGGAGAAGGTTCAAATAAATGAGACGGTGGAAATATTTGATACTGTCCTGGGCTGGGGAAATGGAGCAGAGGGTCTCAGAAAGCAAGCGGGATAAGGGATTGTTACTAGAGGGAGGGAAAACAAAGGGAAGGTGATCTTCCATGGACATGTGGAATTCGTTCAGCTCTCCCTGTCTCTGCCCCTCTTATCCCTGTAGCTTTAGGGAAGCCACGTGCTCCATCGTACTCAGGGCAGGGGGGATTGCCTGGCGTGAGTGCTGTGCAAGTCTGCCCTCCTTTGTGGGTGCTTAATGACTTGGAAACTGACATAACACTCCGCCTACCTTTCTAGAGACTCCTGGCAGCGTGAATGGAAAACCTGTGTCAAGTGAGGGAGAAATCCAGATGGAAAGGGCCCTCTAGCACCTACAAAATGTTATATAAAGTCCTGGCAGATAAGCCACGGGTGCTTTACACTCTGGGAGAGTTCCTTCCCTTTGTGGAGGATGCTCTGTGGCTGGTGCCCTTATGGCCCAGACGTGGTACCTCATTCCCAGTGGCCTGTGAGGTAGACAGTACTGTCGGGTCCAGGTTTTAAAGAAGACTGAGGTTCCAAGAGATGACGTGGTGACTTGCTTATGCAGGTTGTATGGGAAAGTAGGAATTATTATATCATGTCTGTGCCTTTAGAGTCTTGGACTTCTTCAAGGAAGAAATAACCTTCATATAGTGTCAAGGTACTTATAAACTATTTGTGGGCTATGACTCTGGACCCCGAGTTATCAATCTGATTTATTCCCTCTCTCTAAGTGTCTTTTTTTGTTTGTTTTTCTTTGAAATGAGAGCATATTTCTAATTTTCTGGGTTCTCAGCCCATAGCAGATTAGAAGCAATATATTAGTTGAGGAAGTATAGCTGACAGCCTGGCAGAAGAAGCAGATAAATGTAAAAAGTAGACACAGGGCTCTGTTCCAAGAATGGCTGCCCATACAGTATCCTTAGGCTGATGAGGAATGGTTTAGCTGTCTTCATTGCACTGTCCTGTGATCAAGTGCAGTGTGTAAAAATGTAGAGCAGGTAATACATTTTAGAAAGATTGCTGTGTTTTAGAATTTTTTGAAAAGTTGATACTTTGATGACCTGGAAAAGTCACTGGGAGGACCAATCCTCCAAGATAATGGGGTAGCTGGGATGCCCGGCATCGAATGTAGGAGGATGGCGTCTTTGGCTCTTTCCTGCTGGTTTTTTCTGGCTGTCCTCTACCTTAGGTCATAGCTCCTTGAGGGCGAGGATCACATCTCATTGTTCCACTGTGTCTGCCGGTCACTTACACAGTCCCTGGGTTAAAGGCACAGTGGGGACAAGGGCTCGGGGGAGAGCCAGGCCTCAAAACATGAAGAAGATCTGGGCGCCGGAACGTATTTTGCCCCTGTCTGTGCAACCTGGCACGTATTTTGCCCCTGTCTGTGCAACCTGGCAAAACTTGCACTGGACCTCATTGTGCATTGTAAAATGGAAGAGCAGGACTCAGGTGAACTTGAGATGTCAGTCCAGATCTAATTTCTGTGATCTCAACAGAATTTTTTTTAAAGGAGAGACTTGTTTATAAAACAAGAGAGAGAGAGACTCGTAAAGCAGTTATGTTTTTATGGTAAGCCAAATGACCTTAACATAGCCGCTGAATTGTTCACTTTAAAATGGCTCTTTTTTTTT
>NW_016107330.1:9658081-9715373 GCF_001604975.1 Cebus imitator | reverse complement strand
TTTTTTTGAAACAGTCTCACTCTGTCTTCCAGGATGGAGTGCAGTGGTGTGATTTTGGCTCACTGCAGCCTCTACCTCCTGGTTTCAAGCAATTCTCATGCAACAGCCTCCTGCATTGCTGGGATTACAGCAGTGTACCACCACACCCAGCTAATTTTTGTATTTTTAGTAGAGACGGGGTTTCACCATGTTGGCCAGGTTGGTCTTGAACTGCTGACCTCAATTGACCCACCCACCTCCACCTCCCAAAGTGCTGGGATTACAGGCGTAAGCCACTATATCCAGCCCTAAAATGGTTAAATTTTATTCCTCAAATGAGATAGGAATTTATTTCTCATATAACAACAGGAGTTTATTTCTCAAATAACATCGGGTCACCCATTCTGGCTGGTAGGTTGTCCACAGAGCCAGGGTCCCCCTTCATGTTGCCTTGCCATCTCCCAGGGTCTTAGAGTAGGACTGTAATGGTTAATTTTATGTTGTATGGGTTTTTTTTTTTTTCCCCTGAATTTAAAAAGATGAGACATCAACTGAGCTATGATGGTAGACAGCAGACCCCTAAAGGTTGAAGGAGGCTTGGTCTGCCAAGTGGACTTCACTGTGGCTGTGGTTCACTTGATAGCGAGGGTATTGAGTTTTCCCATGGGAACAGAAAGTCATGCAAGGGGTATGCGTGTGTTTGTATTTGTGTTTGAGGCATCTCCCTCCTGCATGGCTGTCATCACATCCCAGAGGACACTCAGGCAGTGAAAGAAGCACTTCTCTTTTTATTGATCCAAAATGTGCAGTTTTCCAGAGTGACCTCAAGATGAGTAGTTGGCTGGGCTGGCCCAGGAGTCTTTCTCCAAATCGCCCCCAGCACAAACTGTTCCTGGGCCACATGGCAGAAAACAGATTTCACATTTAAACAAAGTTGCTTATTGGGGTCACAGATTATACAAGACAAACCATGGTTAAGTGAGACTCCATAAATTTGTGGTAAGTCATTCTGGGCGCCAGCAAAGTTTACCTTTGTGCTGTCTATGAAGTTATTTGCTAAGCCTCTCGGGAATGTAAACGAGTGAAGGTCTTGATGAACTGAAGAACAAACTTTGAAGGCCTTTAAGCTTTGGTTGGTTGTTTATATACAGACAGATGCTGTTAAGCGAATATCTGCCTTAACCAGCCACTAGGGCAGGCCAAGCAGGACCTCTGCTTGCAAGCGTTAGCAGTTTGAGTTGCTGCCTGCGCCTGAGTTTTAAAAGCACACATGAACCATCCACACTCCGGTGAGACTGTGGCACCATCCTCTAGCAGGTGGTCCCCGCTAGGAAACACAGTCATCACAGGCTCCTTGGTCTTCCTCTCGGTTCCGGTAACTGACCTCATCCTATGTGTTCTGGCCTTAAAGCCTTTCACTCTCCTCCTCTCCGGCCATCCAACCAGAGACCTGGTTGCTGTAGAGGCTCCTCTGCTGGCTCTTCTGCCCCCAGTCTCGTCTCTGGTCAGGTTGTCTCCCCAGGGTCACCAGACACATCCTTCTGTGTCAGTTACTAGTTGTCTAACAAAATCACCCCAAAACTTAGTGACTTGAAAGTATAATTCATGTCATTGTCTCTGATGGTGTCTGTGGGTCAGGAATTCAGAAGGGCCTTGGCTGGGTGGTTGTGACTTGGGGTCGTGTGCTATTGCAGTCAGATAGCTGAAGCTGGAACAGTGGGAGCCTGGAGCATATGGGGACGCAGTGGGCCCCCCTCTGTCCATGGAGCAGAGCCTCAGGGGCTTTTCTGCACAGGGTGGCCTCAGGGCAGTGGAGTGGGCTCCAGCTGTGTATGTTCAGCAGGCAGGGAGAAGCTGCGTTTTCTCTTGTGGACTCACAAGTCGTAGGGCGTCATGTGTGCTGGGCTCTGCTGATTAAACTTTCCAAAAGCACCTCCACTTCCAAGGCAGAGGGGGCACAGGCTCCCCCCACCCCATAGTGGGAGGAGTATCACAGTCACAGTGCAAGAGGAGCATGTGGGATGGAAGGGCTTGTTATGGCCATTTTTGGAAAATATAATCTGCTTTGCCTTCCAAGTCACAACAACATTCTGTCATTCCCCTGTGGAAGAATCTCTAGGGGCTCCAAAACCCTCACAGAAAAGTGGTTTTTAAAGAATGTTGGCTGGTCAGGTTCGGTGGCTCACACCTGTAATTCCAGCACTTTGGGAGGCCGAGATAGGTGGATCATGAGGTCAGGAGTTCAAGACCAGCCTGTCCAAAATGGTGAAACCCTGTCTCTGCTAAAAATACAAAAATTAGCCGGGCACAGTGGCAGAAGTCTGTAATCCCAGCTACTAGGGAGTCTGAGGCAAGAGAATCGCTTGAACCAGGGCGGCAGAGGTTGTAGTGAGCCAAGATTGAGCCACTGCACTCTAGCCTGGGTGACGGAGTGGGACTCTGTCTCAAAAAAGAATGTGGCACAGATGCCTTATCTATAAACTGGACAAAAGCAAAAAACCGTGGGGAGAAGTGAGGTTCTGAGCCTGGCTCCTGGGGCCAGCTTAGCTGCCTCCTTGGTAGTTGGGGTATGACATGGCCCTTGTGACAAGGCCCCAGTCACCTCCCCAGGCCACGCCCCACGGTTCCCCACCTCCTCCGAGCACCTGGCTCGCCTCTCCTTACCTTGCTGCACCTGCTGCCTGGAAAGGCACACCTGCTCATCCAGGGCAAACCTACTCCTGTGGCCCTGAGGTTCTGAGACATCTTCTGAGGCTCCCTGTCCCACTTATTGGCCACCTCCACGCCGACATTGACGTTGTTGTGGATGGTGTGTTTACTGTACCAAACTTGGGGTGTAGGTACGGGCTATATCTCACTTGACCATGGTTTCCAAATCAGACTTTGTACTAGAGTTTGCTTAGTAGGCCAAGTTTTCCTGCATGCAAATGACTTCACAATACTATCAGATGTCTGAACACTTTAGCACCTATTTAGATGATAGGGTTTTATTTGATTGATTTATTATTCTGAAAAATTTAGTCCATATTCATGATTGTTTTATTTATTACAGGGTGATTTAAGCAATTTTATGTGTTTTCTTTAAATCTCATGAAAACAGAAAGTGAAATATTTCTTATCTCAGTTTATATACCAAAAGAAAACACACACACACACACACACACACCCCAAACCTACCCCTTGGAACCTTGCCAGCTTAAAGTGGGGTAACTGTCCCTTCCTTATTATTTGATAGCGTAACAAGGACTCTTCCTTGATTTTTTTTTTTTTAAACATACTGATTTTGACGGCACATAAGCTCTGTGAAGAGCAGAGACTTTCATGTTCACCACTCAGCATCAAAAACAGTGCTTGTTACCTAGGAAACACTGAAATAATGATCAGATGACTAATCGAATGGGCAGAGAATTCCGGAGGGTGAGGAGGAGTGGTCCTCCTTTTACTATTTACCTTTCCGCCTGGGGAACACCAGTGGGAGGTCAAACTGGTAAAGCTCATTTTATGAAGGAGGTGCCTGGACCAGTCAGTGTTTTGAAGGAGCTGGCCTGTGGGGAGTTTTTAGCCACTGGGTGACAGTTTGCTTCCCCCAACTGGCTTTCTGTTTATTTTGTAGCCATGCGAGGGAGGGAAGTCCTAGGAAAATAATTGACACAAGGAAGTACAAATCAGTGTATTGTGAACTGTGCCTTGTCTCTCTGTGCCTTCTCTGTCTCATTATTGTACGTACCACATGGCCTTGTGGTTATTTGCCATTTCATGGACAATTGGTTCCTTGAGGCTTGGGACTGAGTCTCATTTGTTGGGCCAGATTCAGGGTCTGGCCAAGGTTTGCACTCTGCACAGTTGTTGGATTGTAGCCCAGTTGCTGGCCTGCAGGCAGCAAAATCCGGGATGATGGTCTTGTTTTGAAGGGCGTGGTGGTGGTTGGGACCCGGCTGGTATATGTCTGCTCTCGCAGTAGGATAGAGGGCAGTCCACCTAGAAGGAGTCTTAAGAGTTCATCTGGGCCAAATCCCAGGCCATGAGGTTAAGTGAGCAGTCTAAGGCACACAGACGTCTAGTGACAGGGCATACCTTGGACCCTGGACTCCTGAGTCCTAAGCCCTGTCTTTACTTGCTGTTGTATTTTTTGACCTGCTCCATTTCTGACCTGGGCCAGTTCACCCCTCTTTAGGCAACCTGGTGGTCCCTGCTCCCAGGAAGTCACCGTATTGATCCCGAACTGAGTGTGGACACCCGATGGGCATAGCTCACTGCAGCCTAGAACTCCTGGGTTTGAGCAATCCTCCTGCCTCAGCCTCTGAATAGCCGAAACTACAGGCCTGCACTACCGCTCCCTGCATATTTGTATTTTTTTCTATTACCTTTAAAAACTGTTGAGATATCTGATAGTCATAACTTAAGTTTTAAGTATCACGATTATGATGAATACCCTTGAACCTGCCTTTCCATGTGAGACCTAGAGAGTATAGCTTTCATCTCCCCCCACCATGGCTTCCCTGTAACTGTTCTTCTACTCTTCTTAAATGTATTTATCATTCCCTTGCCTTGGCTTAAAGAAAAAAAAAAGCCTTGTTAGTCTAAAACACATGTCTAAATAATAAGAGTATTCATGGCCAGGTGCAGTGGCTCATGCCACTAATCCCAGCACTTTGGGAGACTGAGGCAGGTGGATCCCTTGAGTTCAGGACTTTGAGACCAGCCTGGGCAACATGGCAAAACCCCATCTCTACAAAAAATAGAAAAATTGCTGGACATGGTGGCTCATGCCTATAATCCCAGCACTTCGGAAGGCTGAGGTGGACAGATAGCTTGAGGTTAAGAGTTCGAGATCATCCTGGGCAGCATGGTGAAACCCCATCTCTAACAAACTATAGAAAATTAGCTGGGCATGGTGGCCCCCCAGCTACTTGAGGGGCTGAGGTGGGAGGGTGGCTTAAATCTAGTAGGTCGAGGCTGCAGTGAGCCGAGATTGAACCACTACACTCCAGCCTGGGTGGCAAAGTGAGACCTTGTCTCAAGAAAAACCAAATTAGCCAGGCATGGTGACATGTGCCTGTAATCCCAGCTACTTGGGAGGCTGAGGTGAGAGGATAGCTTGAGCCCAGGAGACAGAGGTTATAGTGAGCTGAGATTGTGCCACCACACTCCAGCCTGGGCAACAGAGTAAGAGCCTGTTTGCCCCGGCACAGTGACTCACTCCTGTAATTGCAGCACTTTGGGAGGCCAAGCCGAGCAGATCACCTGAGGTCAGGAGTTCGAGACCAGCCTGACCAACATGGTGAAACCCCGTCTCTACTAACAATGCAAAAATTAGCCAGGCATGGTGGTGGGTATCTGTAATCCCAGCCACGCAGGAGGCTGAGGCAGAAGAATCGCTTAAACCTGGGAGGCGGAGGTTGCAGTGAGTTGAGATGGCACCATTGGACCTTAACCTGGGAGACAAGAGCGAGACTTTGTCTCAAAACAAAAAACAAAAAAGATGTTCACTGTTTTGCCTGTTTTTGAGCTTTCTATAAAAGTGGTAGCATCCTAGGGAGGCCCCTGGGACTACACCCCTCTCTCCACCACCATCGTTCCGTTTCCGGGGTCACTCATGTTGTTGGTTGTAGCTGCAGGTCATCCACATCTGCTTCATTCTCCGGTGCTGTTTCCTGTTTGGACCCCTTAGGGTTTGGGATGACTCCCAAGCAAATGGCTCTAGTTAACTCTAATTTTAATGTTTTACAAGCTGTCATTAAGCTTTCCCATGTTGCTTCTCTTACGGGAAGCATTTAATCATTTCCTGATTGATTGATAAACATCCTTAGTTCTAGAAATTTGTAGTGAAACATTTCCAATTAAGATTAATTGGGATTAATGCAAAATGTGAGTCAGACCCTTTTGCAAAAGTATTCTAGTGCCGTCAACGAGATTCAGCCCGACAGAGGACTGTCCAGACCCCTCGATGGGTGGGGATGTGATCAGCATATTGGAACTAAGTTTGTGAACAGTCTCCGAAGAAGGGTTGAAACAGTGTCTTTCACCTCGAGCTTCTCTGGTCAACTGAGGTCTTTTCCTAGATGACACTGCTCAGTTTCTAGTTAATCCCTCCTGATTATGTTCTGTCTGGATCACAGTTTCAAATTAGCCAGGCTTCCTTATATCTTAATTTGCTTTTCATTTATGGGAAGGATTGCTAATATCTAGCTGAAGACCAGAAGTTTTTAGGGGTTATACGTGGTCTTTAAATTAGAATTGTATATAAAATGTTTCCCCGCGTGTACAGTCTTCTAGAGAGGGACCTTATCATCAATCAGATTCGGGGAATCTGCAGCCCCGACAAGGACTGTTTTTACCCAGGGCTTCTCAGCCTTAACTCTATTAACATTTTGGGCTGGGTGATTCTTTGTTGTGAGGAGTCTATGTATCTTTTTATACGCATCCCAGGCCCCTTCCCATTAGATGTCAGTAGTTTCTTCTGTCCCAGTTGTGAGAAAAATGTCTCCATACGTTGCCAAATGCCTTTTGGCAGGGTTGGTTGGAGGTGTGTGTGTCTATGTGTGTGCACATGCAAAATCATCCCTAGTTGAGAAATACTAGTTTATACCTTTTAATAAGTTTGAGAGTTTTCTATTCTTGCTGGGCCAAGAGAATTCATAGCTATTTGTTGAGTTTGAGCATTAACTCTAGTTTAAGGGGAGCAAGAGAGATCCAGGGCTGGGTTGAGGGGCAGGGAAGTTGGGCAGGGGAATCATTAAAAGTTTTTTTAATATTTAAACATTGTATGTCTATTTATATACATGCAACATCCCCAGTCATCAAACACGTACTATTGTGTATTAAACATTTCACATGCATTATCAAATTATTATAACTCTCTAAGGAAGATACTGTGTTCCCATTTTATGGATTAATACATAGAGACTTCTAGAGATTCAGAAACCTGCCCATGGTTATAAGTTAAAGAATGGCAGTGCTGGGAATTGAATATGTCTCTCTAGAGTAAAAGCAGCTTATCTGTGTGCTCTACTCTAGATGTGGTGTTAAAATTTCCTCTCATGCCACTGAGCCAAACTCATGTCACTGTGGCCTTGGCTGACACATGCTGGCATAGAAGTGCATGGCACAAGCAGGGAATTCATGGTTGCTGGAATGTTTCATTAAGCAAAACAAGCGGTAGAGTTTCTGGTGTGGTATTTTTCTTTTCTCTTTGCAGGGTAGCCAGTTTGTTGTGTGTTCCATCTTGAGCAAGGGACAAGCTTTTTCTTTGCTTTCATTCTTTTTTAAAACAGCCGGCTGTATATACCATATCAATATCTTTTTAAAAAATGAAATGGATTCTCCTTCATAATGTGTTATGTCTTTGGTGACTGTGAAGTGGGTCCTTGCTCCACGGCCTACATGTGGTTAAGATACCTGGAGTATAAGTGGTAATATTCAAAACTTGTATTTCATTAAGGCCAAATGTGACATTTTGAGGATTACTTTATGTATTTTATGAGACTGTAGCTTGTTGATTTAGGGCTTTCAAAAACCCTGTAATTAGTCTGAGCAGAGCAGATGCCAGATACAAATCAGATAGTGCCTCTCTGCTTGGGTAGTGTTGGGGACTCCATCTGCCTGCCTTGGAGTCACCTGCACTTCTTAGAGTTGCATACACAGGTCTTCACCATTGTATCTGGCCCACCTTTCTCACTTTGTTTCTTGTCGCATCTCCTGAGGTCTCGCCTTCTGTATTAGGGCCCACCGTGCATTGAATTTACTTTGCACTTTACCAGCTTTGCTTTCACTCAGTTCCCTTCCCCCCCTCTCCCTTTATTTATTTATTTGGTATAGATTTATGGTGACTGGCACCTGGTAGATCTCAGTAAATATTTGCAGCTATATACTGTGAGGACAGTATTGTGAAGCACACAGTGCATAGCTTTAAAAAGGTGCTTGGGCTGGGCACAGTGGCTTATGCTTGTAATCCTGGTACTTTGGGAAGCCAAGGCAGGTCGATTGCTTGAGGCCTAGAGTTCGAGACCAGTCTGGGCAAGATGGCAAGACCCCATGTTTGCCTTCCCCCCAAACATACAAAAATTAGCCAGGTGTGGTGGCATGCACCTGTGGTCCCAGCTACTTGGGAGGCTGAGGTGGGAGGATCACTTGAGCCTGGGAAGTGGAGGTTGTAAGGAGCCAAGATCATGCCCCTACACTCCAGCCTGGGTGACAGAGCAAGACCCTATCTTTAAAAAAATTCAAAACATTTTTTTGAAAGCATACTTGATAAACGAGAGTAATGGTTGTCTCTCTAGTCCCCTGCCACTGCAATGACATAGTTTATTGCATTTACAGTCCACTTTGCTAGGCGGAGTGAGCTCTTGACTGTAGTGTGTCTCAGATCTTAGTGTTGTTTGCATGTGGCCTAGGGAAATTTATTAAGTTTCCATTGATTGAATGAAGCATTTTTAACCCCTGTGCGCATCTTGCCACTTGTTCTTTGCCTGGCTTTTCCCCCTTGCTTGGAGCTCATCAAGGAACCTGGCCTGGGGATTGTTACCTGATGTCTATACCCAGGTTACAACAAAGGGGAAAGTTAATCCGCTACTTGAGTGTGCTCACCATGGAACCAACTGGGAGTCACGACATCTACAGCCGCCAGGGTCTGTTGAGCAGGAGCAGGGGAGCCTGCGCGGCAGCTTTCTGACCTCTGCAGCCTGCTTCCACTTCTTGCAGGGTCTTTTGGATGCCCCCACTTGAGACAGAGACTGCTGTTGAGGGGGAGCAGACAGCCTGCACAGTAGGCCCCCTCCAGGCTGCTGGCACACAGAGACCTGGCAGAGGGCCTGCTACACGGCTCTTTGGGTTTTAGAATGCTTTGGGCAAGCATGCTTTTTAGAAGGAGTTTTTGGTATTCCTTCTGGCAAAAAGGACTGACACACTTTTATTTCTCCCTCCACAGAGTGATCAACAGCTGGACTGTGCCTTGGACCTAATGAGGCGCCTGCCTCCACAGCAAATCGAGAAAAACCTCAGTGACCTGATTGACCTGGTACGTGCCTCCTTCACATGGTTCCATTTGAGACTGCGGCTAAGAGTTGGTTGCTTTTGTGTAGCCTTTTCCATGCAGAATTCGCAACACAGGAAACCTTTTATCTCCCTAGCCAACCAGCCCACTGAACTATGATATTCCTCCAGCCAGAGAGAAGATGGGTTTCATATGGTGGTCTGTCATTCAGAACCATCTGTGTCAGTGAAGCCCAAGTTAGGAGTTCTAAAGTTAATGTCAGTCTGCTCCCTCCCCAGCTGCCTTGTCTTCAGTTTCCAGAAGCTTGCATTTAGGTGTGATGAGGAAGAGGCCGTACCCATCCAGCAGGCATTCAGCAGTGCACGCAGGCCAGACACTATCAGTCTTTGCTATTGTGTGAGTTTCTCCAGCCAACACAGTACAAGCGCCTACCTGTAAGATGCTTCCGTGGCTTCATTTCTAGTTGGAAAAGGTATAACAAGCAAAAGTTGGCTTATTAAAGGGCCCATCACATCTAGTTTCTAAATATTCTATTTATTTTCATAGAATTTTATGCTCAGGATGATCGGTCTCAAGACGATGCCTCAAATTCACTAGCACCGTATTATGTGAGAGTGCTCAAAATATCTTTAAAAATCTGTAAAGCCATAGGAAATAACAGAAAAAGTAAAATCAGGTCCTAAGAGGCCAACCGAATCACACTGATCACTTGGCAGTGAGTTCTCGCGCTGGGTTTGGAACTTGAGTCCCTGAGTCCTGTCCTCTGTTTCTTCCACTGTGTCTTCTTGGATGTGATTATCCGTTGCCCACCATGGCTCATCAGTGAGGTATCTTTTTAAAGAGTGGGTTGAGAGCTCGTTCATATGCTGTAGTAATTTATTTAATTCCATGTATGCATTCAGAACAGTTTTACTAGGAAAAAAAAAATAATGACAGCTAGGAGAGGCATGTACGTCATTCACAGAGAAGACTTTTCACAGCAGCCTGAAAGGTCTGTAGTGCGACTATCTGCATATTTATAGGGATGCAAACTCCCAGCTGAGAGGCAAGTGTGTGACACAGAGCAGAGTGTGTGGAAGGAGTTGCGAACCTGCTGTATCTCATTCATAGTAATTCAGGAAGTGGGAAGAAAGAGGTTTCTTGAGGTCACTGGCTGCTCAGAGAGACAACTGTGCGTGCTTGTGATGTAAGTGGAAAGAAGGCAGGTGTCAAAAAAGAGGGTCCCAGCCAGACAGTCAGCATTTCAGATGAGTAGTATCATAGTTGTGATGCAGATGAACCCACTATATGCTCTGGATCAGGGGTCCTGGGCCAGGAGCCAGCGAAGATGACTGAAGCAGGCTTGGCGGGGTTTAGGGGCCACAGGCCCATTGGGAAGGGCAGCTGCCCTCGTTATTCCAAGTGCTTGTTGCCCTGTTAGAAGTAGAGCCTCTACTGCTCGTTTTCAGATTTTTCTAGAGGAACCATATATTTTGTTTATTTTGTTTTGTTTTGAGACAGTGTCTCTCTCTGTTGCCCAGGCTGGAGTGCAGTGGCACGATCTTGGCTCACTGCAACCTCCGCCTCCCAGGTTCAGGTGATTCTCCTGCCTCAGCCTCCCGAGTAGCTGGAACTACAGGCGTCCACCACCACGCCTGGCTAATTTTTGTATTTTTAGTAGAGACAGGGTTTTACCATATAGGCCAGGCTGGTCTCGAGCTCCTGCCCTTGTGGTCTGCCCACCTTGGCCTCCCAAAGTGCTGGGTTTACAGGAGTGAGCCACCACGCCTGGCCATATTTGGGTTTTTATGTGAAATATCCTGATTTTTTTTTTTTTAAACAGAGTCTCACATTCTGTCACCCAGGCTGTTGTGCAGTGGTACGATCTTAATTCACTGTAGTCCCCACCTCCCCATTTCAAGTGATTCTCCTGCCTCAGCCTCCCCAGTAGCTGGGATTACAGGCACCCACCCCAGTAGCTGGTATTATAGGCACCCACCACCATGCCCAGCTACTTTTGTATTTTGGTAGAGACGATTTTCACCATGTTAGTCACGCTTGTCTCAAACTTCTGACCTCAAGTGATCTCCCCATCTCAGCCTCCCAAAGTACTGGGATTATAGCTGTGAGCCACCATGCCCAGCAGACTATCCTGATATTTAAACATTGGCCTGTGCATTAAATTGGTTGGGTCCAGTTTTGTGTAGAACCTGGGCCTGAGAAACATCAGCTGGGGACAGGCAATATGGGCTGGAGGGGTTAGAGGAGATGACCTTTGTTAAGAAATACTGAAGTATGAAGTTGGATAGGTAGGAGGTATCCTTGAAAGTGAGGAGACCTTGAACTTGATGTGGTGAGAATCGTCACCATCAGCCCACTGACTGCTGAACTTTTATGCAGTGCATTGTGCACGACCATATTTAAACTCTCGACAGTCCTACGAGGTAGGACCAGAATGAAGTCTGGGAAGTACCTTTGCGTCTTTGCATTTTTCTTAGAAATCTGTGCTTGATCCTGTGTGGAAGAGGTGGGCAAAAGTTGAAGGTGTGATTCACCTTTCATTTGGTCAGCTGCAGCCGCCTGTTTTTCTTCTAAACTCAGCATGAAAGCATGCTTGGCTGAGTTTAAATTTAGTTTGCCAATTTAGTTATTACTGTATTTTAGAAATAAGCCAAACATAGAAGTAGGAAATGATGAGCAAATTTTTCTCAGTAGACCCTTCCTGGTGTTTAACAGGCTGTTTTGTTCTTATGGCAACCGAAGTGTTTTACTACAGCTGTGTCTTTTCTCCGGGACTCCCTCATCCCTGGAGTCCCTTCCAGAGATGTGCATGTAGCTGCTTTTATCAAAACCTGGTCAGCTCGCTCCCTCGCTGCCCGGGCCAGTTTTCCTTGGACTCAACAGAGAAATTGCAGCATTGATGGTGAATGAAGGAGAGGATCAAGAGCTGTCTTTTGCCATAGCCAGATACTGAATGACAGAGATCAGCTCTGAGGTTTAGTTGCAGGATGGTACTTGGACACAAGTTGAAGTGCCAGACTGTATCCACCATTGATGTATAATGCAATGTGTGACATTCCATAGATTACTGTCAGACCGTACTACTTTTTTTTTTTTTTTTTTTTTTTGAAACAGGGTCTTGCTCTGTCTCCTAGGCTGGGGTGTAGTGGTGCAATCAATCAAAGCTCAGTGCAGCCTCAAACTCCGGGCTCAACTGATCTTTCTGCCTCAGCCTTGTGAGTACCTAGGACTACAGGTACTCACCACCACATCTGGCCAATTTTTAAAAATGTTTTCTTTACCATGGAGACTGGTTCTCCCTATGTGGCCCAGGCCGGTCTCGAACTCCTGGCCTCAAGCAATCCTACTTTTCTGTTTTTAACTTTTTCTTCTGTAGAATGTATGCTAGAGCTGTTGGAGGTGGGCTGAGGTTGGGGTGGACAGCTGACGTGTGTTGAATACCCACCGTGTGCCCAGGACTAAGCTGGGGACTTCTGTTTGTGTTATTTATTATTTCTTCAAAGTCATAGAACACCCCTGTGAGGTGCATGTGGCTACCTCACCTCTTTTAGATGATTTAGACTCTATGGGGAAGAAGCCAGGAAAGGGATGTGGCTTTGGAGCGCCAGGAGTTCTGGTTTCTCCTGCTTCCCGGATTGCTTTGGGTCAGTCACACTGAAAGCAACAGATTAAATGTGGCGTGTCTATGTGGTATATCAGTTTTGCCTGTTTGGAGAGAAACTGTTAAATAATTAAATTCATTAGTAATCTAAAATGTTAACACATAGGTATATTATGGAGAATAATGTTAAATTCATATAATTTAAAAGCAAAAACTAGACACAGGGCAAAAAAAAAAAAAACCCCTTCTCAGAACCAGACTATTTAGGATTAGTGGTTCACTTTCCTCCATTGCCTCAAGGGGCGGCCTGAGAGGCGCCAGCTCCCCCTCACTGGCTGTGCAGAGGCCACCTGGGGCCCCATCTGCCTCAGAAGCAGAACAAGAGGCCAGAGTGGATTCCCATCATCCAGAGTGGATTGGGGAAACAGTGTTCTCATTAATTTTTTAATTGAAGTAAGGAGGAATGTCAGAATGGAAATGGAACATGACTTTTCAACAAATTAGGATCTGGTACCTCATGCCTCATTAAAACTGTATTGACATGCATTGGCCAGGCGTGGCGGCTCATGCCTGTAATCTCAGCATTCTGGGAGGCTGGTGGATCTAAGGCCAGGAGTTCGAGAGCAGCCTGTCCAACATAGTGAAACCTCATCTCTACTGGAAAAAACAACAACAACAACAACAAAAAACTATATTGATATGCTTCAGAAACCACTTTCTGATTGATGGCCTGGCTTTGCGCTCCTCACTACGTATGGTACTCATAGAAGAGGCAACGTGCTGGTTTTGTACTGGATCCTGTGACCGATCCTGGAAGTTACTTCTTTGAATGTTTTATTTTCATTACTGCCAGTGTTCTCTCGGGATGACAGTTTTTCATTTTTTCTTTTTAACTGAATTTACAAAGTGCTTTATTCTGTAAGAATTGGTCTGTGCTGAGTACAATGTTGTGGCATTGACATTCACATGCAGTTCTAATTTCTTCCCAAAGCTATAATTTCAGAAAATTCACACTGTTATGCACCTGTCTAAAGGCAAAGGATCCGGGCCTTTGTTACGTGTAATCTGGGATCAGTCAGGTTTTTCGAAAGTAACTAATGCACTGCTGCTCCGTGCAAACAGCAGTCATTCCTCGCGTGCTCACCTGGCCATGATAATGAAGGGGAGATGGCTGTTTTCAAGAAAAGTCTCCAGTTTTAAGACTGACAAGAATGTTAGGATTTGCCAGCATTCCCCATGAAGGGAATGGCCTCACTTAGATGTCAGAGCCAGGGAACTGTAGGGGGATGGATCCAGTCCACCAGCGGTCTGATTACAGAGTAGTGTTAAAGACAAACGTGGTAGATGCTTGGCAGCCAGGCCAAGGCAGCCCAATTTATCATGCCACATTGGCTTGCTTTTTTCTTCCCAGCATCAGAGTTTTTGCTGCCTTGGGATTAGGAAGCCTGCTCCGATTGGTGGGAAATGACCTTCCTTTGCAGATGGCCAAAACATCATTTTATTACATATTAATCCCATTGTACTAGAGTGAATCCAGCCAAAATCCGTTGTTAAGCTGTTTCAAAAATACCCACACGTCCACAAGAGCCAAGAATCATATGACGTGAAGATGTCCCTTGGCTTCATAAACTTGGACCTTCTATGGCTTTACTCTGCACACTGGCAGCAAGAGCAGAAATATCTCAGCTGAGGTGTATTTTGAGCCCTGAGCTGAGGAAGGAGCTTGTTTCTGCATATTGGCACCCAGCAGGCCATCCGTCCTTTGCCTTTTTAAGAGCAAACCAAAAATAGCCGTGAATCTGTTTAACTAGGCAAGAAAGTCTGTGCTTGCAAACATTGGTCACTTCATGTTTTAATTCCTCCACTTCTTTCTTTTAGTCGCCCTAAGGCCCAGCTCTTGGGTGTCCCCAGACTTTACTCAAGCAAGGGGAAGACATCAGGGCTGAGAAGGTATCCAGGCCAGGAGGTAAAGGTGGAAGAGACATCCTGATCCTTTACTGGGGAGTTGATAACTTGATAGGTTATTTCATTTCAGCATCTTCTTCTTTTTAAATAGCCAGAACAGCCCTCTAGATATAGAAAGAGCCAGCTGGGAATGGGGCTTCACACTACCAGCCTCACCAGTACCTGTACTTTGAAAGTATCCCTGTTGGCACATGCATCGGGGCGGCATGATGCCCGAAGGGAGTGTGATTTGGCAGATGAGAAGGCTGGAGTGCATGGATGTGTCCACATTCGGACCTCAGTGAACAAGTGGAGAACTGCCGGTTACGTTTCCAAGAACCTGCTCTCCGCGAAGCAGCCCATGGAGCCAACTCAAACACATTTGTAATTGGTGATGTTAAGGCTGATACTGTTATTTAATAGTTCATTAATACGATTGATTAGCAGAATATCTGGTGTCTGCTAAGCAGTGCCGCTCAGTTTTCAGTCTTTAATAGTTAAAGCAATGAAATATGGAAATTATTTTTCCAGGGACAGCTGTGTGGAGTGAAGCAAAACTCATTGTGTCCCCAGGTGATGAAGGTGCACTGGGCCTGGGACCCAAGACACTACCCCTGCCTTTGGGGATCTTGAAGGCCAGATAGGATCTGTTAATAGAGTAAGCAGGCTTACATGTTCTACTTCCCTAGTTTCCCCTTTAGCATTGTCATTCACACAATCTCAGACCAGCATTTTTCCTCCTTTATTTCAAACACAACATTTAAAATGTCTTCTCGTAGGCTGGGTATGGTGGCTCACACTTGTAATCCCAGCACTTTGGGAGGCTAAGGTGGGCAGATGACGAGGTCAAGAGATCGAAACCATCGTGGGCAACATGGTGAAACCCTGTCGGTACTCAAAATATAAAAATTAGCTGGGCGTGGTGGCATGCGCCTGTAATCCCAGCTACTCAGGAGGCTAAGGCAGGAGAATTACTTGAACCCGAGAGGCAGAGGTTGCAGTGAGCTGAGATTGCGCCAATGCATTCCAGCCTGGTGGCTCCAGAGCGAGACACTGTCTCAAAAAAAATGTCTTCTCCGAGGCTGGGTGTGTTGGCTCACAATTGTAATCCCAGCACTTCTGGAGGCCAAGGTGGGAGGATTGCTTGAGCTCAGGAGTTTGAGACCAGCCTGGGCAACATAGGGAGACTCCATCTCTTATTAAAATTAAAAAATGAGTTGGGCATGGCAGCATGCGCCTGTGGTCCCAGCTACCCAGGAAGCTGAGGTGGGAGGATCACTTGAGCCCAGGAGGTCGAAGCTGCAGTAAGCTATGATCACTCCACTGCACTCCAGTTTGGGTGACAGAATGAGACCCTGTTATTATTATTTTTAAGTTTTTGCCTTTCTAAAGGGGTCTCAGCCGAAGTAGGTAGAAAGGTAATGGATTCAGTCGACATTTATTGAGCACCTCCTGGAAGTCAGGCACTGTGTTTAACTATGGGAAGAAGTGCAGCCTTTATTCGTTTGCCTTCTCTTCCAGAGGTAAAAATGCAGGGATTCTCAGCTCGATCCCTGAAAAGAATGACCCTGGTTGGATTCTCTCAGGCCATTGGTCATTGACCAGTGAATAAGCTCTGAGGATGAGTAGCAAGAGCTGCAGAACTGAGTTATTCTTTCTGCAAGCATTTATTATATGTACCATCCATGTACCAGACACTATTCTAGGTACTGGGCTTTTTGGGAGAACCAGATGAAGGGCCTTGCTCTGTGGAGCTGACATTTCATAGGGAATTAATTTCTGGAAGGAGGACGTGGCTGTGCACAGCTTGACACGCTGTACATCTATTGAACGGGATAACTGGCATCTGTGCTTGTTTTTACTTACACATAAAGGTGTTAGAGGCTCTTTAATGCCCAGCTCTCAGTGTTTGCCCATTTTTGTAACCCATTGCTTGCTGCCTTTTTTTTTCTTTTGAGACGGAGTCTCGCTCTGTTGTGAAGCAGCATGATCTCGGCTTATTGCAACCTCCACCTCCGGGGTTCAAGCAATTCTCCTGCCTCAGTGTCCCCCGCCCCCCAGCCCACCCTGAGTAGCTGGGACTACAGATGCGCGCCACCACGCCCAGCTAATTTTTGTATTTTTAGTAGAGACAAGGTTTCACCATGTTGGCCACGATGGTCTTGATCTCTTGACCTCATGATGTGCTTGCCACCTTTTAACCGGTTTCTCAGTAGCTTGTGCCTTGGTGCTTCTCAGATTCTTTCCCCAAAGTACTCCTGTCAATAGAGGAATAAAGAAGAGCAAATACACATCTTTGGAGTTTTAGGGGAAAATCCAAATGTGCCTGCCTCAAGGGGAGCATTTTATGTTTTGTCTTATTAAAAAATTGTATTCTGTCTGGGCATGTGGAGTTCACCTGAAGTTACAAGTACTTGGGAGGCTGAGGTAGCAGGATCGCTTGAACCCCAGAGTTCAAGACCAGCCTGGGCAACATAACTAGACCCCCATCTCTTAAGAAAAAAATTAAAGAATAATATTCCAATCCATAACATGCCCACATGCAAGTCATTTTAACATTAGAAAAAATGCTTTTTCCACCAGAGTTCCTCATGGGTTTATGTTAGGGGTGGGGAAACTCAGCTTCCTCTCTTCCACCCATCCTTAGGTCTGCCTGGAAGTTTTCTCCTCTGGGCTGGATGTGTCTCTGGAGCAGGAGCCGGGGAATAGATGGATGGAATCATTGGTAATATGCATCAGCCCCTACATAGTCTCTGTTGTGACTGATGTTTCTGAGCATATTCTGAGCTTTCCTACAGACAATGCTGCTATAGTTCCTGTTTTACAAGGAGAAAAAGCATTCCAGCCCAAAGCCTCCAGCAGTATTTTAATGAACTCCATTCCTTGGTAAGTTGTGGTGAGATTTTCACAGGAGCCTTTTGCTCTGCGAATGGGCAGCAGCTGTGGGGACTGAGGTAGGGAGAGAAGGAGGCATGCTCTGGGTGGTAGGTGATGAGCTGGCCCTGCTTCCCGCCCAGCCTGGCCTTTCCTGAGGATGGCGGCCCTTCCTGACCTAGGCCTGTTATTGACCTGAGGACCTGCCACCTAATAGTGCAGCCTCTGATTTGTGTCCAGGTGGCAGCCAGGCAGCCCTTTGCTGCCAGGAAGAAATGGCATGATTTGCTTAGAAAGAGGAGGTGGGGCTTCCTGGGGTGCTCTCACCTGACCTGCTCCCTCATAGATTTGGCCAGAAGTGATGTTAGATTCTGATGAGTTCTGTTGCATGCAGAATAATAGTTCCTCATTTGACCCAATTAAGAATGAGATTAATTGCCTCCTATAAAGGTAGTTCAGACAATGATGCTGGAATGAAGGAGTGCAAGAGAAAAGAAAGGAATGAAAGACATTAGTAGGGTCATTGGCTTTACTTTGTGTGTGTGTTCCTTGGGGAGCAAACACTGTTTCCAGGAGACTGTAATAACATATCCTGCACTTCCCAGCAGTCCTAGAACTGCCAGCCTCAGCAGTACCCGTAATGGTTGATTTTCCCTTAGGAGAAGGGGCTTGAATTTCTCCAAAGCCAACTATTTTGAAAATTGGTGATCTCCCATCATCTTTAAGATAGCCACCAAGTAAGCTTTGGTTATTTTTTAGAGATTGCAAATTTCAAAGTAGAAATTATTTTTTGTTTGGTCTTGGGTTAACAATTTGACTCTTTATAAAATACTTTTCAATTACATGGAAATTTTTTTTTTTTTNTTTTAAGTTAAATATAGAAAATAGAGACAGGAGTCTCACCATGTTGCCCAGGTTGGTCTCAAACTCCTAAACTCAAGCAGGCCTTCCACCTCGGCCTCCCAGAGTGCTGGGATTATAGGTGTGAGCCACAGCGCCTGGTCAAAATAAAGAAATTTTAATGGGTCTCCATCAGATGTCAATAAGTACTGATATTATGGGTCTCGTTATTTATACACTCATCGGGACCTTGTTTCAGTCTTCATAGTCATTTTGTGAACTGAGTGGGAGGAAACCAAGGAATGGAGGAGGGCAGTGAGTCCCTGACCTGATAGGTGGAGGGGTGGGGTAGTGGGGAAGAGGTGTCAAGCCCAGCTCTCGATTCCAGTCAGTATTTTCCACTGAATTACAGCCTTAAGAATGAAAATATTACACTGTGCCATTTCTGACATGTCCTGCCAAAACTAAATCATCTTTTAAAAGTGAAAATGTAAAGGAAATTTATAATGAGAGCCAGGGAAGAATGGTCACCGTGGAAGTATCTAAGGGAAAAGGACTTAAACTTCTCTTCCTGCCGCTGCTGGTGTGGTGCTCTGTGCAGGCCATCCTCCTGCAGAGCTTGACCAGCAGAGAAGCCGGCGGGGCTGTGGGGAATCCAGGCTCAGTTGGAACAGCGGGGCAGAGGCAAAGCTTCCTATTGCAGCCCTCCCTGCCCCCCCCCCCCCCGCTGCCCCCACCATACACTCTTTGCATTGTGTGCATTTGGGGGAAAAGTGCTATTTTGAAAGCATTCTGCCCAGACGTGAGTAGTGTATCACTATACTTTCAGTTAAAACAAATGTAAAAATTTTGGAAAAAGCAGTGTACCACAAGAACCAATGGGATAGTTCGGTAAGAGAGCTTATTTCTGGGCAGTGTGTCCTTCTGCTGTTACAGATGGGTTCTTGTCCCCCCATCTCCCTTGGCATTTTATCTGTTCTTACTGGTTTATGCCAGAGCACAGCCTGATTTTGGTACATTTAAAGGCGGTCACCTAAGCAGCAAGCAGGCAGTGCGTAAAGACAGTTGCAGAGCTCCAGACTCAATGGCAGAAGAAAATGAGTCGGAATTCTCAGAAACAGACCCAGTAATGGAAGAACTTAGAATAATCACAAGTGGTATTCCTATTTGGGAGAAAATAATTGTTCAATAAATGTGTTGAAACAGCTGATGCTATTGACGGAAAACACGCTAAAACTCTATTGCAACAGCGTGTAGTCATATTTCATATTTCACACGGATGAAAAGATTAAACAAACATGAAAGACCCAGAGAGCACACATCAGTATTTGATCCTGAGTTGGAGGAGGCCTTTAGAAGGTGCAAAAGCCAGTGCCGAAATGATAGCTTTGACTGTATGCGAATTTGACTTAAAAGTTTATGCAAAATTAAAAAGCAAAGAACACACTCTGAAAAGCATTTGTACCTTTTGGCAAAGAACTTCTCTCTTGAAACCTGAGAACACCTGCTGAGGCTGTTGGAGTTGTCGTCCGCATTGGACAGATGAAGAAGCAGGGCCTCCAGCACTTTATCCAGGGTCACCAAGTAGTGATGGTGGAGCTAAGCTTTGGACCCAGACTGTCCTACTCCAGGGCTCTTAACCACCACATGGCATTGCCTCTGTCAATAAGAAAAGTAGGAATACTTTGTTAGAATGAAGAACTGGCTACCTAGGCACTTCACAGAGGAAGAAACACAAACCGCCTGATATGTGAAACTTTTGGTCCTCACTGGTAGTCAGAAGTGCACAGTAAACCAAGATGGGATGGCTGGAAAAGGCTCCTTCACAGATGACTGTTCCTTCTGCTTGGTGGGTGGATTTGTTTCTTGTTGGAATGTGACCTGCACATTTCCTGACTCTCTAATGAATATAACGCCTCACCTTGCCATCGAGTCTCTCAAGCAACAAAGGGCAGTGATTGACTGGGAGAAGTCCAGAAACGATTACTGGATAATCATACTCCGTTATCCATTAAGAGCATCACCACCCGTGTTGGCATATCAAAGGCTCTGAGCAGTCCTGCAACTAATAGAAAAAGAACTGAACCTGTTTTTTGTGAAACCAGCATTTTTCCAACTCACTTTCAAGGAATGTGCTTTGGGAAGCATTGGTTTCCTGGGAAGGGTCGTAACCTACACACCAAATGACCTGGATTCTATACCGTTTTTTGACAGTGGCCTTAAGTGTGATGTTAGCCAAACCTTTTATTTTCATAAGTGTTTGGTAAAATGGGGTAGAAGAAAACATGGCTTTTTTGGAATGATTTATTTATTTTTGCAAATAGAGAACTGCTTCAGGAAACTTCCTTTTGCTTCAATCGGAAGGACAAAGGTAGATGAAAAGAAAGCACTGTTTACATTAAGAAGGTGCCTTGGCAGATCTTACTTGAAGTCAGGAAACCTGGGTTGTAGCTTTGGGTCTGCCACTAACTCGCTTTGGGAATTGCAGATCTCCCTGCCTCTCTGGCCCCCACTCTGCAAAGTGCAGGCCTGATGGTCTCTCGATCTCTCAGAACTGGAGGTCTGTTGCCTAGAACTGAAAGAACATCACCATGGCTACCCTTCTGTTGATGTCACTACTTTTGGATCCCCTTTTGCTGGTGGAAGAGGCATCGTTTTCTCTCAGGTCTGTGACCTGTCCCACATGGTAAATATGTGGAGAGAACAGAGCAGATGCCTCCAGCCCACATTTCTTTTTCCCTGGGCAGCTCACTAGAGTGGGAAGAGAAGGCTCACTGGGACTTGAATCCTGGCCCGGTCACCTTCTAGCTTTGAGACCTTGGGCAGGGCACTTTATCTCCCAAAGTTTCTGAAAGCTGAATTCATGGGACGGTTGTGAGGATTCAGGGTGCATGTAAACTGCAGACGTGAGTGGAAGACAGGCACTTAACTGATGACAGCTGATGCCTTTACCGCCTTTGTTGGCTTCCTAGGGCCTGTTGGCTCACTCCTGGGTTCTGCCAGCCCAGAGGCTGTGCCCTAATGCCCCGGGCAGCCTTCTGGGCTGCATTTCCACAGGTGAACCCAGTCCCAGCCTTGGCTCCCACAGTGGGACATTTTATAACCCAGGGCACCTTTGCAAGGACTTAGCTTATTTACCTGAGGAAGGCGAGTAAGAGGCCCTCCATCAAAACCTTGGAGACAGTCATGAGAACTGGTCAAAGTGAGAATCCCTGATGGGAAGCTGGAAGCGCCACGGCCCCCCACCCAAAGGTGAGTCATGGAGGTCAGAAGGTGAGCATCCAGCCTGTGGCTGACTGGCTTCCATTCTGCAGAGATAAGGTCATCGGACATGAGCTCCGCGCTCCGCCCTGGTGGAGTCTTTCTCCCTCCTCTTCCTGATTGCTTGCTAGGCACTTTTCTTCTTGCTTCTGTACCCTGAAGGAGGAGCCTTCACCAGTTATGATTGGGAAAGTCTTTGGAAGCCCTGGGAGAGAAAGCTAGACAAGAATGTGCTGGATGGTCTGAGGTGGGAGGAAGGAGTCTTAGGTTGATCTCAGTGTCCAAGGACAAGCCAGCCTGCAGCCTCCCAGGTCGTCGGACGCCTCACTCCTCAGCCATCCAGAGATGCCAGGTCACCTGTGAAACCCTCAGGATTCTTTCTGTCGGCTTCCCAGCTTCCTTGCCATTTACCCTGTTCCCTGTCAGCACTGCTCACCTCTTACCCCTCTATTTACTCTGAATCTCTTGTCCCCTTCTTGAACTCACGTCTCTATTCTCCCCCCAGGCACCCTTTCCCCCAGCTTGAGAGCCCCCCAGTATATGTGTGAGGGTCCTACACAACCTCCCAGTGATGGGCCTTTGTTCCTTGGCTTCTTTCCTCTCTGGGCCTCTCCTAGGACTGCTCTCTGGTGGGGAGGCTGTTCTCAGGTGAGCAGCTCACCTGCTGCTACCTGTTCATGACCCTGATGCAGAAAATGCTTGTGAGATGCCACTAACCAAGAAGGGGAGACCAAGGCTGGAAGTGGAGTGCTCATTTGTTTTACAAACTTCCTTGGAAACTGGTTGGCCGTTTAGTGCCCCCCACTACTCCTTTATATGCCAGACCAGAGTAGCCTATTTTGGTGTAGTTGGGAATTCAGGTTTTACAAAATTTCTTGGTTAGGTGTTTCTAGGTTGTTAGTCTGAGACTAGATGCCTGAAATGCCTGCTTGGGAGCACTGAAGTTGATGGTTGAGTGCCTCGAAATCAAAAGGCGTAATGCAGTTCAGCTCTTGTCTTTACCACATCTTAGCTGTGTGACTGCTTCATCTGTGAGATGGGCATAATGAATTAGAGATGGTGGTGTAAAGCTTCTAGCATAGTACCTGGCTTGTAGTAGCTGTCTGCATGGGTAGTAGCTGTCTGTGTGGGGTTCTGCGGTCACATCAAACTTGCACAAAATACCCTGCTGTTCTCCTGGGTTTAAAGAATAACTACTTTGTGCCAGGTACTGTTCCAGACCCTTGGCTTATTTAAACTGCACACCGCAAGGTTGGTCTTTTAAGCCCATTTTACAGATGTGGAAACCAAATGAGGCATCATGAGTTGGTCCAAGTCTCACAGCTGATTAGTAAGGAGCAGAGCTGGGATGTACCCCTGACTACAAAGCCTGTCTGCTCCGCCATGCTGTTTGTGCCCAAAGCTGTTCCAGGAATAGCTTTCTCCTTGTCACCTCAGGTCACCAGCAGACGGCTGACTCTGAGTGCAGCTATCTTCACAATTCTTAGTGCCAGCAAGAAGTGATTCAGTCTTCATGGTGGGTAGCTTTCCCCTTCCCATGTCGAGAGGGCATCCCGTTCTGGTCTCCTGTGGTTAAAGGTGCACTGCTGATGGAGACGGAAGCATCCATGGTAACGAGCACGAGACCCAGACATCCCAGCTGCCAGCACCAAGCAGCAGTGCCCGGAGTAGGGGGTCAGGGGATGGGTTCCAGTGTACCCAGAGGCTTTGCATTGCTTACATAAAGGAGCTTCAGAGCTTTAGGAGGGATGTGGGGGGAGGAATAGTCCCACCCTCCTCCTTTTTTGGGTCATTGGCCCTCATTGGGCCGGACACTTCTAATTCACTAATCAGACAGTTTGCGGTTGCCCTTTGCCACATCTGTGGCTGCCCTCCTGGGCCTGTCGAGCTCACAATTAAGGTTCATTAGAGACCCTGTCAGTCATAGCATGCACAGAGCCTGCCTGAGAGAGGCCTTGCCAAGGGGCTGGCCAGCCACATGCCCCCACCGAAATGAGTCCCTTCGCAAATGACTGCTGACCAAATTCAAGAGGCTTTGTGTGCAGGAGAAGGGGCTATGAGCAGCCCTTGTGAAGCTCCAGACTTTCGGGTCCTAGTGGGCCCATTGCCTTTTATGTAATTGAAACCTTCAGGCGAGCACTGAAATCGATGTTACAGATGGTGGCGGTGGGAGTGCTGTCAGATGTGTCTGATAGCCGGCCACTCCGACGAGAGATTCGGAGCCAAATGCAGAAGAAATTTAATGATCGTTCATCTCCCTCTCCCTCTTTCTAGAATATATTGGGACTCTTAATTACTATTGACTGGAAGCTAAAACAACACTCCAAGTTTAGAATGAAAGTCTTTAGGAGATTTGCCCCAGGCTGAAAGGATTATCCTTTATACAAGGGGATTTTTTTTTTTTTTTTTTTTTTTTGCCTCTTTCTGACCATGTGCTGAACATCAGTTGGGAGTGAAGGAGATATGTACATCAGGTGTTTTAAAGAGGCTTAATACTTCCTCACCCACATTGTTTTCCTGTCTCATTGACCTTCCTAGTCCCAAACGCTGCCTGTAGGGGCAGCCAGTTCTCCATGTTGTGTCTAATTCACTGAAAGCACTCCATGATGTGTGCCCAATTCACTGAAAGCACTCCATGCTGTGTGCCCTAACTGTGCTGTTAGCACGGAAGGGCCCTCTGGCTTCTGGGCACCTGTGGGATGTCATGATGCTCGCCTGCATCCCCAGACCCTAACGCAGTGCCTGGCCACATGGCGGTGCTACATAAATATGAGATAATGAACCAAAAAATCCCATCCCCAAATTCTGAGGGGAGTCCACATGAGACATTCTAGGCTGTGTGACCTGAGACTAAGAGATGAGAGGGGACAGGGATGCTTCATGGAACTGAGCTGTGACTCGGGAGACCTCAGCCCCTGGGACTCAAGGGCTGTTGGTCCCAGCAGCTGATAGTATATGGACAGAGTCTTTAAGGTCACAGAGTCATGAGTTAGTTGGAGCTGGTTGCATGCATCCTGAATATCTAGGTGACCCTGAGTAAGCTACCTAGACTCCAAGCCTCAGTTTCCTCATCTGTGGAATGGAGAGAATTCTGGATTCGCCTCATTCTCAAAGAGGGCAATTGTGAATATTAAAGGAAGTTGTGTAGCAAAAATCCTGGGTGCAAATCACCCAAGGAAGGTGGTGGAATCCCGTGATAGGAGTGGCTCGAATCCATTGCTTTCCCTTGATCACTGAGCTATCCTTTTAAGGAGGAGAGTGCGTGTCCTTTGTCAAAAGCAGCCTGTGTTTTTCTGTTTGGCCAGCTAGATGGGTGAATCCTGCTTGATCTGGCTCTAAAGGTCGTGTTTTTTTTCAGGACAGGGATTGTGAGATGAGCTCAGATCTCACAATGACAAGTGGGCATTACTGCTATAAACTCTTTTTTTTTGAGACAGAGTTTTGCTGTCACCCAGGCTGGAGTGCAATGTCACGATCTCAGCTCACTGCAGCCTCTGTCTCCCAAATTCAAGCAATTCTTCTGCCTCAGCTTCCAGAGTAGCTGGAACTACTGGCCTGTACCACCATGCCTGACTAATTTTTATATTTTTAGTAGAGATGGGGTTTCACCATTTTGGCCAGGCTGGTCTCAAACTCTGACCTCAATTGATCCGCCTCCCTCGGCCTCCTAAAGGGCTGGGATTACAGGCATGAGCCACCGTGCCCAGACTTACCCACCTACCTACCTGTCTCTGTCTGTCTGTCTGTCTGTCTGTCTGTCTGTCTGTCTGTCTGTCTATCTATCTATCTATCTATCTATCTATCTATCTATCTGTCTATCTATATTTTTGAGATGCAGTCTCACTCTGTCACCCAGGTTGGAGTGCAGTGGTGCGATCTTGGCTCACTGCAACCTCCACCAATCCAGTTCAGGCGATTCTCCTGCTTCAGCCTCCCGAGTGGCTGGGACTACAGGCGCACACCACCACAGCCAGCTAAGTTTCGTATTTTTAGTAAAGATGAGGTTTCACCATGTTGGCCAGGCTGGTCTTGAACTCCTGGCCACAAGTGATGCCACCGTGTCCACCCTACTGCTGTTACCTCTTGTACTTCACCTCTTGAGTCTTGACACTACAGGCGTTAAGCAGGGCATATGTCAGGGAGGAGCTGCGACTAGAGTCCAGGAGGGAGGCACGCAGGAGGGGCACTGGGTGCAGCTCAGGCTGCTGGAAGCCAGTGGAGACATGGTTCCACTTGCCCAAAGTGGTCACTTTTTTATAGAGTGCCATCCACCTTATCCAGGCTGTTATGTGAAGGTATGTCCCAGTCCTCATTTTAGAGGAATTTAATGAATGTCTGTTGCCACTGCTCCTCCCTGCATCACTGGAGTATCATAATAACCTGTAGACAGGCCTTCCTGCCTGTCATTCCCCGCCCGCCCCAACCTGCTCTGCACACAGAGTAGTCTTGCCAAAATGCACTTTGGGTAATGTCCCTTTATGACTCCACGTTGTCAGGATTGAGCCCAGAGAACACATCTGGGTTGAAGAGCTCTGGATCTGGCCCTGTCCCTTCCTCATGCCTCCTTGTCTTGCACGCTCCCAAGGCCTGTGCCCTGTGTGTTGCATCTTTGTACCTGCCGTTTCCTTTACTGGGATACATGTCCACACCAACTCTGCTCCCACTAACTGCTCATCTTCACACCTCTGCTGGGCCCTCACTGCTCTCACTCCCCCCCACCCCCAGCATGCCCCTTGCTTCTCCTGTCTTGGAGTTGCTCTATCCTAGGACCTTTTGGCTCTTAGAGGGCAGGGATCTTGTCTTTTGTTCACCTTTGTATCCCCTCTGTCAAGCCTGAAGCGGACATTCAGTGATTACACGCCTACTTGAGGCCCCATAAATGAAAGGCCCTGCCTAAGCTGAACCACTGTGGTCAGAGTGACAAAAGAATAGTTGTGTCTTTAAAGAGCTCGTAGTCATGGGGTGAAACAGATACCCAGATGGATAGAACGCGAGGCTTCTTTTTTGTGTGTGAAGATGGAGTTTCGCTATTGTTGCCCAGGCTGGAGCGCAATCTCGGCCCACTGCAACCTCTACCACCGTGGTTCAAGTGATTCTTCTGCCTCAGCCTCCTAAGTAGCTGGGATTACAGGTGCCTGCCACCATGCCCGGCTAATTTTTTGTATTTTTAGTAGAGGCAGGGTTTCACCATGTTCACCAGGCTGATCTTGAATTCCTGACTTCAGGTGATCCACCCACCTCAGCCTCCCAAAATGCTGGGATTATAAATGTGAGCCACCATGCCCAGCCAGAATGCAGCCTTCTGATGTGAGGAACATGGGCACTGCAGAGTACCATGGAGGACACTAATGCCCATTCTTGGCAAGTGAATCCCAGGGAAAACTTGGAGTGGGCAGAGCCTGAGACACAGCTGGCAGGTGATAGGAAGGAGCTACCTGGGCAGGGATTGAACAGGAGCAGGTGGGTTTCTACTCGGATTAGAGCCTGTGAATTGGTGTCTAGTGAGCTTTGAGTTTTGATTCAGGCCACATGGATCCCTTGCCAGAAAGCAGGTGATGGGCACACACTGTGGTTTTGCGGAGGATCAACTGTTAGTTTCCACTCAGACTTTCTAGATGGGTAAGGGACAGAGATCAGCAGGTTCCCTGAAGTTTTCAGATCGTAACTGAGAAATGTGCCCTCGTAAGCCTGTGGATCCCAGAACCTGCCTGCCTCTAGAATAGCCCACATCAGTCCTTTCCTGGGAGGCAATGGCCTTGCTGCCTCCATTGAGACAAACTTCTTTATCCAGCTGCCAGTGCCACCCTCCTTGTCTGATCTCACAGGGAGCTGGGGCTTTCTGAATCAGACCATTCAGGTGTTCTCTCAGTTCCTGTTGACTCCTTCACAGCCCTGGTGCGAACAGCTGCTGCTCTTGAAGGAACCTAACGTTAACTCCTGATTTGCCATCTTCCTGAACTCGTAAATTTTGGCAGAGGAGAAGGGTGGAGCAGGGAGATCATTTTTTTTTAATATTATTACAGGTCATCTGCCTATATGCAGGCCATTTCAGTCTCATTGGAAATACCTGTAAAAATGCCTGGACTTGTAAAAATGGAAACAAATAATATAGCACGTAGCTCTAAGTGTGTTGTTTAGTCCTCCCCTGAATTCTGTTTCTGCCTTGAAATACCAGAAGAGCTTTCCTGTGTGCTATCTGCAGGAGGCACCCTAGGAAGGAGAGAATCCAGCCTGGCTTCTCCCAGGCTGGATGGTCCTTCCTCTTTCACTTTTTCAAAGGGCTCACCTGAGGCTGCAGAAAAGGTGGCAAAAGACAGGACCGCATGCTTCGTTTCCAGCAAGAGCACCAGGCAGAATTCAGACTCGTTGATCACCCATTGGTTTCCACATTCTTTCCATTCCGGAGACCAAGGGGAGATTTGCAGATGCTTCCTGGGCTTTGCAAAGCTTTCCCTAATTAAAGGCCTCCCGGCTGTGTGCATAGCTCTTCCGCTGCAAATCTCTGCCCTTTTGTGTTTGTGTTTAAAATTCCATCTTTCCAAAATGTTTGCCCACTCAGCAAGTCTCCTCCAAAGCCCTCACTTTTGTTTAGGAGAAGCTTTTTGGTTTTTTTTTCTTTTTTTTCTGCCTATGTTTAGGAAATTTAAGGCTCTTAGGAATTGCTTGTGAAAATGTCCTCTGGTCTTTTTTTAAACCATGATGGGTGTCTCTCACCATGGCATTGGAAGCTGGCAAGGGATGCCCCTGGTGTCCATGCTGTTAACTGCCACTTGAGCTTTTAGATGAAGTTACTGGAGTATCATTTTGGTTCCATTCTAAGGAAAATGAACAAAAGAGCTTTTCCCTCTTATTTAATGTGCAGCAGTGCTACAAGGTAAGAGAAGCAGGTTAGCAAGGAATCTGAAATAGGTCAGGATCAGGGCAAGGTGTTAGGAGGCTGAGCTCTTTGGCGGTGAAGAAGATGGTTCTTGTCACCTGGAGCTGGGAGGCATCATTCATGTGAAGTGCACGCAGGCCCCTTCCTTGGCCTTGCCCTCATAGGATTTTTTTCCTACAAGTTCTATCCAGCTCTTTCATTTGGGGAGCCTTATGGACTCTAGTTGTTGTTGGAAGCCTGAGAACAGCATTTGAGAGCTCCTGTTGAGGAGGGTCTGAAGACTATCTCTTTAAGTTAGATCGTACCCTCTGGCTGACGAGAATAGGAGACGTAAAAGTGAATTGGAGAGAGATCCCACTTCCCCACCTACCAGAAAAGGCAGACAACACTTCCTCCCCAGGGCTGTTAGAAAGCCAGCATCTTGCGGTTGGCAGGCACCGGCACTGGATGAGGAATTCCTGGGTTGCCCTCCTTAGAACTTGTCTGCTTTTGGAAACAGGTTAAAAATACTTGAGGAGAGCACGGCACTCTCAGTCTGCTTCCCTGATGTTTGAAAAAGGCCAGGAATGTGGGCCGGGAAGCCCAGAGGAGCCTGCGTGTCCCGCAGGGTTTTGTAGTTGGAGCCTGGCAGGAGCCTGGGTTTCTCCTCTCCATCGCCACCCCCTTTAATGGTTGATGCATGCTAACTGCCAGTTACCACGTGCCAGGTCCGTGAAGGGCACAGTGAAATTGATGAAGAGCTATGCCATGGGTAGTGGGAAAAACTGGGTTTCCTTAGTAAGCAGGATGGTGTTGGGGGACTAGGAGACAGGCAGGGGTGGGCTGGGAATCTCTCCTGGAAGAGCAAAGAGGGAATTTGGATACTTTATACAAATACAGAAATTCCCTAAGAGTTTTAAATTTGAACATGGCATTCAGGGGAGAAGCTTATGGAGTCACAAGCCTTTTCCTTCTTCCCCTTCTAGTGAATAATTGACTCAGCTGCTTGCACCTGTCCCCTAAGGCTGTAAGCCGGAGGGCTGGGCAGGCCTTAGTTGGTGTGAGCCTCAGAGGACCTTGCTCAGTAAAGGTTTGTTTTAGGAAGAATGTCACAAACTTTTGATTAACTGTTCAGTCTTGAACTATGAAACTTTGTAGGATGTCAACACTAAAATGAGCCTTACTAATTATCTCATCTAGGGATTTTCAAACATTTCAAAAATTGGTGTAGCCCTTTTTTCAAGCAAAATCTTAGAACTTGAATACACCAGGTAGAAGGTGGTGGGCCCAGAGTTCCTCTCCCACCCTTGTCACCCTGAGCTCCTCCCTCTGTACTCACAGCCCTCAAGGTGCTCTTCTCTCAGAGAACCACCCATTGCAGAGACCAGGGAGCCAGGGCATGCCTTTTGTAGCACGTTTTCATGGCAGAAGCAGCTGTGACTTCCAGGCCAGTGGCCAGTCCCTGCATTACCTTGGGTTATTTTGATGTGGAAAAGCTCTGGGTAGTAAGAGTGAATCCGCAGCTACAGCTGAGAGTGAGGAGAAAGACAATACTGCTCATGGTTCCTGACACCTAGGGTCACTTTTTACTAACCTAACCCTGGGTCACATGATGTACTTGTATTCTGAAACTGTTGGATCGCTGGATGTCTACCTTTGAGGTCTTGGATCCATGTGGTTCTCTCTGCCTAAAATATCCTCTCTTGATTCACCTTTTTTTCTTAAACAACATCTTTCTGGAGATAGAATTCACATAACATACCATCTACACTTTAACAGTGTATGATCCAGTGTTTTTAGCATACTCAAGAGTTGTGCAGCTGACTGGGCATGGTGGCTCATGCCTGTAATCCCAGCACTTTGGGAGGCCAAGGCTGGCAGATCACTAGAGGCCAGGAGTTCAAGACCAGCCTTACCAACATGGTGAAACCCTCTCTCTACTAAAAAATACAAAAATCAGCCGGGCATGGTGGCGGGTGCCTGTAGTGCCAGCTACTCGGGAGGCTGAGGCAGGAGGACCACTTGAACCTGGAGGCGAGGTTGCAGTGAGCCGAGATCACTCTATTGCACTCCAGCCTGGGTGACAAAGTGAGACTCTGTCTCAAAAAAAAAAAAGTTATACAACCATCGCATTCCGCATCCCATGCTGCCTGCCTTTGACTGACAGATGCTCCTTCTTGCACCTTAGTTCTTGGGCTGCTTTGTGACCTGCCCTGACTGCCATGCCCTGCCTCACTTCCCGTAACTCAGCTCAGATGTGGCCCCCTGGAGATGTCCCCTCCAGTCTCCCCTGCAAAGTCACTTCTATGGATGACTCAGTGAAATTATAGCCAAACTTGATGAGACATCCATCCAGTGGAAGGAATCCGGTGTGAAACGTTGTGGCCAGACAGCCTGGGTGACTTTTGTGCTGAGAATGGGGCGGCCACCCGACTTGTTGGGTTTACCTCAGCACCCGCCCCCTCCCCAGTCAGACACACAAACGTGGCACAAACACTCCTACTTGAAGGAAAGCAGAAGTATTACTGGAATCTTGGTAGGTCATTGGGTTTAGAAGCTTGTGGTTGTGAGGGTTTTTGGGGGAATCTGTTGGAGGGAGCCAGACCTCTGCCTGTGACTCATTGGCTCCATGCCCTGCGCTGGTCAGCCTCCACTGTGGCTTCACAAGGCCATTCTCCCCCCGGGGGGCTGTCAGGGCCCCTGGGGTGAGGAGTACAGGGCTCAGCATCGTCGGGGGACCAAGCAGGTGTGGCAGGATGGCTGTGGCCCACCTCCACGTGTGGGCTCTGGAGGTCGTGGAGTTCCTCATCTTGGAGTTGGGGCAGATCCTCTTGGACTTGAGGGTGTTTCGCGGGCTTTCAGAATCCAGAGTGTCCCCTGCACTGCTGTTGCCCATGGTGGCCTGGCTGCATGACTCCTTATTGTCACATTCTGCCTCGGGTGTCTTGTTTCTGCCAAACAGAACATGTGAGATTTCCCTGGCATCCCCGCCAGTGTCAGCGTGCAGATGAATATCAACCCACAGGCCCCCGATGCTGTTGGTCTGTCCTCCTGAGCGATGATGACCGCCCTCCCAGATCAGTGGCAAAGAACAGCCTTTCCTGTACTGCCGCATCTGGCTCCGCCCGCATTCAGGTGGTGCATGCCCTCAGGTTTCCCCCCTGCATTCTTATTTTGTAACTTCCATGGTAGCCCATTCATAGTTTTCATCCTAAACTCTAGGTTTAGACGTGGACATTTGGCACACACGTGGTTTATAAAGCCTGAGGTGCAGGCCTAACCCTTAGTATCCAGTGATGACTAAATGGACGGATTTCCCATTACCGTGCCTGCAATTAGGCCTTGACGCTCTACCCTAGGAGGTTTGTATGAGAGGCTCCGTTCACACTGACCTCACTGTGTGAAGGCCCAGTCTTGCCAAGTACTTCTCGCTGCCACCATTCAGCTGGTGATCCTTCAGCTGAACTATTTTGCTCCCTAGGTTACTCACCAGGCATGATCCTAGCGTCCACGTGGCCTCAGGGTGGGATTGCATGGCTTTCATTGAATTACCTGCTGTGTGATCTTAGTCAAGTTGTTTAACCTACCTGTGCCTCTTTTTTTCATCTGTAAACAGTAATGTGGGATAACACCACCCCTGCCTCCTACAGGGTTGCTGTAAGGATGTGTGTCACATGCCTCACTTATGGTAAGACTTAAATATCTTTGCTGTTATTCCTGTCATAACTTTGATAGTTCAATAAGTCCTCACTTAACGTCGTCCATAGATTGTTGAAAATTATGACCTACAGCAGGCCCTTGAATAATGTTTCATTAAAATGTTGATGGGGACAAAAAATTGGTTTCACTCTATATCTTTTCATTTAAACACAGAGGATGGAGACCCTCTGTGAAATTACAATGTCTTTGGAGAAAAACCATCTTTTTTTTTTTTTTTTTTTTGAGATAGAGTCTCACTCTGCTCACTCTGTTGCCCAGGCTGGAGTGCAGTGGCGTGACCTGGGCTCACTGAAATCTCCGCCTCCCAAGTTCAAGCAATTCTTCTGCCTCAGCCTTCTGAATAGCTGGGACTACAGGTGCACACTGCCACGCCCAGCTAATTTTTTGCATTTTAGTAGAAAGGGGGTTTCATCATGTTACCCAGGCTGGTCACAAACTCCTGAGCTCAGGTAATCCGCCCACCTTGGCCTCCCAAAGTGCTGGGATTACAGGAGTGAGCCACTGAGCTCAGCTGTAAAAAAAAAACCAACTTATATGTGAGATATGTTTGTGTATTTTTACCTGGTCTTTTCCTAAAAAGATTTCAGGTGACAGACGAATACAAGCCAATACAATAACCCTGAAAAAATTTTTTTAAGACAGAGTCTCACTCTGTCGCCCAGGCTGTAGTGCGGTAGCATGGTCTCAGCTCACTGCACCCCCACCCCACGCCCCAGGTTCAAGCAGTTCTCCTCCGTCAGCCTCCTGAGTAACTGGAATTACAGGCGCTCACCACGATGCTTGGCTAAATTTTTTTGGATTTTTAGTAGTGATGGGGTTTCACCATGTTTGTCAGTCTGGTCTCAAACTCCTGACTTCAAGTGATCTGCCTGCCTCAGCCTACCAGAGTGCTGGCATTACAGGCATAAGCCACTGTGCCCAGCCAACAATCCTTAATAAAAATGTGAACTGAGAAAGCCAGACTAAGGACTGAGGACCCTCCCGGAAGAGAACAGCAGCTACTTCATGCTTGCCTTCATGCTGGGAAGGCTGCAGGCCTGGCTTTAGGAGGAGCCGGTGTAGGGCCCAGGGGGCGGCAGCAGCCCCACAGCAGCAGCAGCTCGCGCCCTGTGAGTGCATGACTTCATCCGACTCAGGGCTGGCGATCATGAGGACGAAATGCCCTCCACATTGGGGGTCTGTCTCCCACCCACTGAACAGCACTGAGAACTTGCTTCCTACCAAGGCAGGCTTGGGCTTCAAAAGATCAGGACCTGACCTGAGAGGCCCTAGTTTTCTGTCATCCCACACCATCCCACCAATGCTTCGAAAGTCCTGCCAGCTTATAAGCCAGGCACGAGACAGCCCAGACAGCTCATCCCTGCCCTGGGGAGAGACAGACATATCACAAACCTGTGAGGCTCAGGACCGCACCCTGCGCAGGGTGCAGGAGCATAGATAGGGCGACGGCCTCTGCCAAGGTGGCTGTGGGAGGTTACTGTGAAAGAGGCAGGTGTGGCTGAATCAGACCCTGAAGGATGCCGTAGGTGGAGCATGGGGAGGAAGGTGGTCTGGAGAGACATGCAGGGTTGCTGTGTGGAGAGCAGGGGTGAGGGGCAGGGCGCAGTCAGGGGAGCCTCCCTGTGCTTCATTGCCTGGCGATGTATCTGCCAGCTGGGCAGCTGCAGGCAGTTCCCAGCACTGAGTCCCAGATGACTCTGGAGACTCAAAGGTGCTTGTGTATTGTGCTTCATCTCTCAGGGACCAGTCCTTAATTAAAAGCAGCCAGGGAGCTTAGAGAGACCCTGGCTTCTCTCTAAGGTGATGAGTTGTGGGCCTTGCCAGGAAACGGGTAATTTAATTAGGCTCCGAGGGCCTGGTTCATCCCTTCAGGGAAGCTTAAGGTTATGTGTGGACAACAGGAGCCTTGTGTGTGCCTGTGCTTGACCCAGATGTAGTGATTTTTACTTCTCCTTTCTATTTGTCGTCTTTGTTCTGCTCCTTCCTGACCCTTTCTTTAGGAAGCTGTTGTGGTCTCTTCCAGGCTGCGAGCTTCCAGAGGGCAAAGCTTTAGGGTCGGGAGTATGAATGGCTGAAAGCTAGCCCAGGAGGCCTGCTTTTGTTGATTATGTGTCTCTGGATGGTCAGAGCACCTGCCTGAGAAAAGAAAGGGAGGGAGGGGACTTACCGACTCCTGAAAAAGCTCTCTGTTCTTAATGGCCTGTGGAAGACTCGTTTCTAAGTAGCATAAATCATTTGTTCGTCAAAAATGATTTCCCAATGTTGGTTCTCATGGCTAGCCTCAGTTGCATTAAACCCTGGGTAACAAACCACAACCCCCACCTTGAGTTGTGTGCCTCGTTTGAGTGGGTGCAGATGGACCTTTGAAGGGGTTGCATGCTGAAAAACCCATTGGAAGTAGAAAATGCTTTTAATACCCCTAACCTGCCAAGCATCATGGCTTAGGCTGGCTGACCTTAAACATGCTCAGAACATGCATGCCTACAGTGGGGTGAAAGTACCTGGCGTGCAGTGGCTGTAGAGTGTCATCGCGTACCCTCGTGATCATGGGGCTGGCGGGGAGCTGTGGGAGCTGCTGCCTCCCTGCATCACGAGGGAGGTTCAGACCATGCATCGCTAGCCCAGGAAAAAAACAAAATTTCAACTACAGCTTCTACTGAATATCTGTCACTTTTGCACCATTGCAAAGTCAAAAAAACTTATGTCGGAAACATCTGTGTTACGCCGCCAGATGTGCCACGTGTATCATTATCTCAGATCTGTGGTACGTGGCTCGCTCACCGTTTTTTTTTTTTTAGACAGAGTCTCACTCTGTTGTCCAGGCTGGAGTGCAGTGGCACCGTCTTGGCTCACTGCAACCTCTGCCTTCAGGGTTCAAGAGATTCTCCTGCCTCAGCTTCCAGATTATAGGCATGTGCCATAACGCCTAACTAATTTTTGTATTTTTAGTAGAAACACGGTCTCACCATGTTGGCCAGGTTGGACTCGAACTCCTGACCTCAGGTGATCCACCACCCCCCCCCACCGCCTTGGCCTCCCAAAATGCTGGGATTACAGGCATGAGCCACCATGCCCTGCCGTCACTCATGTTTTAATGTTGTCAAAATTGGAAAATTGTTTTTTATACTTAATGTGTACACTTAGTGATGTTATAATTGCTGATGCATCTTACAATGTACGGTCTTCACAGGAAGAAAATAGGCTGTGCATGTACTTAATATAGCCCTTGGCCAGGCACGGTAGCTCACGCCTGTAATCCCAACACTTTGGGAGGCCAAGGCGAACAGATCATCTGAGGTCAGGAGTTCTAGACCAACCTGGCCAACATGGTGAAACTCCATCTCTACTAAAAATATGAAAATGAGCTGGGCATGGTGGCTCACACCTATAATCCCAGCTACTCGTGAGGCTAAGGTAGGAGCTTCGCTGGAACCTGGGAGGCAGAGGTTGCAGTAAGCTGAGATCCTGCCACTGCACTCCAGCCTGGGCAACAAAACAAGACACTGTCTCAAAAACAAAACAAACAAAAAGAATATGACCCTCAGTGCCAAGTGACTGCTTAAAGAGGAGAGAGGCTGGACCTGGAAGAGTCCCTTTGTGTGTGGCCCTGGCAGGCGAGGGGCCCGTTTCTTATGAGGCTCTGCTGGGCCATAGTCACTGAGCCCCTGCCACAGTCCAGGAGTCCCTGAGGTCCAGAGTGGAAAGGCCACATGATGGATCTGTGTGCCGTGGTGGGCGGCAGGAGAGGCCGGCCCTACAGCCCTTCCCAGGCGACCCCAGGCACCTTGGGTCTGCTGTGACTGGGCACTTCGGAGAGAAGACTTTGGTCCTCACAGTCCCGTAATTCCCCTGGTTCTATTCTCTTTTCCTCCTGTGTCCCCTGAGCCTGACTGGGAATGGGGTGAGCTCGCCTTGTTGGCCTGGTGGGGCCTGGTCCTTGGAAGACCTGCATCGGAGTCTCAAATTGAGATTCTAGTTCCTTTCCACCCCATGTTGGCTGGGACAGCCGGGGCCAGCAGCTTCCCTGTGCTTGGGTTTCCTCATCCACAGGTCGGGGGTGCCTTCAATCCTGCCTCCAAGTAAGTGTGCCATACCCTAGCTCATGTGACTTATCCTAAGGGGATATGTTTTGATGCTTCCTAGAGTGAGCAAGATCCCCTGGGGCCCCTTCTCTGGTTACTCAGGGGCACCACTTGCCTGAGTCTCCTGGAGCACAGCTGCTTCCCATCCAAAACAAGCTTGGCCACCTGGGTGTGACTTTCAGGCCAGGTGCAAGGCTGCTGCTTGTGAAGGTGCCTTCTTGTCACAGGGTGGCCACACTCAGAGAGGCATTAGGCAGAATGGGTGAGAAGCTTCAGCCTCAGCTGCCTGAAGCGGTGCTTCCATGCTCAGTTCCCAATGACAAACTGAGGTCCTTGTAATGAAGCCGTCTTTGGGGAGTTGGGGAGCAGGCTTGTGTTTTCTCCACACTGAGGAGTGGTGGTGGGGTGGGGGGTCTCTGCACCTCTCATAGGCTGGTAGAGGCCATGTGTCTACCTGGACAGACCAGGGAAGGGAGCCCCACTGAAGGACTGGGTCCTGACCTGGAGGCCGTCTCCCTAGGTGGGGGGCAGCCAGCCTGCAGGCCCTCACCGGGAGGCTTTTCCCAGCATCGGCTCTTGTACCTTTTTGAATTCTGACCTATTATACGTAAGTAAACACTTTTTTTCTTGAGTCAGGTTCTTGCTCTGTCACCCAGACTGGAGTACCGTGGTGCAAACACGGCTCACTGCAGCCTCAATCTCCCAGGTTCAAACAATCCTCCCACCTTAGCCTCCCTAGTAGCTGGAACTAAGGTGTATACCACTATGCCTGGCTATTTTTTTATTATTATTATTATTATTATTTTAGTAGAGGCAGAGTCTCGTTGTGTTGCCCAGGCTGGTCTCGAACTCCTGAGCTCAAGCGAGCCACTGCACCTACCTTTTTTTTTTTTAATCCTTAAGAAAAGCAGTGTGCCAGGGTTTGCCCTCACACTTCGAGTGGCCCAGGAGGTGCTGCTTCGCTGGGTCTCACTCCAGCCTCGCTCTGCTCCTTTCTGTTCTTGCACTCGCCCCAGTGGCCTCTGCAGCAGCCTCATGCCAGCTCTTCCCTCTGCTTGGAATGCCCGTTATTTTCCTCTATAGTCTTGAAGGGCTGGTTCATTGGTCATTATTCACATGTCATCTCTGTGCCACCTCTTAGACCGCTTACTCCACCCGAGGCTCCCCTTCCATCATCTGCAGGTTCGCTTCCTACCCTTGCCTCTTTTTTTCCCCCTTTTTTTCTTGAGACAGAATCTCTTTCTGTGGCACAGGCTACAGGGCAATGGCACAGTCTCAGCTCACGACAACCTCCATCTTCCAGATTCAGGCAATTCTCCTGCCTCAGCCTCCTGAGTAGCTGGGATTACAGGTGTGCACCACCACACCAGGGTAATTTTTATATGTTTTTTTTTTAGTAGAGATGGGGTTTTGCCATGTTGGCCAGGCTGGTCTCAAACGCCTGACCTCAAGTGATCCACCCACCTCATCCTCCCAAAGTGCTGGTATTACAGGTGTGAGCCACTGCACCCGGCCTACCCTTGCCTCTTGAGGACACCTCTGTGGCTCAACTTTGCTGCCAGAGTGGGACCGCCCATGTCCATCTCTTCCCATGCAGAGCCCTTGCACCTGACATGGGCCTGGAGTGGGCACTCCTGGTTAATGGAAGAGCATGAGTCATAACCCCCAGTTCCAGAGACTTGGGAAGGCCACACTCAGCCAAAAAGTGGCCCACCCAGGATTGAACCTGTTTGGTTTTGAGGTTGGTGTTTTTACAGAATGCCATGCTGTGTATTCTGACACTAGCGTGTGTCCCACTAGAAATGGTGTTTTTTTGTTTGTTTGTTTGTTTTGTTTTGTTTTTTAAGAGAGAGAAAATAAGCTATGACCAGTTGGCTAAATTTTTTTTAAGAAAGGAAAGTTTTGGGCCTCAGGAAAAATAAAAGAAAGAAATTGTCACAGAGCCCTCTGCTGGACATGGGGAGCTTCAGCACCCTGGCATCGTGGTTTCCTCTGAGTGCACCCGAATGCGCAGTCTGTTTTTGATTGCTATCTCACTGGTGGTGGGCTCTCCGCCAACGGGCAGATCAAAAGATGGAATGTGTTCATTTGGCCATTTTTTTTTTTAACCGAGGTACAAGGGTGCACTTCTTAAAGACAAGGGCACCATGGATTAGACTCCATGGATCTGAGCCGGTCTGGCTTTTGTGCTTTTTTAAAGGGTTCATCTCAAGTTTCTTTTTCTGGTTGAACAGTTTTTTTCAACATTAATAACTAATGGAGAAGAGGAAGAGGCAAAGTAGAACCATATGGTGGCACAAACACGAACCTTACTTGTGGCCGGAAACGTCTGATTTGTATCTCTTCATGTGATCAGCTGTTGGGTTGGATGATTTTTTTTTTTTTTTTTTTTAAGGGTTCAGTTTGGGCAAAAGCAAGAATGTCTGTCATTTCTTTTTGAACCTAGCTGGGCTGTATCTGCATGTCGTTCCTCAGACACTGGCTTGTAGCTGCGTGGCTCTGGTCAAGTTATTTCTCTAAGGTCCTGTTTTCCCTTCTTTAAGGACAGGAGCACGTGTGTGCCTGGAGAGTGGTTTTCAGGATCACAAGGGAGAGCAGGGAGAGCTGCTGGCAAAGTGCCTGGCACACAGGACAGGGCCTTGGCTATTTGGACTACCTGGTCCTTCTACACATTATTATTCAGGTGTCACCTGAGTTAATGGCATCCTATCCTCTCCCTTACTTTCTGCTTTTTGGGGGCTTTTCTTCTCCCTGACCGGGTTGACTTTACCCACTCTCCACCCGTCTTTCCAGTGGCCCCCTGGGTACCGCTGAGCCCGGTGAAAGTATCAGTGGTGAAGGACATGCAGCTCCTGCTCCCCGGGGTAGGCACACTCCTGTGGCCACAGAGTTAACGGGTGGAGCCCTGAACTCCCCGCCAGAAAGGCGGCAGGCACTGCCCTGGCCATTGCAGTGTTTATTATTCCAAGTCACTGGGAATTATGTCTAAATCCCTTCAACAGCCTGGATTGGTCTGACACCTTTGGTGTTATCTGAACGTTCCCTCCAAGGCCGTTAGGCAGTTCAGATGGGTGGTTTAGACAGAAACCATCCGGCCACCGCACGTCAACACTGCTCTGCCTCCTCTGAGCCCCTCCCTGGCTTTGGAGGTGACAGAGCCAGTGCCACACACACCCCAAAGTGAACTCTCAGCTTTGTTTGGACCTGTCGTTTCGTTTAAATCGCTGTACAAACCCATGGTCCATGTCACTTAATGTGATTTCTTCTACTGCTCTAAGCACATGACGCAACTAGGGAGTGGGGGTTCAGATGAGTGTAGGGTCTGGTTAGATTATAGAGATACACTGCCTTTATTCTGGTTCTGGTAAAATATGACCTCAGACCATAGGATTAATATCCACTTACATGGAATCAACATGCATTGACTGATCCCTCCTGCAGCGGGCGTGATGCTGCGCTGAGGCTGAAGGGCCCGTCTTGGCCTCTGTAGGTGTGGCGTTAGTTCACAATGAGAAGTACAAAGTGGTGAGGAAGGAGTAAGGTGACAGCCATTGGCAGTGTTAGAACAGCCATCCCCAAAGCATTTAGGATTCAGGCGATATCAGTCTTACTGCAGGAATTCTGAAGAATTTGACATCTTGATAAAGAAGTCAGAGTTTGGGCCAGGCCCTGAAGGATCAGTGAGATTTAAGAGAGCAGTGGGGATTGGCTGCTAGATTTAGCAAGTAAAAATGCATGACTTGGCCAGGCGCTGTGGCTCACACCTGTAATCCCAGCATCTTGGGAGCCCGAGATGGGTGGATCACTTGAGGTCAGGAGTTCGAGACCAGCCTGACCAACATGATGAAACTCTGTCTCTACTGAAAATATAAAAATTAGTTGGGTGTGATGGCGTGTGCCTCTAGTCTCAGCTACGGGAAGGCTGAGGTAAGAGGATCAGCAGCTGGATGGTAGGCCAGATGGGTGGCGGAGGTTGTAGTAAGCCAAGATTGTGCTATTGCACTCCAGCCTGGGTGACAGAGCTAGACTCCATCTCAATTTAAAAAAAAAAAAAAAAAAAAACCATGTAACCTTTAAGAAGTATTCATACTAAAATCTTATTTATTGTGTATGTGAAATTCAGATTGTACGGCCTTCCTCTATTTTCCTCAAGAGGGAAGATGTTTAAGTGGAAGAATACGTGTGCAAGCTTGCATATTCAGGGAGTGGTGAATTGGACCCTCTGGTTGGTTGAGGGTCGTTCAGGCAGAGGTTAGAGGGACTGTGTGGGTATGAGATGGGATCAGTAGTGGTGCCAGGTCATGCTTAATGCACCTTTGGGTGGATGCTGTGGTTCAAGTCTGTGGGCACACCGTGTATTCCACACTTCTCATTCTCCATGGCAACGAAAATGTTATTATTCTAGAGCAGATTATCTTTGATCTGAAGAAACAGGGCTGATGGAAATGTGACCAAAACTGTGGCCCAACTTACAAGTTTAACTAACAGGACAAAATTGTGCCTTCTTGGGTGGAGAGTCAGCTGGCCAAATCAAGTCCAGAGGCTTTTCACTGTGGGACAGGCACTGCTAGTTTCTGAGTCCCAGTTTAAATGTATGTTTCTCTGGGGTTGGTTAGTACCTGGCATACAAGCTGTCAGAAGTCCCAGCACAGAGCACAGATCTTCATGGGTGGTCTGCGTCCGTGCAGCTCATCGACTATGTTTAACAAATGAACAGTCTTGGGCTTTGCCTAAGGTTCTGTGGCCAGCTCACAGCAGAGCAGAGGCACAGCTAGAACTCTCAGGTCTCTTAGTTCTCGTTCTTTCCACCATTGCTGTGGCTCCTTGAGGTCAAATATTAATAAAAATGCCAGGGCTTTCATGACTTCCCCAGGTGTCTCTGTGTAATGTCTTCTCACCATACCATGGTTCGTATCTGAGAGCGCCTGGTTGGAACCACACGTGAAACTTGTCGGCATCCGTTCAAATTGAGTTCTGGACGAGCGCTTTTGCTAAAGATTCCTACCTGCCAGTTTATCAATTTAAAAATAAAGTTGATTGGCGTTTGGGAGACTCCATGTTGTAAAACTCCTCCTTCCCTCCCTCCCTCCCAAATATATTAAGCATTTGTTGTGTGTCAGGCACAGCAAATGAATCCTGCGGTGAATAAGATCGAAGTCTTTGCCCAAGTAAAACTTGCATTCTAGTGAGGGAGACAGACAACTGATCAATGAAAAATTACTCCACCTGGTGTTAAGTGCTAGGAAGAAATTAGTAGATGCTTTTGATTCATAGATTAATCTCTTGGATAGGAGTAGAGTCAAGCCTCTTTTATGCCAAACCCCATTTTCTTGTGAGCTTTCCTGCGTTGGGGGGACTCAGCTGCAAGCAGCATGCCTGGCGGGAGAAGGGAAGCAGCTGGCTCCAGGTGGAACTGGGGTTGAGGCACCGGATCCTCACAGGTACCTTTGTACCCCGTGTCTGAAGCAGCACAGTGAATTCAGGTATGATCAAGGCTGGTGTTGACATCTGAGAGTAACAGGTGACAGATGATCTTGTCTAAAGGAAGATAGAGGAACCTGAATATGTCAGGCGATAACATACGGCCATTTCCCTGTGCCGGGCTCTGCCCTGAACACTGAATGCATTACCTCATGTGGGTCCTCAAAATCACCTTGGGATGGATATCCAGACGGGTTGGTTTTATTATCCCCACTTTACAGGTACGGAAACAAAGTCTTAGTAGGGAAGTAAAATGACTTACCCAAGGCCATCAGGCTGCTTGTACGCAGTGGAGTCAGGAAGTCCAACTTCAGACCCTATTTGCTCAGTCTCTGCTGTAATTCAGAATAAATTGGGCTGATGGTGTCAGGACTCCAACCAGAGAGAATGGGTTCCAGGCAAAAGTTGAGGCCCAACAGACAAGCCAAGGCAGCAGCCCAGCGTTATAAATGGAGACGCTTAGGGACAGGTGTGATGAGTTAGGTGAGGCAGCAGGTGCATAGGTGCCCAGCGGTGCTTCACTGGCTGTGGCAGCACAGCAGGGCCTCTTCCAGGTCCCAGTTGCCTTGGGTGGAAGCTGTTAGACCTTCCTTTTCTCAGCCAGGACTTCCTTCCAGGTGAAGGGCTCTGTGGCCACCCCTGAGCAGGGGTGGGGCTAGGAGGGGGCTCTTTGCCACCAGAGTGTGCCTTTGGCATGCACTGTCCTTCCCATTCGCTGGACATTAAACCAAAGTTGGAGTGGGAGGAGTAGGGCCTTTGGACTCATATGGCCCTGGTTTTGTTTTCTGTCTCCACTGCTTGCTTCTTGTGTGGCCCTTGGGTAACTCAGTGACTCCGGGCCTCAACTCTATAACGGGTAAAATGGGGCTTTACATACCCACTTTGCTGAATGCATGTGAGCGTTGAAGTCAACGATATGCTCTACGTAAAGGGCCTAACGTAGTTCATGGTGCGTGGCAGGCACCTGGAAATGGTAAGGGGCGTGATATAGCAACAAAACCAGCTTGGAAAATAGCCCCCATTTTATTACGTTTGTTTGGAAAGGGCAGTTACACCTGGAAAAAGAATTCTGAAAACAAGCATAGGTACAGGCCAGGCCTAGGCCTCACAACTGTAAGCCCAGCACATTGTACACAGGGCCTGGTGGTGTATATCTCTCTCTCTGAGTGCTGTCCCCTGTGCAAGAAACAGATCGTCTCACCACGGCCAGAAATTCTGTGAGTTAACGAGACAGGGTTACAGTCCTTTCTTTAGTTGTGCTGGATATTGCTTTCCAAGCTGAGTTCTAAAGCACCCTGGAGGGGCAGCAGAGGAGGCTGGGTAGTCTCTGTGGTGGTGGGGCTCCCTGTCCCTGTCTCTTGGATGGTAGCAAGGGCCTTCTGGAAGAACACAGGAACCACCATGGCTGTCAGCCTCTCTGCCGAGCTGCTCTGCTGGTGTCTTTGCTGTGCAATTTAACTTTTCCATTGGGAAGTGTTATTGGTGCAGCTGGCAGGCGCTTCCCTGGTAAATGATACAGTGGGGCCCCCATAAACCCAGGCCTATGAAACAAATAAGTCAGCACATTGAAAATATAGCGTGGAAGTGACTCAAGCCTGAAGGAATCCATTTCTGAAAGTACTGCCATCCCTTTCTGGGACATTTTGGTGGAAATTGATGTGTGAGCTGGGAGGAGGAGGTCCGTGGCCTGGTTACTTGCAGAGCCTTGTGTCAGAGTCGCAGCACTGGCCCAGGGTGTAAGTCCTGCCAGCCCCCAACCACGGGGTCATCCTTCTCAGTGAGGCGACCCCCTGGCAGGCCAGACAGGAGTGAGCCCAATGGGGCTCTGTGCTGTGGGAGCCGGGGTGAAGCTCTCTTTGCAGTAGAGAGAGTTGACTCTACGAGCCAACTGGTAACACTTGGCTAGGGGCCTGGAAAGTATTGGAAACTCCACCCAGCATGGGAGCCTGTGGGAGTTCTCCGGCACGGACAAGTTATTCTTCTCTGAGTTCTTTAGATTCCTGTGTGTTTGAAATGTTTACCTTCTTCTCAGGACTTCAGCTTGTACTTTGCCCACCAGAGACCAATACCAAGCACATACACACTTAAATTTACTAGGCCACCCTGGTGACCAGGTAATTAAAGCTGCACACCCATTTTTGGAAGGAAGACTGTATTAGAAATCACGCTCCACTGTAATTCAAGAACGAGCTTCTTTATAGAGGGACATAGTTGGTGTTAGACACACGTGGAAAAGAAAAGAACAGGCCTGTGATCTTGGCTCAGAACCCAGGGCCAGATGTTAAAGGTTCTGACCATTACGCAGCTGCAGCATTGTTAGCCACCTGAGTTTGGCATGCTGTTTTAACCTCTGTTTCGACCTTGTCCTTTCTCTCTGCCAGGTCCCCAGTCTATGTGAGGATCTCCTGTCTTCTGTTGACCAGCCACTGAAAATTGCCAGAGACAAGGTTGTGGGAAAGGATTACCTTTTGTGTGACTACAACAGAGATGGGGACTCCTATAGGTGAGCTCACACCCCGGGGATACAGCAGGCGCAGCAGCCACGAGCAGGCAGCCGTGGGTGCCTGCTACAGAGCATGGGGACCTTGGACTCGAGCAGGCTGGCAGCCCATCCAGCCTTCTGTCTGTTTGTCCCTTACCCTCCTCTCTTTTCTTCTCTTATCCTCCCCATTCTTCTCTTCCCTCCATCTGTTACTCCAATCATGCAGCACACGTTTGAGGAGTGCCACCCACAAGCATGGGAGATAGAGCAGTGAACAAAATGCTCCCTGCCTTCATGATCTTCCAGTCTAATAGAGCAGTGAACAAAAGGCAGGGTCCCTGCCTTCATGGATCTTCCAGTCTAATAGAGCAGTGAACAAAAGGCTCCCTGCCTTCATGATCTTCCAGTCTAATGGGAGATGGATGTTGTTCCCGAAAACACCCGTTCTATTACAGTTGCATTCAGTTCTGCAAAGGGCAAGGTACAGGATATGTGACGGGAGTCCTGATGGCAGAGAGGGACTCTGTGGTTAAGGGGTCTATGAACGCAGCTCTGTCAGATACATAGCTCTCTTCTCTCTTTCCGTCACCTTGCCCAAGGCTATAAATAACTAAGTTGACATTAGTCCCTCCCCTGGATGTCTGAACACCAGGTCTAGCATAGGAGACACGTTGAGTAACTGATAACCATATAATGTGATTCATACAGCCAGTGCAAAGCCTGTTCAGGGTGGGAGGGTAGTATAGAAGAGGCCATGGTCAATTCCGGGAGGACTTCCTGAAGGAGGTAACATCTGAGCTGGGTTTTAAGGGCATGTAAGAGTTATACCTCTGTTTTTTAAAGAGTGGAAATTCCTAAACTAGTCCAGTGTTTCCTTGATGAATTGCAGTAGTTACTACCTTGGAGAACAGTAGAGGAACACAGCCTGCTTTAGGTTTATTTAGAGGCCACAGAACCAGAGTTGTCTTGAAGCTTCACCCAAATGCTGTCTTTGGAGAGGGGGCAAGGCTTCTGGGAAGTTGAAGCAGGAAAAATTATCAGGAGTCAGCCAATGTGGGCTTTAAACAGCACAGCTCCCTATGTCAATGGGACTGTGCAAAACACTTATTGTTGCTCATCTTTTAGTTTTCTCATCTGTAAAATGGAAATAATATTTGTTTACTACACAGAATGCTTACTGAAGGAAATATAGAGGACTGTGGGAGGGAGGGAGAGGATGGGCAGGCAGGGAAGCCTCTCCCAAAAGTGGGAACTGGAGGATGAAAAGGTCCAGCCATGGCTGGGCACAGTGGCTCACACCTACAATCCCATCACTTTGGGAGGCTGAGGCTGGCAGATCACCTGAGGTTGGGAGTTCGAGACCAGCCTGACCAACATGGAGAAACCCAGTCTCGACTGAAAAATACAAAATTAGCTGGGCATGGGGGCGGGTGCCTGTAATCCCAGCTACTCTGGAGACTGAGGCAGGAGAATCACTTGAACCTGGGAGGCGGAGGTTGCAGTGAGCCAAGATCATGCCATTGCACTCCAGCCTGGGCAACGAGAGCGAAATTCCATCTCAAAAAAATAAACAAAACAGGAAAGAAAGAAAAGAAAAGGTCCAGCCATGCATAAGTCAGGAAGAGCCTGCTGGGTGCTGAGGTCCTGCATGATGAGCTCTCTAGGTTGGAGCTGGCAGAAGGCCAGAGGTGGAGAAGGCAGTGAGGGGCGGGTGGTGGGGGCAGAGATGAGGGTGGAGGCATGGCCACAGCAGGTCTGGCAGAGTCTTGAAGGCCAGGCTGAGGGTAATAAAAGTTAGCATAGGGTTATTGGGGGGATAAAGGAAGTATCACATGTGAAATGTTGAATGGCACAGACCTTGTCATATGTTGTAAAAGTTTAATTAATTAATACTGCTTTTAAGAGATGTGACAACAGTTTTATAATCATGTCCCTTTCCTAGCTTCAAATGGAAATTAGGTAGAGAATATATTTTGGCCTCCTTAAGGCAAGAGACTAGATAGAGTTGAAATGGTGAGAAGTGGTAAGATTTGAGGTCAGTTTTAAAGGTAGAGCCGGTGGCCTCTGCAGGTGAGTAGGGATGGAAGAAGAGGAGATGGGGCATGAAGGGGGATCAGAGAGCTTCTGGCCTGAGCCACTGTTGATTAAGGTGAGGAGGACTCGGGGAGGGGCTGGCAAAGGGACAGTTTAAGCTTGAGAGGCCCATTAGCTCAAAGTGGAGATAGCAGGCAGGCTGTGGATGTACCATGTGGAGTTCCAGGAGACAGGTCTAGGCTGGGGATATGACTGCAGATGTCCCAGCATATAGATGGTGAGACAGCCCTGAGGCTGATCAAGTTCATCCTTGAAGGGCTCATTCTGTACCTAGAATTGCTGGTCACGGGCATGGCATCCAGCTGCTGTCCTCCTTGGGAGCATCTTGCTCTGTCGCCCAGGCTGGAGGACAGTGGTGCAAACATGGCCCACTGCAAACCGTAGGTACACACCACCATGCTCTGCTAATTATTATTATTATTATTTATTATTATTATTATTTTTTTTGAGATAGAGTCTTGTTCTGTCATCCAGGCTGGAGTGCATTGGCCTTGGCTCACTGCAACCTTTGCCTCCTAGGTTCAAGTGATTCTCCTGCCTCAGCCTCCTAAGTAGCTTGGATTACAGGCATGTACCACCATGCCAAGCTAATTTTTGTATTTTTAGTAGAGACGGGTTTTCACCATGTGGTCAGGCTGGTCTCGAACTCCTGACTTCGTGATGTACCCACTTCGGCCTCCCAAAGTGCTGAGATTACAGGCATGAGACACTGTACCCGGCCTATTTTTTTTTTTTCTTTTTTTTTTGAGACGGAGTCTTACATTATGTTGCCCAGTTTGGAGTGCAGTGGCACAATCTTAGCTCACTGCAACCTCTCTCTCCTGGGTTCAAGCATATTCTCCTGCCTCAGCCTCCCAAGTAGCTGGGATTGCAGGTGTGTGCCATCATGCCCAGCTAATTTTGGGGATTTCGCCATGTTGGCCAGGCTAGTCTTGAACTCCTGACTTCAAATGATCTTCCTGCCTTTGCTTCCCAAAGTGTTGAGATTATAGGCATGCACCACTGGGCCCAACCCCAGCAAATTTTTTGACTTTTCTTTTTTTCGTAGAGATGGGGGCCTCGCTTTGTTGTCCATGCTGGCCTCGAACTCCTAGGTTCAAGCAGTCCTCCCACTTTGGCCTCCCAAATTGCTAGGATTACAGATGTGAGCCACAGTGCCCAGCCAGAGAGCCTCTTACAAAGTGGGGTGGACCAGCCTTAGAGAGAGTCCGGTGATGGTGGTGAGTGGTCTGGCAGGCCAGGGACCACATCATCGCAGAGAAGTACTCTCGCCATATGCAGTTCAGAGAACGCTTCCTGGAAGAGGTGGTCCTTGAACTGGTCTTGCTTAATCAATATCATTACTATATTATTTTTACCTAAAAACTCCAGTTTGCTGTGTAAGACGACTGTTCTGCAGGAGCTGGTAGAAGGATGGGATCATGTCTAGGTCCGTGGCTAGGCCAGGCTCTGCGGGAGACTTGGTACCTGCAGCCCTTCCAGGTTACCCCTTTGTCCCCACCTGCATTCCCGAGGCCCCACTACTAGCTCTGGGGGAATCTCAGGCCTTCAGAGAGGAGCCCAGGGTGTGGAGGCAAAAAGTATGTCTTTCTTTTCTCTCCTTCTCGATATGAAACTTCAAGGTCTTCTGATTCTCTCCCCAGATTTCCATCCTGACTGTGTTTGATGGTTTGCTTAAATAAGATCCTTATGGTGTGACCGCTGCCAGCAGCACCGTTTGAAACCTGTTAGCTCAAACAAAAAGCCTTCTCGGAGGGAAATGAAAGGGCTGACTTTTGAAATCTAAGTGTTCTCTTGTCCATCTGTCTTTTTTCACATGGCCTCCATTTAAGCTCTTAAATGTGTTCTGAGTACCCCTTCCACTAAGAATATTCTGGGTAATGTTATGATATTTCCCTCAGCTACAATTACCCTGGCTTCGGGACTAACAGCTTGAAATGCTATTATCTGTGAGCCAGTAGAAATGTGAGTTACAGGCTTCTTGAAAATTGCAGACCCCCAGTCTGCCCGAGAGATGGGCTCTTGTGTCTAATCAGGGTGCCTTGGAATGAACGCCAGTTGGGTCAGGTCTTCCTGGCCCACAGGAAGGCAGTGGCCGTCATCTAACTGTGGGAATGGTCCTGGGCGTGAGTGTGCTGCAGAGTCCCAAAGGGCCACGCAGGGGAAGGAGGGAATTCAGCTCCACACCCTCAGACTCTTACCCACTGCCCTGGCCAGCTGAACAACCTAGGCTTGTTTACAGATAAATCATGGCGACAGCATCTTTCTCCTGGATCTTTGTCTCAGATCTGGTGAGAGGCCTTTGTTGATTTGGTGTTTTTGTTTTTTTAGTGCTTAGGTGTCCCTGAGCATAAAAAAGCCAGAAGCTGCTCCATCTCTCGGTTTGGAGGAGCGGAACACCAGCAGAATTCCCGCAGGTCCTTTCTTCCCCTCCTGGGCTGTGAGGCTTCAGTCTACCAGCAGCATCCGCTTGGCGCTGACTCAGGGCTGGGTACCGGGGACAAGGGCAGGCAGCACAGGCTCTCTTGTCTCAAAGGCCTCTTGCAGTCGAGAATGAGAAAAGAAGGGCATGAGGGTTAACGTCTGTGCGAGAGGGACGGGCAGGAGGGAGGGAACGGCTGCTTCTGTTGTGGAGTGGGGTGCAAGAATTCATTCTTTCTTTATTTTTTTATAACTGTGATTGGACAAGAATAATTCATTCCCCCAAACTTTGCCCCCCCCCCACCCCCAGTGCCAAGACGGAGTCTTGCTCTGTCACTCAGGCTGGAGTGCAATGGCCCAATCTCGGCTCACTGCAGTCTCTACCTTCTGGGTTCAAGCGATTCTCCTGCCTCAGCCTCCCAAGCAGCTGGGATTGCAGGCATACGCCACCACACCGGCTAATTTTTTATATTTTTAGTAGAGTTGGGGTTTCACCATGTTGGCCAGGCTGATCTCAAACTCCTGAGCTTGTGATCTGCCCTCCTCAGCCTCCCAAAGTGCTGGGATTACAGGTGTGAGCCACCGTGCCCAGCCACATTCATTCTTAAAAACATTTTTTTTTTTTTGGCCGGGCGTGATGGCTCACACCTGTAATCCCAGCACTTTGGGAGGCTGAGGCGGGTGGATCACGAGGTCAAGAGATCGAGACCATCCTGGTCAACAAGGTGAAACCTCGTCTCTACTAAAAATACAAAAATTAGCTGGGCATGATGGTGTGTGCCTGTAGTCCCAGCTACTCAGGAGGCTGAGGCAGGAGAATTGCTTGAACCCAGGAGGCGGAGGTTGTGGTGAGCCGAGATCGTGCCATTGCACTCCAGTCTGGGCAACAACAGCGAAACTCCGTCTCAAAAAAAAAACAAAACATTTTTTTTTTAAATGAGCATGTAGTTGAGTGCCAGGCACTGTTCTAGGTGCTGAGCAACTCATAGGGAAGGTGACAGAAAAGGCTCTTGCCCCTCAGAGCTGAGGTTCTAGAGTGAGCTACCTACACTTAAATGATTCCGATTAAATAAAATTAAGAATTTAGTCTCTTGGTCGTACTGGTCCCATTGCAAGTATGCAAGCAGCCACACATGGCTAGTGACTTATTTAGGACAGCACAAATCTAGAATATCTCCATCGTCACGGGAAGTTCTGTTGGGCATCCCTGTTTCAGAGGGAGGAGGGACAGGCTACAAGAACTGGCACGTCAGCCTGTGCTTGGCCTCTCAGGAGAACTGAGGCACCCAGGTGGGCGGCACGCCTGTATTCCTAGCTACAGGGTCCCAGCTTGCTGACAGTGAATGGTCCAATGTGACCATGAGAGCTGGCTGCTGGTCGTGGGGCAGTAGGGAGTATCTCACCCCATTCTTGCAAAGTCTCTACCAAAACTGCGATGAGCAGTGGAAAGTGGTCGCCTTGGAAAGAAGAGTTTCCAAAGGCTCCTTCTGCTTGGAGGTGATCAGGAGTGTAATGCTTGGCCTGGAGACTCTTTGGGGACACCAGGCACATCAGCTCTTCCCCTACATACCATTTGTGAACCAGCCTCCGAGAAAGCTGCCTGCGGGTGGCTGGTGGAAGAGGGCGCCCAGCTTATTCTGGTTTCATTCTCCATGATCTACTGATGTAGGTGCCTGGCACAGCATCACTTACCAAGAGGAAAGATGCCTGTGCACAGAATTTGTTAAAACTGGGGTTTGGGATTTGGTGAGCATACTGTTTTTTCCCTTAACGTGAATTCCACATAACAGTGATGTGAATGAAGGTCTGTGGCCAGGAGGGGGTACGGGAAAGGCAGTGTGGATCTCCCTGTGTAAACAGAGGCGTTTAGCCTGAGTGTAAAGGACTTTTTCTGAATTCCATGTCGTCTTCTCTGTCTTTTCATTCCTCTCTCACCTTTTTAATTCTGCCACTTTCTCTGAACGCTCAGTCCTCTGGACCCCACCTGCAGGAATTAATGAGTAGATCTTTCCCTTATAACCCCCTTTCCAGTTCTCTATGTGATTAAATGCTTTCCTGATGTGGCAAAATACATTTCAAGAAATACAGCAAGTCTTTGGGGCTGCAAAAAGCCTGGTTCTCATTACTTAGCAGTCTTTATATGTGTGCATAGCCCTTGGATGTTGGAAAAGCTATCCTCTGTTCACGTGGAGAACCTGGTTGCTCAGGTTTTCTAATGTAATCAGCATTTCCCTGTGGAGCTGTGTTTCTTGCCTGCCTCTGTAACTGACAGCTCTCTTAATCCTTATTGTGTAAGAAAGTCTTTGGAATTGAAGTTTAGCGCCTCCAGCAAGTCAGAGAGGAGAGAGGGACCTCTGTTGAACTATAAGATGGTCAACACATGGCTGGGCGCAGTGGCTCATGCCTATAATCCCAGCACTTTGGGAGACCAAGGTGGGTGGATTACCTGAGGTCAGGAGTTTGAGACCAGCCTGGCCAACATGACAAAACTCCATCTCTGCTAAAAATACAAAAATTAGCCGGGTGTGGTGGCTCACACCTGTAATTCCAGCTACTCGGGAGGCTGAGGCACGAGAATCACTTGAACCCAGGAGATGGAAGTTGTGGTGAGCCAAGATTGTGCCACTGCACTCCAGCCTGGGCAACAGAGTGAGACTTGGTCTCAAAAAAAAAAAGAAATGGTAGTGAATACAAAGGAAACTGAGAAAGCGGGTAAGAAAGAACTAGCATTTGTTGAACACTGACAGTCTGGCAAGCTCTGGTCTGGGCGCTTGATCTGCTTGTTCCCTCATGTCTCATGACAGCCCTGTGTGCGGAGCAAGTAGCAGCCGTATTTTGCATAGGAGGAAAGTGAGGCTCAGAGAGTCGGGACATTTGCTGAGCATCCACAGCCAGTGAGAGGTGGAGCATGGGTGTCTGCTCAGGCTACCTGCATCTGAGCCCTTTAAACCTCCAGAAAGCCCTGTTTGTTGCCAGGGCCCAGAAAAATCTTTGCTTCAGCTAGCAGCTTTGCCCCTGAGATTTCAGATAGCCGGGGCCCAGGCTTCCTGCTCACTGGCCATGTCTTCGTGGAACGATTCATGGTGTGTCCTTTTCCTTCCTTCCCTCCAGGTCACCATGGAGTAACAAGTATGACCCTCCCTTGGAGGATGGGGCCATGCCGTCAGCTCGGCTGCGAAAGCTGGAGGTGGAAGCCAACAATGCCTTTGACCAGTACCGAGACCTGTGAGTCACTTTCTCCTCTTGCACTTTAGCTCTTGTCATTTTTGAGAGGTAAATCCTAAGTGGCAGTGTTCTCTCTTGAATCTGTTGCCTGGCCAGGCATTCTCCCTTGAATCTGTTACCCGGCTCACCTAACTAAAATGCTGAGCCGTCCATCGCAGGATGCAGGGCACTCGTTTGGTAACTGGGTCGGTGACGAGATGACTCAGTCATAGAATCCCACTGTACTCCACTGTGTGTTGTTGACCCGCGTCGTAATTCATAATAACAGCAGGTACCACTGGTACAGCACCTACCGTGTGTAGGAAACAGTTCTTGGTATTCTACATAGCATCTCAAATCCTCACAAACATAGCTAGTTTAGTCCTCGTTTCTCAGATGAAGAAATTAAGACACAGAAAGATTTAAGTGTTTGTCCACAGCAAGAGGTAGAGCCAGGAATTAAAGTCAGACCTGTCTATCTCCAAAGGCCCCTATGGATTTTTTTACCATGCTTGGCTCTGACCTGGAGCTCAGGGGTCCCTGCCTCCAGCTGCTGCCAGGCCAGGACCAGCGCAGTCCTTACACCGTGGGAGCAGAGCAGCAAACATCTTCCTGAATCCTGAGTTGTTCGTGGCCTCGGCACCTACCTTAAAAAGCATTTTGCTAGATCTGCTGAGATTTGTTCCTGCCCCATCTAATCCTGCCTCCCAGCACTGCAGCACCAACATGTCACTTAATTGTTCAGCCTTACAAGGAAGGGCTCCAGAGAAAGGTAGCCATAATCAACAGAATCTCATTTATAATTAAGTTCTATACTGAAAATACAGCAAAACTGTAAAATAGGCAATACTAAATCAAGTCGGCAGACTTTTTTTCTGTAAAGAACCAGATACTAAACGTTTTAGGCGTTGTAGGCCACATAAGGTCTCTGTGGCTGCTTCTTGGTTTGTTTTCTGTTTAACCTTTAAAATGTAAAATTCACCTCTTGAGCTTTGAGGTGGGTAGGACTTGGCCCTCGGTCTGTAGTTTGCCCACCCCTGGCCTAGGATCTAGGCAAGAAAATGGACATAAGAAAAGGAAGCATCCTAACAGTGTCAAAAAGCTGGTGCTGCTCTACTTAGTGTGAGGGGTTCACATCTTCACTTTGCAAGTATTTGGAGTGGCTGTATAGTTCATAGCAGCTTGCTGTAACATATAAAGGATTTCTGGCAGGCGTGGTGGCTCACACCTATAATCCCAGCACTTCAGGAGGCCAAGGCAGGCAGATGGCTTGACCCCAGGAGTTTGAGACTAGCCTGGGCCACGTGGTGAAATCCCATCTCTACGGAAAATGAAAAATTAGCTGGGTGTGGTGGCCTACAACTGTAGTCCCAGCTACTTTGGAGACTGAAATGAGAGGACCACATGAGCCCAGGAGTTTGAGGCCGTAGCAATAGTTGTAATGGCACCACTGCAATTCAGCTTGGGTGGCAGAGTGAGATCCTCCCTCAAAAAAATTTTTTTAAATTTCTTTTAGAACCTGATTTAGGAGGAAAAGTGATACTTCTCAATATCTGACACACAGAAAACCCATCATGCTTAGTAGAATGAAATACACAAGGATAGATCTACAGAAAACAGGAATAAATGGCCTTAAACATTTCAGCGTCCTCAAAATGCATCAATGTGTAATACAACCTTATCTTTAGTATCTATTATGTACAAATATTTTATATACATTATCCTTACTCCTTAACAAGAACCTCTGGGGAAGATGGTTTTGTTCCTCCTTTTACAAATGAGACCAAGGTTCCAAGAGGTTAAATGACTCACACAAGACCACAGGACATGGAGGTGAAAAGCTAGGATTTGAGCCTGTATTTGTCCAAAATTCCTACAAATTATTGATTTTCACAGTTAAAATAGGTTTCAGTCTTTAAAGGTTCTTACATCTAGAACTTCGTCCTATTGTAGAATAGCTCCTTCCCCAGTGATACTGAAAAGCTGAATCTTTGCTCTGTGGTAGTTTACTTGTAATTGTTTTTTACTATCTTCCTTTACCTGCTCATTTGATAAGAAGCCAATCCAGCTATAAACAAGAATGTCCAAGTAGAATCATTTTGATATTAAAGTGATAATACTGATAATAAAATAGCGATGGTGATGATAACAGTTACCAGTGGCCATGCAAGTGGGCCTCTAGGTATCTTCACAAGAACCCATGAGAGAAGGGTATCCCTCTCTTAAAAACGAGTTGACAGATCAGAACGGTGATGTAACTTACCCAGGTTCACAGAGCCAGTAAGTGGTGGAACTGGGATGTCAAACCATCCTTATCCAGCTCCAGAGTCCAACATCAATTTATTTACTCAGCAGACGTTTGAGTGCCTCCCATGAGCCAGGTGTTCACTGAGTACCAGGAATGCACCTCATACGTGGTAGGTGAGGCCCCACCCTCACCATGCTCTATTGAGGAAAAACAAACAGTAGTCAAGTGAACAAGTCGCGGGTGCTGGTGATAATAGAGAGCAGCTCACTTGTTTTGTAGAGCGCCCCATGTGGCCTCTTGAGGAGACACTTGACTGAGGTCTGACATCGAGGAAGCCAGCCAGGCATGGGGCTGGTTGTGCCAGGGTCTCCGAGGCAAGGGCAAACTCACCTAAGACCCTGAGACTGGTGCCCCTTACTGTGCACACAGATCTGTCAACCAGCAAGTGCGTGCCCTCAGCCTCTTTTAATTAGGCAAAATTGGCCCCTTTTATGTCTTTGTAAGTTTCCTGGGAGCCAGCTCAGGATACTCCAGGAATACAGCCTGGCCTTTCAGCTAAGTGTGAAGGTGGAAGTGGAAAGTTCCCCCCTTGAACGTGTTTGCTGGATTTTCCCCCAGCCTGGGGAGCTAACCTGCCGTGCATGCTACCCCCTAGCCTGAAGAAGTTGCCGGGCCTCACCCCTTCTGTTCTCCGAGGAGGCTGCACTCTGGCTTGTCACTGGGCTACATGTTGAGATATGGGGGGGGTGGGGCGTGGGGTTCTGATTTTTTGTGACACTTAAGTATTCAGGTTGTTTACTGCCTTAACAAAGTGATTGAGATGTGTTGCCTTACTCTGCCATTTAGGGCCAGCCTTGGGGATGAGCCCAGTTTCATCTTGGACTTTTACTTCCCTTGTTCTCCATTCCCAGCTCATCGTTCACATATGTAATGATACATGGTGTGTGCTTCTGCAGGGCTTGGTTGGCCTGTTATGAGAATTTCCCTATTATCATTAAAACTCTTCACAATAATCACTGAATCCCCACAGTGACTATAGGGTAAGTGGGAGTTATTCTATTTGGCAGCTGATGGCGCTGAGGCTCAGAGAAGTACTAGAGCTGGTTAACACAGCCAGAAAATCACAGGAGCCAGCAGCCATAGCCGAGGTCTCACTCAGGTCTCACTCTTCATGCTGACTCTAGCAAATTCTTTCCCTTCCCTGGGAAATGTGTATTTGTAAGGTGGCTTTGTATTTCTGTGTGCCTTTGACTTTACCTACACACTCCTCTCTGAAGGTAAACTTGACTCTGGGGAGTTAAGAGAGGGGTGACAAGAGAGCCTTCTACCCCCCAGTTGGAGGTCTAACTGGATAACCCGGACCCTGAGGGTCTGTGACAGTGTAATTGGATCCAGGCTGGTGCCATCTGTCTCCAGCACCTCAGGAGGAAGGAGGAGAGGGGAGCATAAGGGCTCAGGGACCCCACAGGAGAGGCAGGAGGCCGTTCCTCCCCTTCCATGTGCAGGGGCAGTGGGGCCAGGCTCTTCCTGGGTGACAGGGACCGCAGCCCACCAAAGGGACAGCAGTTGGAGCTGTCATCCAGGACACCAAAGGCATTAGTTTCAAATCACCCAGTGCCGTAGGAGAGTGCTGAGGAGCTCCCTCTCCTGGGACAACGTGTGAGGAACATTTTCCCAGCTGGACCACATGTGATGAACCAAGTGTGCTTCTGCATATATCATAATTCTAGAAATTATGAGAACACGTCTCTACTTTTTCCTTTTTTAAAAACATCTTGGTGCATTGCTCATCTGCAGAAGCACCCATTCTCAGAGTGCCCCGTGAGGCTGTTGGTGGCCACATCAGTGACCAAAGCAGGCCCTGAAATGCCAGCTCTTTCCCTGCGGCTTTGGAGCAGAGGAGAGTCAGCTGGGTGGCCTTGTCTCCTAAGGGGCATTGGCTAAGGTCACAGAGGTAGTAGAACACCCTTTCTCGTCATCTTTCGTCCAGCTCTTCCGCATACAAATGCTTTCTCACAGAAACACTTATTTGTTGTCCCCTAAGCGAAGCCACAGCTCTCCCACCTGTCTTCTCTTCAGGTTGGCAGAGGGGTTCAGGCAAGGGTCACTCTGAGAGGGGGCATCTACCCAATGCTCCCTTCTGCTGGCTTGGTCACCCTGAGCCTGAGGGGCCTGGAAGGTGGTAGCCACTGTCCCTGGCCTGGTGAGAGATGCCTGGAGCCTCAGCCAGACCCACCCTGCCAGGAGAAAAGGGGAGTGGCTGGAGAAGCCACCCCGTAAGAGCAGGCTGGGCTCGCCCTCGTGCCCAGGAGTGCTGCACAGGTGCAGCTGCCACTCTCAGGGAACACACTTCAAGCAAGAGCTTGGTCTGCACCCCTGGTGGTTGGAGGTTGGAAGAACAGACTTTGTTGACAGGGTCTAATTCCTGATGATTCCGGTGCTTCTGATTTCTTGGATCCTGATGAATCATAGTTAGGACTATGCTTGGCTTGAGCTCCAGCCTCATGACCACCAACCCCATCGAATGACTGAGAACTGCCAGGCTCCTGCCATGTTGGAGCAAGAATCCTCCCGTGAGGACAGTGCTGCTGCCACCCTCCAGGGGGTCGCTTGTTTTATGGCCTAAAAAGTCTCTTTATGCTGGGAAGGTCACACTGGACTTTGCTCACACAGAGATTTGACCATTAAAAAAAGTGGGGGAGCGGGGGAGGCGCGGTGGCTTAGGGCACTTTGGGAGGATGAGGCAGGTGGATCATGAGGTCAGGAGTTCAAGACCAGCCTAGCCAAGATGGTGAAGCCTCGTCTCTGCTAATACAAAAATTAGCCAGTTGTGGTGGTGGGTGTCTGTAATCCCAGCTACTCAGGAGGCTGAGGCAGAGAATTGCTTAAACCTGGGAGGGAGAGGTTGCAGTGAGCCAAGATCGCGCCATTGCACTCTAGCTTGGGTGACAGAGCAAGACTCCATCTCAAAAAGGAATAAAGAGGCCTTGGGTGCCCTGTCTCACCCTACTCCTGCCCTTGCAGTGCCCTGCTGGCTTATGCAGAAGACTGGACTTGCCATCTATGGACATGTTTGTTGTTGGCTGAAGTTTGAGAACAGCCTGGGCAACAGGGCAAGACCCTGTACCTGCAAAAAAATAAAATATAAACACTAGTCAGGCATAGGGGCACACACACATAGGCCTAGCTACTCAGCTGAGGTGGGAGGATCGC